>NC_090716.1:9036202-9369059 GCF_040954835.1 Lepisosteus oculatus
CGACGAGTGCAATGCCTAAGTGAAGTAAACCTTCCATTACTAAAATCAATAGGACATTTGCAACAGGCTGATCTTTGAAAGGGGTGTCTAGAAAGGTAACACACTGTATCAAACTTCAGAGATCGAGCTCTGTGCGCACCACGAAAGCACTTCAAATGTCTGTCAGCGTCCATTCCTTTCTGAAGCTCAAAAATGTAATTGCACGGAATTAGTGGAGAGAAATCTGAGTGCCGTGAGGACGTGAGAGTGTGGTTTCTTGGACAAAAAAAACATGCACAGGCAGTTTTCCAGCATGAACAGGTGCCCGGATTGAGGGATAGAGGCACCATAAGGTCAGTGTTTGAATCCGTGTGGAAGTTACTACCCCAAAATTCTGCTCAAGCTGTCAGTAGACATCACACTGCTACACTCCGCTTCACTCATTGGCCACTAAAAGCAGGCTGTAGATCTATTTTGTATTTCATGGAGTTTGTTACCTGTCCTTATTGTTTCATCGGGCATTTTGGCTTAGGCACAACGAGGTAACAATACAAATGTAGATATACAGTTAGCTTTCTCTTGTACTTAATTGGTTTTATTTTGATAACCAACCGGTGACATAGGGCTCACCTCTGTAACATCAAAAAGATAACATCACTCTCTTGATGGTCACTGCTTTGACACTTCCAACAATACACAGAGACAAGCAGTTTGAACTGAGACCTTTAAAATCCTTCTCTACCAACAAGCCTATCAAATTCTAGTACTTTAAATTGTTGATTACCTTACTTTTTCCTTCTTATCAATTTTTAAGTTGAAATGTGCTATTTAAATTAAATGTATTATTATTTCTTCCTTTGCTGTGATTTTGCAAACACAAGATTCATTCCAATGCCTTTTATACATTAAGGATTTTATACCTTTGAACACGGAGTCTAAACCTCTTTGCTATGTAAATTGGCTACTTGTTGAACACAGATTTGATTCTTAATGTCTACTTATGATCTGAAACTCGTCTGTGTACTTGCTGGAGTCTGGTTTCTTCTTTCAAGCTCCCATCTAAAGAAAATGGGATTGCTGGGTGCCCAGACTCTTTGTCTAGAATGGCTAATTGATTACTGAGTTTCATTAACTATGCAGCTAATGCATGCTTACATATTCTCATCTATTTTGAAATAAGTATTTTTTTATCTTGTTGTTTTAAAGACTTTAGACATTGGAGGAAATTGCAAATACAGTCTTACATTTTTCTTTCTGTTGTATCCGGTTTATGCATTCCCTTACTTGTGAATGCTGCTGGGAATTGTAACATCAATTTCAGTTCTTGTAGACAAAAACCCTTTGTATTGAAGCACACTGAGAAAACCTGGCACAATTGATCTTTGTGATTTTAGCACTTAGTGCCAATGCCAGATTATACTGTTGGCACATGATCTGATTTAGTTCACCTGGTTCATCTTCATGACATTACTGACCTTGCAAAGCACAACTGTTCACATGTGCATTGTTACAATATTAGGCAGCCAGCATCAATAGCTGTGAATTGGTAATTTAATAGCAGACCCTGGTATCTTAAATGCACTGGTTGGCTGAGTCTGACGCAGAGATTGGCTTGTAAAAGTATTCTGTAGTCACTCCGGTTGATCTTTTTTCACCCTTCAGAGTCAGCTTCTGGCATAAGATACTCTAACTGCAGACTTTTCTGTTTCTGTTGCATGATTTCATCCTCTTTGTGCATTGCATTAGTTCCTTTAAATAAAACAGTATAGAAAAATCATTTTTTGTGTCTTTTAGAAAGTTCTAAATACAGATTGTATTTCTACATAAATGTACACTGGGCCTCTTAAATGCTTTTCTTTTCAAAACGTTAATCCTGAAGTAAACACTGTGCATGTTTTTGTCACTAATAACCACAATTAACATCGGAAATGCAGTGGATGAGTCCTAGTAAAGGTTTTAATTTTAATCTGGTCTACAAGATGCTCTTCTGTGTCTAAAACACAGTGGTGTATACTTGCAGACTTTAGCAGTGACATCTTGCTCAATTAACTAAAACGGAAAATGTTCTGGAAAGTTCTCTTATTTGATTCAGTTCCATTTGAGCTGCTTTGAGTCACAGTAAAGTGATCCACCTTTTCAGAATACCGTCACCTCAATTTTTAGGGCTGTTTTTGTATGTTACACAGCTAGTTTTTTGTCCTGTCACTGAGGACATGATGATGCTGGATAATTGCTGTGGAAATTCTAAGTCATTGAAAATAGTTTCCAAAGGATTTGTAATGGTGAGTGAAACTGTACTAGTGATGGTAACCAACAATATCTCTTCCTGTCCTGTAGGATTTTGAACGTCTGCTCTTTGTGTTCTCACGCCACCAGTGTTTGCTGTTGGTGCCTCCAAAGTCATCCTTACAACGTTTCCAGGGCCAGCAAAAACAGCATACCAAAACTCAGATTTTAAAAAAGATTACTCTAAAATGTAGGGATTACAGTATGCAGATTTTACAGAGCTTGTCAAAAATTGCTTTGACTGTTTCATTCATTTCGGGATAACTATGCAGCTTATACAATAATTGTTATTAAGCCTGTGCTGCGCTTGTTGTAAAACAAAGCTTTCTTTACCAAGCTCTTCCGCTCTGCTTAATTATTCTTATTTTAGATAAGGCTCAATGCACAGCCACCCTCCCACTGCAAACTGTGTTCTCACTTCTTTTCACTGCTCCTGGCAGATTTAACAGTTTATATGAATTTGAGAAAGTGCCTTGAAACTCTGTTTGTATAGTAAATGCAGAGAAACAACCCATTACTGAGAATGTTAATGTGGAATGAACCATCATCTATTTAAATTAATAGCAGCAGATAGGGGCCAAAAAGCAAACGGATGCCTTTGAAAGGATAATGGCAAACAATTAAAACTTACGTTTAATTACTATTCCATCCATCTGTTTTGTCACTGCTTCATCCAATTCAAGGTCACGGGGAGAGCCCGAGCCTATATCGGCAAGCAACAGGAACAAGGTGAGGTGGGTACATGCCAGTCCATCGCAGGGCGGACACACAGACACACACACACTCGCACCAGGGCCTACTTTCCCCAAAGTAAACAAACATTCCAGAGTGTCTTTAGGCTGCAGGAGGGAACCAGAGCCCCCAGTGGAAACCCAGGTGAACACGGGGAGAACATGCAGACAGCACCCCAGGGCCCCAGCCCTGCAAGGCCGCTATGCTAACCACTGTGCCACCGTGCCCTCATTGATTCCTATGAAAACTATTATTCAATATTCAAAAGTAAAAGGCAACAGCTATCTTGCCAATTCCAATCCTTGGGATTCCTGCACTTGTTGAATTTCATTTCAGCTGAGTTCTTGGTTATATAATTAAACAACCTGGGGGGGCTTAACAGGTCTTTTATCCAATTTGTCTTCTCCTCAAAAGGGGCTAAGTTACTTCTAAAATGTAACGTTTAACAGGAAAATTCCTGGCATGAATCGAAGTGTTCAAACCTGTCGCCAGTGGAGGCCCAGCGCTGCTACGGGATGTAGTCTGGGAGTGGGCCCTGTGCTGCAGAATACCACAGGCCTCGCCGGGAATGAGAGGTTTTCTGATCATGGAAATCAATCATGTTATTAATTAGCTAAACGAGGTCTCACGTGGGCTGAAATCCCGAGAGTGCTGGGGTTTCAGGGAACCAAATATGTTAGCTTGGGATAACATGTTTCACAACTTTAGAGGAGTTTGTAGTGGTTTGACTGGGGAGTAAAATAACACCCCTCTAGTTGACAAGACAGTTGGTGGGATAGTTTAGGGTTAAGTTAATTTTTCTGATTTGGATAGAAGCAGAAGACATCCTTTGTGCAGACTGGCAGCAGGAAAGCTAGAATCATCCTTCTACGACATAGCAACTTCAAAGAAAAGTGGACAGATAAGGCCCTTCTGACTTAATGATTGATGTCTAGAGACATTGAAATGAGAGAAAACTGAACCTGAGCTACAGATTACCCAGCTGGGTACATTATTGAAATGAGTTCCAGAATTGTTGATGAAATGTGTGCTTGTCTTAAGGAAAATCATGTGGACTTGTGTTCCCCAGTCTATTTTTGTTAACAAAGCTCTGCTGAAATGACTTATTAAGACAGTCAGGGGTCAGTGGTTTAACCCAAGCTAAGTCTGTGCGAAGTAATGATGTCAATTTATCTAAAGTTAGCTAAATCAATAAGTGAAATTGAGTCGTTAGGTCAGTTGGAAAACCTTCATGTTCTTGATGAGACAGCTCAATTGTGTACTTGCCCAGCTAATGAAACACAAAGCAGGATGTAGAAGGAATGGATTCTTTCAGAACACTGCAAGCAATGAAGCAGAAGAGGAAAGAAAAAGAAAAACAATCACAGCTTGGTGTGGAATGTGCTGAAAAGCTGTGGTCCATATTTACTCAGGTTCCAGGTTTCAGGTACTGTACCTACAGTATATACACAGCAGTTCCACACTTCCAGTGCTTTCAGGGCACAGTCCTGCAAATTTTATTGGTCTCTTTAAATTGAGGATGGTATTAAACCAGGGAAGAGTTTAATTGGTCAGGTTAAACTGAGTGAATAATCAGTTTAATTGGGTAATTAAGAGTTCAGGTGGAATGAAACCCAGAGAGCACTGGAGCTGAAGATCCAGTGATACATACTCTCCAGCAGGACAGGCTCAAGAGACAAACCCTGCTGGTGTTATTGTTCTCTTCAATCCCCCACACCAATGAAACCAGCGAAAGATGATATTTATGATGCAACATGTAGATAACTAGTCAATTAAGGAGTTAAGAACTAGGTAGGAACGGAAATCTGAAGCCATGAGGAATGCTGGGTGCCCCTGTTTGTTTGGACTATAAATAGAGTAAAAAAAGCACTGTTTTGCACAGAATAGTATAAAAGGCTTTCCAGAGTGTCATCATCTTTTTATCGTTCTTTTTCCCACAGTGCATTTATCAGCTCTGTTATGTTGGAGAAAAGCACTTTACGGAGGCATTAGTATAGTAAGGATGAACGGGTCAGTTGTTTGAACTCCTTTCTAAAACACTTTAGGTTTTGAGGAAGAAGAGTGAAGCTGCTTGATTCAGCTGAAGCAAATCACTGGAGATTTACAGACCGATTCAAAGCCAAGAAGTTTCCAACGTACAGCAGTGTTAAATAGACGCAGAGAAATTCTGGAGAAAAAATAAGTGAAATGGCACCTGATATGTTGCAGCCTGAGATGCATATAAAGTTGTTTGTCATTTTTGGAAACCTGTGCAAACCTTTGGACAATAGTTTCACTGTGACTAAAAACTTACCAGTCTATTTAATTTCCAAGACATTCTTTGTATTCAAACACAGTTGATGTCTAGACTTGCCAGCACCATTGCAGTCATGGTTTTTAGTGACTTTTTAACATTTAGTATTACATGATCATTTAAATGTAATTCATGCAATTACATTTAAAGGCACATATTATGCAGAATGTTTAATGTCTTAAAGGAAGACTGTGTATTAAAGCATTACATTATTCTAATATAACTGACTCTGGTTACTCTTGGATTAAAATCAGAACATAATATTCCATGGAATGGAAAGTCTGACTTACAGTATTTAATGGAAGGAGTTGGGAGAAGAGAATAATAACGATACCCAGAATAAATAAGGTCAAAATAATTATCACAAAACACACACCTTTTAAGGGAAATTGAGTGGTCAAACACTTCGTTTGGAAAATCCATGCTCAAACAATTTTACAGCAAATACTTTTTAAATAAAGAGGTCTTTTGTAAGAAAGAAACATGAACCAGCTCTCACATGCATAAATTTAAACTGACAAAACTGTAAACTGAAAACGGGTGTTTTTATGTCAAAAAGTTAATTATAAATGTCATGAAAGCCTGCTTTTTAAGTAACTGGATACAGCGAATCTACATTAATACAGACTGTGTTATATCACTAATTTATTTTGTTTTGAAATAATCTAAATGGAGCCTTTAATTTTAATTATCTTCCTTGAAAAATACACATGCCCTTGATATTGTTAAAGACAGCAAGAGGTTTGAAGCCTGAAGTTAATTCATGAAGTTAATGGTAAATACCCTATTATTAATCTGAAAATTCAACTGGATAATGTTTGTTTTTGGTTTAATATTACTAAACTCACAAGGTGATGTTGTAAAACAACTTTTGCTTTAATAAACCAAGTGCACTGGTATTTTTATGTCTGTTCTTTAGGAATTCCTGTGGTTATAAGTGGTTGAAGGAGGTTAGCAGTTGTTTAACCCATTAAGTTTTTGCCAGGACTTTTTTTAAAGTTTTGCTAAGCTTGTTCTTAGAGTCATTTCCTTGGACAACAAAACAAAGAAAAAATATTGAGGCAAAACAGCTGGTTTTAGCAACAAAAACAACAAAATTCTTCTAAGATGTATGTGTTTTTAGGTAGTACTTGTTAAATAACACATTTGGACCCAAAGTCCAACATGATGCTCATTCATATGTATACAAAAAAGTATATAATCTGAAATTTGCTTCTAGAGGTGAATTCTAGAGAACCTGATTTTGCCTTTAGCTCCACAACTCCTATTCACCACCACAGTTGGAGTTACCTGTAGTACAGGAATGTGTTTGAAAGACCCTCCATTAGCATACTGTATTCAGAGCAGTTGACGAAAATGCATTTCACCCAAGTAGAGCAGCATGTGATTTTATGAAAAGGAAAGATCAAGGCAGTTCAATTTTTCACGCTTCCCTCTCCAATTCTGAGATAAAACAGTGTCAGAATGAGATGGCTTTAGGAGCAGGTTTCCCAGAATCCATTAAAAGCTGAAAGTTGAGTTTTCACAGTCGACAGAACTGTCTGATTACATTGTCACGTACGGTGAGTGACATTAATGCTAGAGCCTGCACAGAGCAGTATGATGTTCATTACAGGTGCTTTAGAAATTCACTAGGCTGTAGAATAAGCTTTCTTACTTACTTTCTTACTCCCAACATACACACAATCCAGTCTTCCTAACAGTATTGTAATCAGAGCTAATAATGCTATAGTTTAACATTTGGAGCAGGCAGCATCAGAAGCATGTCTGCCATATTACTCATCTTGCCTTGCCCTGTTGCCAGTATGACTCCACCCAGGGATGTGACTCCACTGAATCTGAAGGCTCTTTGTCACTCATGATGACTGATGCACTCTTCCATTCAGCTGTCCAGTTTAGGGCTGAACCCAGCTCTTTTGAAGGGCCTATTTTCAGTCTGATTTATGGCTGTATTGCAAGAGTTATTTCATGGCAATCTCAAAGAGTTCTGTTTGACATAGACAGTGCAAATTCCATTGGCCATTAAGACAGGGGCTATTAATCAAGCAGAGCCTCTGGTGTTAAAGACAGTTATATTTTTAGGTTGTGCCTGCACATCAAACTCAAAAAAGGGGGGAAACAGGTATTGTTGTGAAAACAGCTTAAAGAAGTGTTTTTGTATCCCCTCCAGTTACTGTATTTTCCATGATTTATTTTTCTTACCTGTTTTGATGCATATCTTTTGTGTGGTATGTGTACTTTAGCATCCCAGCACAATACTGCATTAATGTGATGGAATGAGATAGGATATGTCAACGTTTTCACAGGTTTACTGCACAGGGTCTCAGAACAACTAGGCTCAAATTTGTTTCCCCTATCAAATGTTTCAAAATGTTTAGCTCCTTTCTTTTTCCTTCATAACATTTTTTTTTTCTGGAGCAGTACTTTGGTAGCTGCGATACATCGATAATAAATATTCAGAAACAACAACTAGAGAGTTATCAAGTCTATTAACATAAGAGCTCAAGGGCAGAGGCTACTGTCCACCCCTGCTGCATACGTTTCAGGTTTTGAGGAAGTGGTTGTTACAAGAATGGAAAGAAGGGCCCCCTTGAGTGTTGACTGTGTGAGAGTCTACAGGCAATGCGGTAAACAATTAATTGCAGTGGGATTGTAATACACCAGAGAATACTTGCAAATGAAAACAATTAATTATGAAGACAAGGGATACTGGGAAACTGAGGAAAACACTTCTATGTATCACAAGGCTTAACCTGTTCAAGACTGCTGCGCTTATATTGGAGTCCCCTGGGACACCATTCTACAACAGGATGTGATGCAGAGAGTAATAACTTTAAACAGGTGATGTTGCGGACTAATTACACGCCTTGTCCAATCACATCAATATTTTTTTTAAAATATGTAAGCATGCTTTAGTGTAAGAAGTAAACTAGAAACTAATACAAATAGTAAAATCGAACTACAGCTGTCTTAATTTAGTAAAAAAAACTTAATGTTTACTTCAGTTTCTTGTTAGCTGTATTTCATTGTCAGTTTGCTGTACAGAATACACTTTCTTGAGAGACGACTAGAATCTAGTCTGAGCTATACCACCTTTGATCCTAACAAAATAACAGAAAAAGCCTGTTACTAAGTATTATCACATGTTTTCTGAGAGCTGTATGGGTTTTCCACAATCTGCTTTGGTATAGAAAAGAAAACTTTCAGGAGCACTGCACATATAGCTATAGACTTCAAACCTTATTAAGCACATGTGCAGTGCTCCTGAAAGTCTTTATTTCATATAATCACCACTAGTGGTGGGCTCACACTTATTTTACTTTTTCTTTAATTTAATCTCTAATCTTTATTATGACATTTTATATATTATATATAGTTGTATAATAAATGTGTTATATGTATTGTAGCATAGTGAAGCTAAGCCATAGGACATTGTAGCACCACAGTGTAAAATGTATGGTAAAACATGGGAGAAAGCTGAAATACTGCATTTAGCATGGTAAAAATTTATATAGGACAACAGTGCTTTAGCAGACCCGGTGATTTTTCTTATAAACCCTGGCTGCATGCTGTGGTCTCAGCAGCTTTCAGTGAATGATTTGTATGATTGTTCAGTCAATGTTGTGGGAGTGCCCTTCTCCCCAATGAGCTGTAGATCAATCTCCAGCCATCTCCTACCTCCTGTGTCAGGGCATTATAAAGAATTAGTTTTCCTCTTCCAGTCTGCAGCTTTAATAACTTGCCAGTAGGGAACTACCATGGGATCTGCCTCCTAACTCATGAAGGAAAAGTGATATTTCCTACATTACTCTGTCTGGCCATAGTTGATGAAAATTGTGCATCTAAAAACTGCAGAGAACCCTTTTCATTTTATTTGAATCCCTCTTTAATTTTTTTTATACCACAGTCAAGCAATGCCTCAGATTGCAACTTTCGTTCTGTGTATTTCAATAATTTAGAGCAGACTTGGAAACACGTATGCAAAATACAGAATTAATGCACCTCAAGGCAAAAACAAAGAGCTCCATATTAATGAGCCCATAGGTTATTACTATGTGGATGTCAAGGAAAAATACAAAGAACTGGAATTAAGCAGCTGGTCTATTTCCTTTCCCCCCTTGTCTTCTGGGAACAATGTGCAACACTGAGCATTCATTAGTTATTTTATATTCTTCATACCTTCCTTTAAAAAGATCCACAGAATGTTTGAATATTAATATAGTTTGGTTGGTTTTGTGATGTGTTTTTATCCTGTAAGTTACAGCCACTACAAGTAATTTATTAAGGGGTGAGGTATCGTGTTTTTACTTGATTATTGAGGTCCTGTAATTCATAGGGCATTTCTATTATAGTTTGTTTGAATTCTCTAAATAGATCCTGCAGTTATTTGTGGAGCAGCTTGCTTGCAAATTAAGGGTTGCTAAAGTCAGCAGTGTGGCTGCGTATTTTTAAAACGGAGCTGAGAAAACATTTTTCACAAAGCAAAATCTAACATATTTGCCCAAGTAGCCCTGCTCATTAGGGAAGGCCTAGCATCACAAAAGGTAAGTGGTAGAGTAAGGTGCTCTGCATCTGTGGACTGCAGCTACTGTTCTCCAAAGTGATTCAGCATTCATATTATTTCTAAAAATAACAGTTTGTGTCCTTGCCAAAAATGCACCCATGCTCTGAAAGAATTGTTATGAATGATGACACAGTTCCTTACTCTTACTTAAGAAAAAAAGAAGCTGAAGTCATGGAAACAAGGTGCAGTACCAGGAAGGATGCAATGATCATAACATATTTTCAGAGATTACGGGACACATGCTACAAATATTTGCAGTTGAGCTCAGCAGCCTTAAATGCAATAGACTGCTTTTCACTGACTGTGAGTCAGGCAGTGCTGACCCTGACCTAAACTCTGAACTTGCTGCAGGTTTCCTAAGTGACTGAAGTGATCTTTGGTGCACAGATTTGGTGATTTAGTAGGTCAGTGAATAGCATTTGTATGATCAAAATTGTATTTCTTTCTTGGGGTTTGTAAGGAGAAATAAGATGCTGTATAGAATTATTGAAAGGAATTTGAAAGAAAAAAGGTGACTTTGATCTTTGGGTACATTACTGTGACTGATTTATAAGGGCCTCTGTTCTAGTGCGATTTCAAAGATTTCCATTGGTGCTTTGAGAATTTATATAGGGAAAAAAAATAGCATTGGATCCTATTACAAGGTTATCAGGCAAACATTAGATGGTGATGGGGATTATGTAAACCATTGAACATTATTTATAAATCCTTTCTTAAGGTATAGAAAACCAGTGCAATAAGTTAAAATTTCTGGACCTACTTGTGCTACTGTAAATTCATTGGTTAAACTGTACTAATGTCTTATAGTTTTAAGTAATATTACAGCCACATGTCAGAAGAGGTACTGACATTTTTCTGTTGCACAGCATTCTTCTTGGAGATTATACAGTATTCTCTATTAAACACAATAGTATAGGGCATTCGTTTGATTTATTGTACCGTTACAGCAACCTGCTGTAAAGGTAAGGAAAGCAATTTGTCTCCTTGATTAGAAGATACTTGAAGTTTAGCAGCCCATGTCAAACAGGAATCAAGCAAAAGAACAGGAGCTACGACAAGGTGTTGGACATCCTGTGCTCCATTTTCTCCATCTCCATCTCATTTAGGTTGCAGCTGATGATGAAGAAAGTGAATATGTTCTCGCATCTCTGTCCTTTATGTTTGAACTCCAAACAGAAGCAGAACCCACACTGACAGATATAAAGAGCTTGCCTCAGTGGGGAAACCAGAATGTAAGTGTGAAGTTCTCATTATCAAGGAGGAGGAACCTATTACTTGCTTGTTCTCAATGGTGAGCCATCACAGGGAGCCCTGTCACACTGGCACTAATTTAGTGAAACGATCATTTCAGGGGATTCAAAATGAATTTATTTTTTGTTAAGAAAATTATTCTGGAGCCAAGGAAACCAGAAGTATTAAATCAGGGTTCATTGTGTTCAAAAAGGCAGCACATCAGAAAACATACCCTATTACATGGCTTGGAAGTTATCTCTGTGTATTTCCCTGGATCATAAGGTGCTATAGGATTAAAAAGAGCAATGGCATTGTTTCTGACAAACAGTGTCTGGACAAACAATAATCTTCTATTTCACTTTCTTAGGAGAGCTTATAAAAATGGGACCAAAGATGAAAAGGAAATGTTTTTTTGCTGTTAAGGGTAAACAGACCTGAATATATTCTATGGAAATTAATTTTGGGGGAAGACAGTCTTATGATACTAAATCCATCTGGTTAGATGCGTTCTCAGATTATAAAAACGCATTAGATGCAGTGCTTCTAGTGAAGTAAATCAGCAAAGAATTGGACTGAGGAGACAATTGATTAAAGTAAGAATATGATATTTGACAAGGGAAATCTGAAAAGAGATTATCTGGTGGAATGATTAGAGGTAATTGAGGCAGTTTGAATGACACAAATGACTGTGTTTCTACTGGAAGAAAGGAATACAGGAAAAAATAATTCACGGGATGCTTTGAATCATAAATCAGCCTGATACTTCTTAAGGAGAAACTCCACACTGAAAGTGTTATTACAAAAAGACACATGGCTTCTACGCTGTAAAACAAGTTTACAGGGTAGCATTTCTGTGCAAAGATTAAATCTGAAAGCTATGCTTTAATTCAGAGTGTGTTGATTGTTTAGAACAGTGTAATCTATAATCATAATGACAATAGTTAAACCTATTATATGTTAAAATTTAATTTAAAAAAGGTAATGGAATGTAAAAAAGCAATTTCATTTTAGTGTCAAATTCTGGGAAGCCTCACAAACTAACCTAAAAAACATGGTTTTCAGAATGCAGTGTATTATATTTTCACAATTATAGACTTAATTGAAGTAGAGCACTGTCCCTGTTATCTTTTCTTAGGTTTTGTCTCTGTTATCTTTTCTTAGGTTTTGATGTAATTTGTGGAAATTAATCTTATTTTCAGACTTATTGAATTTTATATTTCAATTATGGCTGTGACATTATCTTTTACAATCAGCAACAATAGAATTGATCAATAGAGTGATTCTTTAATGCTTTCACTGAAAGAGACGATGACAGTGACTTTTCTAATTTATCAGCATAGACGTAAGCAGTTCTAGCCATATGCCGCATTCAACAGGGTTTATTTGTACTGAATACACCTCTCGCGTGTTCACAATTCTAGTTGAATACACATTTCAAACAGTTCAGGCCGAGGGGTGAAACATTTATTAATTGTGACACTTCAGGACTAGCGGTGAGTAAGGCCTTTTGCATTCAGTGAATACTATGGCTACAGCTATCTGTATTCTCTCATGTATAAAGAGAAAAAATTAAGTACTTAATGCACTATTTATGCATCATTATCTCTATCATTGCTGCTGTTTTTTGAAAAGATACTACTGAGGCTGAAAGCTGCATAGAGATTCTGAATTATATGGATCCAGGACACTGTATCAGCATTATACTGTACATACCAGTGCATTATTCTTTGTTCATTTCTCTTCTTTTTTTATACAGTGTGAGTACAGAGTGTCAGTGGTTTCTGTGTTAGCGAAAACAAAACTGTGGAAAAGCTCATGATTCTGCACGCTTTCCCTCTCTGTAACTTTGAGCTCTTTGCTAATGGCTCCGTCAGTGAGCAAACGTAAGGAACTGGTTGGCTGTGTCATCTACAAAAATCCCCTGTAGAACAGAGAAGATACAGTATTCCTCCTGATTGGGCCTTTGTTCTGCAATTTCCTTTACTGTCAAAGCAAGGCCTTCCCCTTTCACTAAACCGAATGTCAGCTTAATAGTTAGCTCCTTTGCTGGACTGAAAGGAGAATTGCTCCTGCTTTCTCATTTCCAACTGTATTCACTCTAAGCAGGCTGGCTGTGCACTGAATCTTTTTTTGCTTTCCCTCTTAGAATAGTTATCCGGCTGTGGAGCTGACAAGTCTCATCAGGAAAAGTTCTTGTTTTTCCTTCTTTCCTGCGAAGGGTGCTCACCACATGCCCAAAAACGACTCCCATAACTGATAACCCCCCCCCCCCCCGCTGTCACAACTTGGCTGTCGAATGCAGTTTGTTATGGTTCTTTGTGATTCAGAGTGACAGTAGTGTTTCAAGGCCCCTAAACTGGCAAGCTCTGTCTCTGTTAACATGTTAACATGCTTATTTAAGGGAAGAGCCCAGGGATGGGTTTCTTAACCCACTACAGGCCACTATTTTGTGGGATCCCGTTGTCATCACGTGTGTTGAAAGTAATAAAGTGGAGGAATATGACACTTTCATGACTAATTACCCACCTTAATGCCAATTCTGGAGACTGTTGGATTAAAGTGCTGTGCTTGCTTGGTATGCCACAAGGTAATATAATGCTACATTCGTTGGATTATAACAAGTACTATTGTGTATTATTAAACAATAATACATGAATACATTGTAATAATGTATCATTACAATCTTTATTCTTAGGCTTTATCATTTTGACAGACAACTTGACATATCATTTTTAGTAGTTCAGGTGGGTAGCTGCGTCAGCATGCGTAGGCTGCAAAGGAACAAGTAATAGGTTTATTCCATGCTGAAAAAAAGAAGAAAGAGAACACAACGTTTCGGCCGTGGAGCCTAACGTGGAGCCTAGGCTCCACGGCCGAAACGTTGTGTTCTCTTTCTTCTTTTTTTCAGCATGGAATAAACCTATTACTATATCATTTTTAGTTACAACTGACAGAACAAGATTATGAAATTCTATAAGAACAAGTTATATTATCTAAAGCTTTGAATATTTAAATGGGACTGTATTCCTTGACACACAAAGAAAGTAAAGTACTAGTGCGAATTTTTACATTAGGCAATGTCAGTGAGTCAAGGATGCCCTGTGTGTTATTTGCAGGTACCGTTTTTTATCTAAATCATACAACACTGAACTGAAGAATATTTAATGCATTCTAAGAACTGAATCTGAATCATACCATGGGCATCTGCTATAATATCAGTGTTCCTTGGATCTAGAAGTGCATTACAACCCACTAAATGAAAGCTCTTTCAACACCAAGATCAATCATAATACTTTTTTTATCTCTGTACCTTGCCTCTTCTGTTTTCTAAACCTCTTTGAAATGGCTGGTGACATTTGACGATCAATTGGTAGTCTGTTTTTTTGGTTGTGTAATCTTTGTGAAAAGCATGAAAGATGGTTAATATAGAAAGAGAAATAAAACAGATAGAAAATGCTTTTTTAGAAAGTAGCCTTTTAAGCATGCCATTTGCTTTCACCTAGGTCATAGTCCTCTGCATCCCCAGACTCGGTGCACAGTAGACCAGTTGCAGAAGTGAAAAATCACTTTGCCCACTAAAATGGAATTTAATTAGGCCATGTTTTGCAAGATAAAAGTAGAATGTAGCCAGGACCCCTAATTAATTAATAACACCCCTAATTTTACAAACAGTGACATGGAATCTTTAATGACCAAGTAGCAAGGATGTCTGGTTTATGTCTCATTCAAAGAATGGCATCTGCTGCAATACAGTGTTTCCTTTTACTCTACTCGAGCATTGGTTTGTAAATTTTGTACCAGATGGAAGACCACCACTTACTGATCTACCAGTAGCACGTGCAGCAGCAAACTGGTTTTCCTTAGAGGTCTCCCATCTCAGAAGTGACTAGGCCCAAACTTTGTTGATCTAATGAGTTCTAATGAATTCAGGCTAAGCAGTGGAGATGCATCACACTAGTATATAAATAAGGTATTGTAATTTCAGTGTGTCTCATTAAGGTTTACTGCTGTTTTATGCTCTGAAAATTCTGCGCAAAGCAAAATTAATTTTGTGTATGGACTTGGAAAAATCAGTCATCTAGAACTGAATGATGTTATTTAATTCTTCTTTGATAAACCATTAATTGATGAAACAGAAGGCAAGTTCTTATATAAAAAATCGATATGAAATTAAAGGTAAGTGTAAATGGAGCCAATAATGAACTGTGTTTACTTTGGAATCTTATAGTATTGAATAATAGACTATTCCCGCATTCCATCACCTGGAAATTAACTGCTTATATCTCCTGTGGGAACACAGTATATTTCATTATGATTGTTACAGTCTTCAGAATATGCCATATCCTTCAACATGAGATGTCCCAAACTTTGGGTTTAATTAATTCTGTGTCTCACGCTAACCATCGGCACCTTCCAGGCACTAGCAAAAAGGCTGACTTAATTAGCATGCAGTCTGAAATCATAGAATAGTTCAGCTGGGGAAAGCTTTGACTTAAAGGAGCACAATACTGTAGATGTCTTCATGTACCTCTACGGTTAGACACTGAATAAACTGTGAGGAAAATGCTGACTGTACTGTACATAATGCTTTAATATCACTTAAGGCCTTTGTGAAATGGCACTCACCATAAAGCCCTCTGCAAAGCCTGAAAGAACAGATCAACCGAATACCCATTTTCTGTTTTATTTACTGCAGTATGGGATCCTGCCAAACTACGGCATCCTCATACCTTGGTACTTTACGGGCACTGTAAAAGCAAGCATGGCATGTGTTTACTACACCTCTGTGGCAGACTATTTCAAGAGCGTGCGGATTATTCGGTAGTTTACACAGTGGCAGGGAGGGCCTCCGGGACATGAGGAAAAAAAACACAGCAAGACTGGAGCATGACTCTTGAGTTTGCTTATATTTAAAAAAAAGTGATTAAAAAAATGAGCTTGTTTCTGCTTTTCTCCAATTAAAAATGAATTCTGAATGGTAATATGCGAGTGGCACAGAGGTGCAGCGCATTGCTGCCACGCAGTGCTGGGTTCAATTCTGGACCTGGGGCATGGAGTTTGGATGTGCTCCCTGCGTTTCTGTGGGTTCCCTCCCACTGTCCAAAAAATTGCTGGTGGGTGAGCAGGCTTCTGGGAAACATTGGCCCTGTGTAAGTGTGTGCTAAAATGTCCACAGCTTTTTTGTTCCTTGATTCTGCATTGCATTAAAATGGCAGGATAACTAGTTATCTTATAACACAAACCAGAACCACCCACCCGAAGGTATTCAAAACTCTTTACAATAGGACTCCACATTTGCCTTGAAATTAAATCAATTTTCAGAACAGATCACATGAAAATTTGTGAGCACTCGTAGATCTAGCAAATAGACATACTGTAGTTATTTTTTAGCATTATTTATACAGATATCACTTTCATTAAGCCGTTTGACAGTGATACCTGTGTAAATAGAAATACAATAAAGCACAAAGAAAGGTGTGTTATCACTGCTGTCAATATCACTGTAAAACAGAGATATGTTTTTAAACCAAACTATTAAAACAAAAACAATCCCCATAGATTATCACTTTATGTATAAACCAATAAAATAGATCAATGGGGTTCTCATTAAGAGTAATCTTATAGCCTGATGTATCAGCATTATTTATTACTCCTTTTCAAGTTTAATTGGCCACTTCTGTTAACAGGAATCTTCATAGGTCCTGTAAATTACCATGAAATACGGAGTTTCTTGGAGGCTCTCATGTAATATTAAGAACTTCTTGATGGTCATTTTGGGTGAAGAAACAAATCTGCTCTATAATTTCTGAGAATCTTCTCATGCACATCACTGAAATAAACATCACAGGGTTCATGCACACTGGCATACGAAAACAGATTCATTAGTGGGCTGCATCCATTTCTGCTGCAAGTTGGATTAATTATTTAGTCTCCTGAATATATGTAATATCTGTAACATTAATTGTATAAAAAAACAGCAGTAAAGAGGTGGTATAATAGAAAAAATGCAGTACATAATATCTCTTTGCAATAAATTACCATTTATGAAGGTTTGGTGCTGAAATTGGATATTTGTGCATGTTAGTGCAGCATGATTAAAGTAACATCCATAACAATATGGAATTGTAATGGACATTGACAAAACACAGAGAAACAAACCACCTCATGTAAAAGCAGACTGAATGATTCACAAAGAAACAGAATTGCATAGACAGGTTTCAGATTTCGAGTAACTCAAACATTTGAAAGTTGTATATAAGTCTTAATAATAAAGAGATTTCCTTTAGAGTGTGTATCTCTCTTTGTTGGGGGTTCATTTTAAAGATTTATTTTCTTATTTGTCGAATATTGTTTTGAATTTCCCTCAGCCTAAATTGCTTGGATAATTTCAAGTCATACCACTTTACTTCCTCAAGACAGTGTTAGTGAGCATTGCTGTTTTTAAAGGGAGTTCAAACGTTAATTTTCAAAACAATATATAAAAAGGAATCAGGAAATCAATGAAGGTTTCTCTGATCTATGTAAGAACTTTAGACAATAGACAGTCTAAAACCATCCTACTGAAAATGCACCAAAATATTAATTGATGCAAACCTAGACCAGATTTTAACATTGTTAATACTGCAAGGTACTTTTAAAACAGGAGTGCAGACTTCAATTCATGATGTATTAGACTTATTCTGCATATGTCAGCTCATTAAATTTGATCAGCTCAGGATTATGGTGTAGTTTAAAACAACATTTTAAAAAAATGCGAATACTTTCATCTCTTTTATGTTTCAAATGGAATTGTTGACCAATTTGATAACCTGGTGGATGGGACTTTGACCTTACGTTGGAACAATTCTCTTGCCCAGAACAAGTAAAGCAAAAATATGAAAGGCTGGAAACCAAACAGACAAACTAACCCATCTTGATAAGGAACAGTGCTTGTCTGTTATCAGTGCCTACAGGATTGAATAACTCCTACACTCAAACAGCACCTCAAACACACAGACATAAGTTGAAGATGATCTGTATATCCTAAAAGCTAAGATTGGACTGACCTAATTTTGGGGATTTTTTTTGTCCTTTGCGAAGCATTGTAATAAAACCACTGGTGTAACATCAAAGATTAAAGTAATTAACTTAAATGTACTGCAGTAATGTATCCATTAATTACAATTACAGTGTCCTGTGCTGACATACCCTGGTTTAATTGAGGGAGGTGGGTGGAGAATCTAGCATCCTATTACTTGAAGAAATACATCCACTGTGGGCTTTATCGTGCAAAGAAATATCAATTATAAATTAGTTTTTGCATGCAGTACACTCATCAACTATGGGGAATATCACTGTGGATTATACATTAAGAATGATACTGTATGTAGCAACTGTACACAGTCATGTGTGAGAGTCATGTGCAAGTTTGAATACTTTATTTGATAATACTCAATTTTTGCATTGTGTTTCACGACCTTGGATGACTTCACACATCTTGGATGCATTTGTCTTCTCTTCTTCAGCGTGGATACTGTTTCACTCCATTAAAAAATTAGCAGAGTTTCGAGTAGTGAACAAATAAATCAGAATGCAGTAGGCATGTGTCTCAGGAGGGCTGTGCTGACACTGAAGAGATCTATGGCATTTAACAGAATGAATCTAACTCACATTATTCTGTACTTTTTCAGACATTGCAGCTTTAGCTTCTAGCCAAGTCAGGGTTACTGCCTGATTTTGATGACATAATAACTGGCACATTTCCTACAAATATAGTATAGTCTGGGAGACTTCACAGTTAATGAATATTCAAGGTTAGTCTGTCACCTTAGCCAAAGCAATGTACTCGGATTGTGAAAACAACATACTCATCTGTATAAAAGTGTCCATTTTTACAGAGATTCTGATTGAATTGCCTGTTTTTTAACTTTAGCTGATGGGCTGAAGGGTCTCCTTTGCTTTGTAACCTTGCTTATGTTCACAGCCTTACCATGTCAGGAGTCACCGTTTCATATTATTATTATATGGTAACAATAACAATCCAAAAAGTCCCATATCGATGCCCGACAGTCACACATTGTAGGATGGGGTAATGTTTGTTGACTATTCTTATAAAGACATATATTATTGACTATTATTAAATGAATGAACTAGAAGACAGCAATGTAAAATCACAATAAGACCCTCGAGAGGAAAAGAGTATTTCTTTGTTAAAGTCAGTCTGTGTGAAAAGGGGAGAGAATCATGTTAAATTCTCTGCTAACATCTGAGGACTCTTATCACAGCCAAGATGTTTAGAAAATTAATTAGGGGAACAAACCCAAGGAGGCCACTTGCAAATTTGGTTGTTTGTAGCAAGCAGATCTAAGTATCTCATCCATCTGTTTCTTGAAAGAAGCCAGGGTTCAACCCTTTGTGTAAAGAAGTACTACCTGCTTGCTGTCTTAACTCTGGACTCTTAATATTCTGAAGGAAAAATGACATGCTGCCTCTACAAGTTAAAAGGCACTCGATTAACCTAGATCACTGACCAAGAAACAAGGAGGATGACAATTGATGAAATGTCTGAATGACTGATTAGTCTGCCACATTGAATAATTTAGAAATAACCCCTGACTCACAAACTTCAGAATACCTGCTTAACTGAGTGCATCTGTTCCAAGTTACAAAGAAAACTTAGAGCTATCCACTACAGAGAGCTTTGTTTATGAATAAATCAATTGTATTACCTTTGTTATTATTTAATTGTGAACATAAAGGAGTGTGGAATATTTAAATATGCGTGTGTTATGTATAGAAGGATTATTTTGTGAATTAACAAAACTATCCAGTCATTACATTCACCTAGAGGTTATCTGTTACAGTAGATAAAATAAGGTAAATAGTTATGGTTTAATCAGAAACGTGTGGCATGTCATCTAATTTAAGGCATATTTAGTAAAAGTTAACTAATAAGAGTTCACTGTTTTTGTAACATTCATATTTTCATACACTGCATGTACTGTATATGGAGTTTTCTGCTGCAAAGGTTCTGGCAATGAGTTTTGGTATTCCAGGTACCAAGGGGAATATTTAATTGAGAACGATTGAGTATAACACTTACATATGAAGAATTATGCTGAGGTATAATGAAACTATGAATTACTTTGTATTAGCCTGTCAAAGGTTAATTTTTCCTTCATTCAGTATCATATTTAACTATTTGGTAAATGACAAAATGGTGTTGACTCACTTAATGCTTGGTTGTTTTTTTCTGACTTCAAAAGAAAGAAAGCACTGTATAATTAACAAGCATTAATTATATTTAAGTCTCTGAACATGGTAATTACATAAAGACAGCTTTTCTCATGATTTATTTTTTGCTTCCCACATCTGTAGATGAGAATGATCAGTACTGTAAGTCGGGTCAGAGAGCATGTATGCATTAAGTATTTTTCTCTATACTACTCAGGGACTGGCTTTACATCTAGAAATGGGCTTATCACCAGAGTGCCGTGCAACTGCTGTAAGAACACTGCTGGGTGATGAATTGGCTAATCTTGTGTTCCAAAGCTACTGTTGTTGAGGAAGGTAGGGAGGCAATAGTCTGAAAGGATACACTAATGTACTGTACCTGAAGTTAGAATTACTGGCAAACGTGAGAAGCACATACTGTAGGTTTAATCAAAACAAGAACACACTCAGACTAAAAGAGCACGAGACAGGATTAGAAGAAAATACTAAAACTCAAACTGGTTTCAAACACTTGAACATATTAAACCTGAGGATATTCAATATCTCTGGTTACCTGATTTCAGAGTTTAATCGTATTGTGCGCCATCCTTCAATATGTTGTGGCTTTTAAAAAATGTTAACTTCAAGACACAAAATACCATAGCTCATCCTGTATGTTTATTTTTAGATTTTTTTTGCACTTAATATCACTATGGCAACCCATCAGCCTCCCACTTGAAATGGGCAGCCCCAGTGCAGGTGTAGAATAACATCCCTTTCCTTGGCATGCACTGTTGTAAATCCTCTTCTGCTGCTATCATTCTGTGTGATAATATCCAGCCTATTGATTCCTGGGCCTTTTTTGAGGTCCACACTGTGAACAGTGCCTGAAAAAAAGCTGAAATTTCATTACAGCTTACACTTTCTGTCTCAACAATATCAGTTCTATCTTGCTTCTCCTAGGAGATAAGATTCTGGTTTCTTGGTCTTACAATTGCTTTTTTAAGAAGAAAATAAAAAAATCTGTTTTAAAATACTTTAAGAATTACCAAAAGCAGCTGGCCAAGATAAAAAAAAGCCTGCAAGATGTCTTTTGTGCTTCACATCAGAGAACAGGCAAATGGTGTGTAAAATATGACATCTTGGAGGCTTATCCTACTGGGCACATCAGCATGAAGCAAAAGAAATTTCACTGTTTCCAAGGCTCTGTCTTTACAAATTCAATCATTTGTGTCTTGTCTGACAGGACATGTTGGAGCAATTCGCAAAGATGTGCATTTTTTCCATGTTGCAAGCCACACATTTCTTCAAAAGTGAAAAAAAAAATGCACACCCCCAAAAAATGCTAGTTTAATAACAAGAATTAAACTACCCCTAGATTTCCAAATGTTAAAATTAAATATTCTTATGTTTTGGTAAAAGCATTTTTAATTAGGGAATTAAGTACCGATGATGTTAATAGGGAAATGCTTTGAAAATGGCTCCTGTAATGTTCACTGCAAGTGGCCAACTGTGCTGTATTTCACAATCAATTACTTGACTATGTGATTGATTAATTATATTTGTATAGCACACTTCATTTCAAAGGATCCCAAAGTACTTCACATATAGAAGGGGACCCACTTCATCCCCTACAGAAGTGTAGTCATTACCTGAGCCACTAATGTGACTGCAGCTCCATTATCAGATCAAGTGAAATGAACAATTGCTTCACCAGTTGAATTAAGGGGAACCTATGGGGAGACTAAATTGTTTAAACCCATTGTTTAATTATAGGGCATCAGAGTGAACACCCCTACTCTTATGAACAGTGAATGAGGTCTTTAATAACAGGTAGTCAGGTTCTTGGTCCTGGGTCACCATATTTGGACATTTAATTAGAAATTTGGGTCCAGGGGGAACAGTGCCGCTTACTGCTTCTCTAACACAGTGACAAATAATTCTCAGAGCCGTGGAAATGAAAACCTAAAGCCTCATCAAAGGATGTATATTGTGGTCACAAAAGGGAGGACAAGAGCAAGAATAGTGGTAGCAAATATAGGTCATTTTACCAATATATATTTGAATTTTTACATTTCAGCAACTGGTTCAGCAATAGCAATTGCTGATCATATTAAAAGACAGACAGAAAACAGGATTCAGGTGAGGCTTGTGGAAGCTGGATCATTGAAAGGTTTTACATGAAGTGGATCTCCAGCTGGTTCAGGATGAGATTCCAGTGGTATGACTTTCTGAATATCTCCTGGAGCCAGACAGTATAGGGTAAGGGAACATGGACGCCTGGTACGCACCTTTTGTGGTTACTTTACACTCTGCTTCTTTCTGGAGCAGAGCTGCCTCAAACAAGCGCTCTGCAGGATAAAATGCATTTGTTCATTTGAAGATACATAGAACGTTGCTCAACAAGTAAAAGTGCTCAAACAGAGTATGGTATGAGTGCTGCAGCCTATACATCACAGGCTTGATCTTCAGCTATGCCAAGTGTAGACAGGATTTCCCATGATTTCCCACTGGAAATGCGTAATTGGCCCATTGCAGCAAGAGTTGTGTGAGTCTGGGTTACCGAGGGTACCCCCCTGCTGACCCCTGGGACTAGTTGCTTGTGAGCTTGTAGAGCTGTCATTGAAAATCACATTGCTTCTTCAGTCATTGTTAACTCTCCAATAAGGATCCCTCGGTGTTGAGTGACAACTGACAGGAGGCTGTGTCTGAGGATGTGTGCACAGGTCATCCTTCTTAACTTAATAAATTCTAAACACCAAAACTATAAGTTAAAAGGAAATTATAAAATCAAGACTGTAGTGCTGTAAATCCAATTACAGACACGTCTGCTTGTCCAGGCAGTCCTACTATAATGTATAAGTACCCGAGGGCAATGACAGCTCAGTGCAACAAAATTAGTCTAGTACTGTCACAGGGACTCACCAATCACGCAGACTACAACTACCAAAGTTCACCAACTTTTACTGATTGATCTTTTCCAGAGGATGGAGACATAATTATACCTATTGCAAGGTAAGCACAGAAAGAGTATGACCTCAATGTGTCACAAGTGCTTCTTGAAAGGAGAAATAGGCATCAGTTTCAATATGATTTGAAGTGTAGTTATTTCTTGAAAGTCAGCTGTATATGAAGCCTATAGGTAACAATTTGTCAACAAGCCAAAGACATCTTTAGGTGATTAAGCAGTTGGAGTCCTCATATAACCTTGGTGCTGTTGACTTCCTCTGCAGGTGAAAGTAGTCCTCTCCTTGATTATTTGTTCTGTTTGACTACTTGTCATAAAAGATGACCAATAGCGACAGTAGATGTTTTCCCTGTCAGACTCGATGCTGACTCAATGAGGTGTGTCACATACAGCATGATCTGGAGGGGGGTTTAAAGGTTCATGCTTTTGAACCTGGGTTCCTGAATTTTGTTAACTAGTGGGGTAGAATGCTGCTATTTAATCACTCAATAACTACCAACTGTAGTATTTTTAACAAGGATTCATAGAAATATTAATTCCAGTGCTGTTGTATTGTAATGATGCCAGATGTTAATGAAACCTTTTCCTGAGGTAATTCTTGAGTCTACAAAATGTTGATGAAAGTGCATTGGAAATATTAATTAATTCACATAGCCTCAAAATTTCTGTTGTGCTGTAGCTCACTCTGTCTTGTGCTTTGTCTCATTTAGTGCTGTATGTGTCATGTGCACATTGTATTGGAATCTCCTGCCCAATGTATAATTGTAACTGTCGAATTCCTAAAGGGTGTTCGGCGTGCTATTTATACATCCTCATAAAACAAAAGAGTGGGGAATTTAGTAGTTCTTAGTGCCTGGACAGAAACCAGAATTTCATTCATCACTGAAGTGGCTGATGTGATTTTTGTCATTTATCAATATCGCTAGTGGCTCATCCTTGAGGGTCTTTTGGGAGCTGTAGAAAGTTTAAAACCTGAGGGACAGTGCAAATGTCAGAAGAATTTTTAAATAAATTGTTTTATGTGAAACATAATAGAGGGGAAGCAGAATGATCAGCTAACAACTAATTACCAGAATGTCATTGATGGCAATTATCTCAAGATCACATTGTAATGCTGACACGAACTGTGACCCACTGGCCTTCTGAAAAATGAGATTAATTCAGAGCGATATTCCTTGCCTTCACCCACATCCATTGCTCCAGCATATTTTTTCAGAATTCCATTGAATTAATTTTCTTTTTGGTGATGGCCAAGATAATTAGGCTATTTTTAGAGAATAATTAATAATGCTGACTAAAAAAGCAAGGCTCAAAAGCTTTAGCTGTTCCAGACTTGGACTGAGAGGACAATGCTGGGTTTGTTTTGCTGTGCAGGAGTGAGCAATCAAGACAGCAGACTTGTTTAAGGAATCAAGCTGCCGTGACTTGGGGAAGCCAAGAGCACTGCTTTGTAGTGTCCTTCTATTTACTTAACAGACTTAAGAGCTTCTAACATTTGCTGAGCAAGGAGAGCAACATTATGCGCTTAACAGTTGTTATTTTCTGGTAGTTCTGGAATCCGAATGCACAGTTGTGAATGTTTTCTCCTCATGTTCAGCTTTGCTAATCAGGCTTAAGGTGTAGAACTTTTCGCATTAGCTAATAAAGTTTAGCCATATTGTCCAACGTGTTCTTAAAGGTTGAAACACAGAGTTTTTAAACTGGATCACTGGAGTAACTGGCATTCATGAAAGATTTGCATTTGAACATTTCATCTATGCTCAGGTGAGTCCAACTGATGGCCCATGACACTGTTTGTCTGTTTTAACACATTGTATGTCCACGAGACTTCACTAAAGGACTTAGATCACTGTAGGTTTACTGCCTTGAACTCCCATAGCTTAAGAGTTGCTCATCCCCTAGACTCAACCCTGTACCTTTAAATGTGTTAGAAAAACTTGAGCTGCAGATTTGTTAGGAGGCTTCACATTTTTTACATATTTATTATTTTGTTCCTCAGTGGTCTGATAAAAACTATCCTGACCTTGGAATCTGTTTGGATTTGCTGTGTTTGACATCTTCAAACCTAATTACTGTTCGTTGTGCATTAAAGGTTTCTCTTTGGAGATCTGAGCAGAATTCTGTTTTTATACTTCAATAGAGTGTGATTTGCACATCAAAGCCACCAGAGATGCTTACAGTCTTGGTTCCTGTTTCATTAAATAATAAAAAAAAATTAGATAAAAAACTGAAAGAATATTTTACTGTAACTCCAGGCGATTCTTTATACCACTAGAATGGTGGGCTGTGCTCTGGATGATGCAGGCCTTTTTGAAACATTTCCCAGTGGATTCACAGGTTGCTGTGATAAGAAGGATCTGCTGGCGTTGGTGACGTGCACAGTTACTCCTGTCTGTGACGGGGATTAAGCATTAGGCATGTGACACATAACATCCCATTCTTCATGGTTTTCATAATGGAAGTGTGCTGGCATTCTTATTGCCAAAGCAGCTTCAATGTAAGACTAAGGCGTGGGGCTCCTTCAGTTTTGTGCTGCCTGTGTATCATGCAGTTCTGCTCTGCCCCTGCTGGGATGTGATCACTGCTGCTTGCAGGTGTCGGGATTTGATCACAGTGGCTCGGACACCACTGTGCCAATAGTCTGGCTTTTTTGCCTGGGTGACTGGTCACTTTTGTAGCATTCTTACTGCACTGAGTCTTGTCCCAGTTGTTTAAAAAACGTTTTTTTTTTAAAATGAAAATGAATTTCTCTGCTATTCTGATAAAAAACATAACCTCTACTTCACATAACTATTGTTTACCTTGTCTCTAAGTCATAAACCTTCTATAGGCGTGCCTGAGCTGTTAATTACTAGACCTCAAAATATAATGCATGGAATCAAACAGTCAAGACACCCAGGACATCTGGTGAGACAAAGAATTGTTTGAAATAAATGGAAACTTTGAAACTATACCTGTATTTTGGATCTGGATGCAGCAAGCATTTAAGATGTTGCTTTGTCTGTAATTGACTATAATTTATATATAATGTAATCGTATATTATGTAAATGCTAATTGTTATGCAGTTTTGCGATTATGTTTTCATTGAGTGTGGTAATACTGATATTTGGTTAAATTACTGCCAAAAGGGATGAAAATGTTTTAAAAAAATAATCACATTCACTAAACTCTGTGCCATAACTTATGTGCCTGTGCAATTTACAGGATCTATATTTCAGAACCGTATCCCTGCTTACCATTTCATGAGATACAGTTTGTCCCATATGTCGTTCTATATTTCAACGCTGTAGTGTGGAGGTCACAGCACTTGCAAGACCCTTAAATGCTCATTTTGCAATCAAGAAGATTGACTTTGAAAAGACACTTGGCTTTGTTTGTTTCCCATCTAACAATACTTTCCGGATTATTATTTTAATGTGTATTTATGTTACAAATTCCTCCCGGAGTCATTATTGGTTTAACTGTACTGGGTATAAACAGTAGTATTGCAGCCTTTAGAAGGAAGCAAACATTATCTTTTTAACCAGCTTATTTAGTCTCCTTCATGTTATTTCCTGCTTGTTGGCAGATAAATTGCTTTGCAAAACACCGTAGACACCGACCATTCATTATTTAGAGGTGTGTGCCTGATAAATAGGATCGTGAACATATGTTATAAAAATAGAGCAGAATGTGGGGAAACAGGTGGGTATGCTGAAAAGAAGTTTCTTGTACTTCCTTTCACAGTATTACTGAATGGTAAAACCAAAATCCTGCATACTACAGAAGAGATGTGAAAACAAGAAAGAAAACAATTCTGCCTTAACGTGAAAGAACAGCAAATGAGGAGGCTGTATATCTTTATATATGGCCTGCTCTGTACATATGTAGAAAACAAAACCATCTGCCTCAAATACATTAATAAATGAAAGGAGCCCCAGCAGGTTATTCCTTGTTTGGATTCTCTTTGTACATGTGACAGATTTTGCTTCAATACTTTCATCGACTGAAGATCATCCATTTTGATACACAGCAAAGTAGTGAGACATGGGGCGCCAGAGTTTGCTAAACTGGTAAAGGCAGATGCTCAAAACGTGGATTGTGCTCGATTGTTCCATACGCTGCCAGTGTGAGTCTGGGTCACGCCACTTGCTGAAAGTGCCAGGGATTCCCGAAGGGGCAGGTGCCCACATGGCAGACTGTAGCCAGGGTAGAGTGGGTGTGAGTCAGCCAGGGAATGCTTGACTTTCAGCAAAACTGCAACCCCTGGAGCAGGCTGGACACCTGCAGGCCAGCCGCAACATCAGTGAGAGGTGTGCTGCTCTTCCAGCCAGTGTGGCCTCACCTGTGGAGCGTGCAAGCAGGTGGGCATGTTGGGGAAGCATGTCTGCATTCTCCCTTGGCAGACCAGGAGCTGTAGCTGCAAGTGGTCTTAGAAAACCGACGATTCCAATCTAAGTGGGCAGACACCGAAACATAATTGACAGTTTCATTTTGTTTTTAAATCAAGACTCTAGATGTGAGTTGGCTTGGTTACAGCTCTCCAGCTTAACATCCTCATTTGAATCCTTTGAAATTCTGTTCCAGTACATGAATAAAGGCGGCCTGGTGCAACAACAACAAAAAAAAGACAGAGATTCAACTCATTTTGGAGGTGTTGTACAGATGTCATATGAGGTAGAGAATCGTGACAGTAATAAGGGAAGATTAATACAGGCACTGCCAAGACCTGTGCTGCTTCATCTTTTTTTTCCTGTCCAGTGTTAGGAGGGCACTCAGGCGTGCAGTCAGTGTATGGTACCTGCCTCTGCTTTCAAGGTTGTCTCATAAGAACAGATGTCAACCTTGTGATTTTGTTTCCATGGACTTTGCAACAGGAGCCCTCCTTTTTCATGAACACTGTTCTTTTTATGGATGTGGCTTTCGGGGGTTGTACCACCTAAGTTTCCTCTTGTAGCGCTTTTGTCTGACAGTTTTGTTGGGCTTTTACTTTCCAAGGGTGGGAGTGGATCACTGAAGCTTTAAGCCTACATTTGCATTGTCCTTCATGCAGAATTTGCAAGGTGTGAAAAAAAGCATCGTAAAGGAATGTTGGATTTTGCTACAGAAATTGCAGACAATACCATGAAGAAGAATTAATGATATTGTCTTCTTCATCTTTTTGGATATTATGTTTTCAAGCCTTTGAGCAGTAAGGTATACAGTATGTGTTGTTATGTCCTCTATATAAAAAGAATAAGCAAGAACCTTGAAATAAAATAATTCTTGGGGAATGCTGAATCCATTTGTGTTAATTCTGCCAGCCTAGAAAGGTTTTCTGGAACAAAATCTCATAAGGACTTATTGAGGAGATGATTTAAGAAAAGAGGTAGCACACTGCACATACTGTATAACACAAACAGAGGGGAAGAGTTATGGTCAGGGATATTTTCCTAGTGTGGATTCTTGCTAGGCTGCTGCAACTGCATATTGAATCCTGAATTGCAGCCTCTGATTACCGTCCTCTTAGTGAAGTTATACAGGGACAGCAAAATTATGCTCGGCACACACAATAAATCTGCCACTCTTTTAATAAACCAGCCTGTAGAAGAATAAAGGCTTTTTATTTATTTTGTTTTAGCTTGCATAGTGATTTACGGATCTGCTTTTCCAACATGCCAGCCACGATTATGCCTTTAATTATGCAGCCCACACGCAGCAGTGTAGGGCTCCTAGGATGTCAGACATACTGTCTGCGTTCACCTTGAGAGACTTGGTGTTTCACTTAATAGCTGAAGGCTGACGATAAAAGTCACAGGTCAGATCACGGGAAGCCAGAATCGGAAGGCTGGCTCCAGAATTGAAGTGTGTGTGTTAGATGCCTCATACTTTTGCCTGCAGATGTTAACGGAATTATTTTGCCTGCGTGTGAGTCAAGAAAGAAAGGAATGTTGTATTTAACTTACCCACTGCAGTTGGCACACAAGTGATAATGCACCTGGGAATGCACAGGCTATTCACTGTAATTAATCGGAATGGAAAGTCCTTTTTGAGCCTTTTTGAGCTTGCTAAAGTTCGGAAGCATTGCAGCTCAATTACAGTACAGCAGAATGCTAGCAAGACTAATATGTATCAGGTGCTAATTTATTTGCTTGTATTCAAGACGTTTTTCTGTTTAAACTCATTCATACTGGACAAATATATTCTTTTAAAACTTTGTAAGGCTCATACTTTAAACGGTTTTGTGTTACTTGGAAAATGACCTTTTCCCTTTGCTTGTATTACTAGATACTTGGACCATGTGAACTTTTTCCATGATCCTGTCTGGATTTTTTTTGTGTTGCATCTCAAGTATAGCTCATTACTTTCTTTAGAAGTTGAATTAAGTCCTGACCTGCATTGTTAACAGCACCTGTATACGCATATACATTTTCTAGGCACTCTGGTGCTGAGAATTAGTGGGCACTGATGGTGTCTTTTTCTCCCTGTGTGATGCATTTTGAAGAACATGTGGTCAGATTTCAAAAGCAGAAAGAGTTAGGCTTGATGGTAGGAAGTTTGGCGTGAAGGTAGTAAATATGTTAAATCCCCTTTAAACAGACATTAGGACTGGAAGGTTGGTGGTGTCTCCAGCACAGTCCAAAATAAAAAGGCTAGCCTGCCTTTTCAAATTGATAGTTTTAAAAATGGCATTGCAGAAAACAGAAAACAAAGACCTTGATTTTAAAGGTCTACAACATTGTTACCTTAAAAAGTCATTTCTAATATTACAAGCTTTCCTCTCATATAATATATAAATAGTAATATGGCTATTTTTATTCAAACCTAGTTGTTCAGGAGTATAGCGTAACATGTGTAGTGTAGCTGCAAAGAAGTGACACCGTCTGAAAAAAGATGTCCTAGATTTGCAAATATCTAGGAAATCAAAGGAAACCAAAGGCCCGGTCAGAGCATCGGTAAACTCCAAAACTACCGTAAACTTAAATAATGGCCATTCTCTGTATCCACTTCCTTTTGTCTTGCTTTCCTGCAGGCAGTGCCATTTCTGGAGAGGTCATTCTGTTCTTTTGCACACTTGACAGAGAGAAATCTATTACATAATTGCTTGGGTTGCAGCTGGGAAGGAGATAATTGTAAGGCTCCCAGACTCCAGCTCCCATCCACTCAAGAACTCCCTCGTCAGACAGGCAGGGGAGAAGGAGCCAGACAAGGCAGTGCAGTCTAGCTGTCGGTGTGCAGCAGGGGCTGTCAGATTAGGCGATCATGGCTTCATCCCAAGAGTCCGTGACCTTTGTGTCACAGTCGTAGCGGGCCTCTGGGGCAAATCTACAGTAAACGCTTCACTGAAACATTCACGGAAAATCTTACCCCGGACATCTGAGCAAGCTCTCTGCTCCCATGAGCTATCATTTTGGAGATGGTGAGTGCATTTGTATGTATATTATTTGAAAACATTGGAGATGCTTGCCAGGACATACTGTAGTTTGATTTTGCTCCACTGTGGGAAAGTAAAAGGCTGTCTTTGTAATACCATTTACCTGGGATAGTGGCACCAACTTTAGAAGGTAGCATCAAAAGTACCATCAGAAAACTACTGTGCCTTCTAAACTGTGAAGAAATGAAAATGTCAATGTTACTTAGTCATGGAACACATTTCATTATAAAGCTACAAGACTTAGTGAGCACCAAGTACTTTTAAGACTTGTGAAGAAGTACCCATCAACAGGTTTTTCCATAAAAAGCATAATGATAGTAAAATGTGATTGTCTGGGACATGGGTTATTAAGAGTTCAGTAAGTTTAAGTAAAAAAAATGGTAGTGATGTATGAAAGACACGGCAATAAAGAGCACTTTTATGTCTCAACTTTTGAGGTTATGACAGAATTAAACTGCAGTTTTCAATTCATTAACGTCATCTTCTGAAAATTATTTAAACAAAAATCAATACATAACATCGAAAACATTACTGTGTGACCCTTTTATTATAGCTTCCTCACACTGTCTAGATAAATAAAAAGTGAGTTAACACAACTCCTAGATCCACAGTATATATATTGTCTTTTCTAGTTCAGTGTGACCCATTTAATATGTAAATCTTTGGCTATGTTACTGTTCAACTCAGGCTCAATAGATTCTGTTTTTTGTGTGATGTTTATTCATCTTTATTGTCCTTGTCCTCTGTGCTGAAAAAATATTCCCACTGCACAGATGTACCAATTTCAGGGCTTATGATCATAGTTAAGTTTTATGGCAATGGTGTTTTGAAGTTCTGATTTGGCTTGCTGAGCCCTTAAACGTCCAGCACAGAGCATGAAATATCAGGACATGATTAAAGATGATAACAAAAATCCCAGAGAACGGCTCTGCCATGTATACTAAGACTAAGAGAATTCCAGAATTGCTGAAGAAATCAGTGGAAATAATTATTCATTAAAAAAGCTCCGTTGTACAAATGTTATGCTACAGGAGCCAGAAGAGTACTTACTGAACAATATGGGGAGTTTGGTTGTTTCAGGAAATCATAATTAGAGCAAACAGTCCTGAATTCTTTAATTGAAAAGTTTGATTAAGCTCAAATGCCATTATATCTTGTCCGCTGAATATAAGCTTTTTGCTATTGCTCTCTTGACCTAACTTCTAAAATTGGTCAAAACGTCTAGTGCACTTTATTATGACAGCATGGTGCCCAGCATGGCCACAGGCCAAACAGAACTATCCTAACAGCTACATTGCATCTGAGAGTAAAATTCCATTGAAATCAAATGAGACTTTTCTCTTCTGCTCTTTTCTTCTGAGATATTGCAAAAAAGCTGACATGGGAAATCTTTCCTGCAGTATTTAAAGTGGTTGGTTCTGCTGAGGGGGAAGCACCGATTTTCTCTCGTGTCAGAAACAGTTCATCAAGGTGTCTTATGGAAGTGAAGTAGAGGAAGCGTACTTGTCAGTACATCACCTGTGGCTGAGGAAACATCAGCCAAGAAAGAGCCATCACTTATCTCAAATGGCACCATGGCAGCTGCACGTCTAGAGGGGGTTGCAGACATGCAAATCCAGACCTTAGGTTACTTCTAGCTTCCCAGTATTGGCACTGAAAAACAGTATGCAGAATGAGACACTCTGCCTGTCCTACACTTTCACTTAAAGAAACGTGTCAGGCACGGTCTTTCCTTGTGGTAATAAAAATGAGAAAATATACTTATTCACAAACCTATTAATTGTTTATCATCACAGCTATGATGCTGTTAAAATAATCTGTCTTACAGTTGAAAGGAGCAGTTTTTATCATAACTTATAATGTAATATACAGCTGGCGTTTGTGAAAAACCAGTTCTGATCCCTGGAGTGTACAGTACATATACTACTGTTACTAGAAATTTACTGTAGTAAGCTACTGAAAACAATGACACAAATGGCGGGAAAAATGTGGATGTATGATAAACACAGTAAGATTACTGAATATACCGTGACAGTTTTTTAGCTAAATGTAGAACTGATATACTGTAAAGTGATAGCATTTGGGATTTCTGGTGTTGGCTTTTCTGCTTTAAACACATGCTTAAATTAGTAGAGAAGACCTGGATAAGGGTCCACAACCTTGTGGAATGTGTTGAATGTCACACCTAACGCCGTACTTCGGAGCCTTTGCCATTTTTTTGTTTATGTGCTGTATGTCTCATTTGTCTCATATAGCTTCTCAAGATGTCTTGTTTGAAAGGAATAAAGACATTGTCAGTTTTCGTCCCCAAGTGAACCTTGTGTGTCAAGGAATGGCGAGTTGCTTTTTGTCAGCTGGAGGACGGGGGTGGGGGGCAGGATCTCTCTCCTGTCGGCAACAGTCCAAAAGGCAGAAAAAGAGAAACAATGTCAGCTCCAAATGACTCTGGTTGAGTGAAACTTCAGCAGAGAAAGAGGTTGTTTCAATGCCCTTACCCTGCCTGAACCTTCCTAGTGATGGACTGCTGTATTGTGTACTGCACTGTATTGTTTTGTTCATTTAAGGATGATCTAGGTCTGGCTGAGGTGTACCAATGGAAATTAACAAACCTAATTAAACTCAACTTTTTTCTTCCAATATTCAGCAATTCTAAATTTGTATTGTTAGCAATGCTGTCTTTTTAGTGGAAGATACTCAGGCATAAAATTGTGGTAATAGCATTTTTGGGAGTATCATTTCTTAGTTTTATCTTTTGTTTGCTGTCGTTCATAAAACAGAGGGGAGTTGTATTCCAGCTGCTTTTTTAATGTCAAGGTATAAGCATTACTGCACTGATCCTCAGAAGGCTTCCTGCCAAACTTGCAAACCCGGCTGGATCTTGCCCTGACTCACCAGGTACTGTACACTGAGATGGTCTTCTACCAGGTGAGGCCTATTAGATGACCTGATAGAATCTGAGCTGCTGCTTCATCAACACTGCATGTTACGCTGTGGCATTTCAGTCTGGGCCCCGCACAGCGAACCATTCAAACTCTTGGGAGCCTTCCTTTGCAATCCTTGTAAACGGAAATGTGGACAGTTATTTCAATGACTTACTGTAACAATCAGTCAAGTTTCAAGAGCTACTGTGGTTTTGCGCAGTTCCAGACCAGATACCGCTGTATCTTATAGAGCATATCAGTCCTTAAACTGATCAAGCCTACAGTATTTGTAGCAGAACCAGCAACAATTACAAAGTGGATGTATCAACCTCAAGTGTTCTGGTCAGATAGGCCTCCATTGTACAGGCTTGATGGCCCTCTTCCTCAGACTGGAAGTTATTTGTTTAAAAAAGGCTTTGATTTTATGGGCAATGAAAAAGAAGCAATTCTTCTGTTTGTTCATTTGTTCAGATGGCTTGTACTTGTGTCTTGTGATTTCAGATACAGCTGGTACACAGTTATGTTTTTCATTACTGCCATGAAACACACTACTTTGCAAGCTGTCAAAGTCAAATGCCACTTGTTAACAGAAAATTTATCATTTTATATTATATTATTTTATAGGAGCCCTTAGCTTTGGAAAAAAGTTAATTTAATTCTCTGTACTTTACATCTGAAAAAATATTACTGAATTATGTACAGAAAATATTTTTATTACAATCATCATACGCCCGCCTTTCACGGTAAACATTGCTGATTATTACATATCCCTTTTTACAGTCATTTTTTTCTTACCTTTCTAGTACAAGAACAAAGGTTGGCTTTAGATTGTATTGCAAAGATATTTCTTGATGAAAAATGATTAAGTAGTTAAAATTAGAACATTAAAAAAGTTCAAAATAATAGGAGACTATTTGGCCCATCTAGATAATCTGATTGACATTAATAATAATCTATTAATATAAGTCAGTTATATACACTGATGAGCACATGACGTGGGATGAAGACAAATTAAGGTTTTGTCAGCATTAAACAGCCTTAAACGTTTTAGATGGACTGCAATAATACCACAGATACACACAGTAAATCTGAAACACAAATGATGATATCTGCTCCTTTTCTGTTCTGCTAGAAGAGATTTATATTAATCTAGTGTGCTTGAATGACTCTTTTTTTTCAGAGGTGTAAGATGGTCTTGTTCTTCATGAGTTTTTAATGAACGGATATGATGTGGATCTTCACAATGACATTTAATAGCTGAATTCAGAGAGAAAGGAGAAAAAACTAAGCTACTTGTTCTGGCACCAGTTCAGACATGGACCTTGTCTTAATCTAACAAATGTCCTCACATGCCATGTTAAAACTGTGCTCTGTGCACAGGCAGAATCAAAAGGTCTCAGATGGCAATCCTCTATTTAGAATTGCTGGTTTTTAGCTGTTACCATTTCTGTATGAATGTTTGTGAAATCCATTATTTAAAACATTAAATATACTCCAGTAATACTTCCAGGTCACTTTTAACTGTGCAGACGGGTACAAACCCAATTAAAGACTCTGCCATGTAAAATTTTTCAGATTTCTAGTGGTTACAGCAGCCTCAAAGACAGAGCTACAAAATCTCATATTTAAATGGACTTCAAACTCAGCCCAAACTATTGACCCGAAAGTTTGTGTAGAAAAATTAATAGCACTGGGGATTTAAGCAAATTACAACCCAAAGAATTTGGATTTACCAGTGCATGGGTATAGATTAACAGCAGCTTTGCCAAAGTTGTATTGTGAATTTTGTAACCACAGTAACCTCAGAAGATCAGTGCAATGCATGATACGTACATACTCATATGTCATACAAAGAAATCTTTCATTAGAGTTTCTAATAATTGTTCACAGTGTTATATGTGAGATTTGGTATCCATTAGTAAATATTTTACTAAGACTGTGAAATGCTTTTAAACTGTAAAACATTCTGTTTTGCCCTGTAAGGCCTAATGCATTTTGGATTATCATAATGTCCTTAAATACGTTTGAAGAAAAACACCTTTCTTCTTTCTAGAACAGACAAGTCTTGTTTTCTGCTGGTTCAGAAGTTTCCTCATAAAGTTATCCCATTTAGAAAGTAGTACTGTATATATGCAAACAACAAATAAAAAACTAGATAAAAAACAAATTGCTCTTTATAAATGAACTACTGAAATATTTTTTAAAATGTTGTATATCCTGTACAATAAACTGAACGTACCATATCACAGGGCTACACGTAAGACTGAATTCTGTACAATACAAAAATAAAATTATTGTTATAACTAATACAATCCATGAAACCTGTACTTTTATTTTTTATAAAGAAAATACTGCTAGACAAGAGCTGAGAGAATTTAATTTATAGCACCAGATTTATTGCATAACTCTTCATAAAATCACCTACTTTCCTTTCTTGAAAATTATGAAATTGGTTGTGAGGTATGACATATACATATGAATTGAAATAAACCCAGGGGCTGTACTATATTCTAGAGTGGGTTTTGTGACATGCAGAAGATTTAAAATATGCAAATGCTGCTGTTTCACAAAGGAATAAAACACATGTAGTCCAATAAAACTTGCATAAACCTAGTACGTTTCAGGATTGACTGTAAAGCTAGAAACGGAGCAGAGTTCAGATAAAAAATTAAGTGCTTTTATCAGTTTAATATTCATTTACCACCTTTGAAACTTGTGAATTCTCTCAATTTATTTATTAAATACATGTTGCTTTTAGCCTCACTCTACTATTACAATTTTCTATTAAAAATTCAATTTCCACGATGAAACTTAAAAATGCCATGCTAATGATTATATTATGTATGTTTTGTTTTCAGTTTTGCAGTTCTAAATCGTACATCATTTTTTTGGCAAAAAACAGCTTCTGAAAAGACAAACACAAAAACAGCACTGGAAAGTGAATTTGGCATGCACATCACTGTGATGGCTGTGGAATGCTATTGGCACAGCACTGAAATGGATCCCTAAGCCATTTGTCTTTCATGCCCCCCTGATATGTATTTAATGACAAATGTAGAAATAATTTCTCCTTCAACCACTCTGAAGCTTCTGGGTGGCATACTATTAAATTATCTTAAAGGGGATTAAAAACGGTTTTCAGACTATATCAAAACGTTGACCACTTGTCAGCTGCCATTTACATGCTTAGTTTGCATAAGTTTCAATGCGCTTGAATTACGTTTTGAAATTGATGAAAACTTACAAAAGAAAATCTAGAAGACTGCCAAGACACAAAATGCAAAATAGCCTTGGGCTATTTTCAAGTACAGTACAGTGATAACCCTTAGCTGGTATGGCATTTGTTTCCATTACACATATACTGTACCATCACAAGAGGGGTTGACATTGAGAGGAATGTTTTCAGACCTTTACACTTATCATTAATTGAAACATTAAATTGTGAAAGAATGTTATTTTTACCTTATCTTTGTAAAAGTTGGTTCCCCTGTACCTCTTTCAGCAAAGAATGGAAGGTCTTGCTACATTGTAGATTGACCAAGGCGCAAAGACGAATGAAAAAAAATCATTCAGAGACATAACCTTTTCCACGTCTTTGGATCTTAGTTGCAAAATCAGGGTAGTGTGCGGGCAGTAGCAGTGTTTTGGCACTTTTAGGATTTTGTACTGCTGTCAGGGAGGTGGACAAGAATTTGGGAAATATAGATGAACAGCATCAAGTCTTACTTCTGAAATGTCAGTATCATAAATGAATTTGAAATTTTTAAAAGTCCAGAAAATTAACTGAAAATTAACTGTTACTTTTTATACAGTTACTAAATAACTGTTTTTTTAGTGGCCGAGCCCCATCTAAGCTTGGGTGCAGGACAGCTCAGGTTTATGGTTCAGGTTTCTGAGAGGTGATTCAGTGACAGTCAAATTAAAAAATCACATTAATACAGAAAGGAATTTACCTAAACATCCACAGTGACTTTTGATATTTTATGTCTTCAAAGCCCATATTAGAATAATATGAGCCTCTTGAGGTGGCAAGAGCATGTCATTAAACCCCATTGTAAAGGGACTGTGATCATAAACATTCTGTGCACGAAGCTAAACAGTGAACATTTTACGGGAATAAAACCTTATCAAGATATTCTGCTTGTGCACTAAATTAGAAATCTGATCTGATTACAACAACAGCAGATTGTTCAGTTGCATGTCACTGGTGCCTTGTTGTTCATTGAATGTTTAAGAGAGGGACTTGATAGATGGAAAGTGTACGCAGCCTGGAGCATTGAAGTATTCACAGTGTAGAGAGTGGACTTTTAAATCAGTGCTTTGACAGAGGGCAACTGACAGAATTTACATTTTTGTCCTTCTTTATCCCACTCATTCACAATAAAGAAAGCTTGAGACTGGGATGGAAGTCATAGAAGACCTTTGTTCCCTGCCAGAAACAAACTCTCCTGTGACAAGCTGATTGAAAGCAGACAGGAAGGGAGTATAAAAAATTATAATTGATCCGCGTGGTATTTTTCTATTTCTTTCAGCCTGTGACAGTGGGAAGAGGAAAAGACTAAATGTAATTGTCAGGTAGAGCTCCACAGAGACCACAGATTTATTGAGTGCTAAATGTCAGTGCAGATGTAATGAAGATGGTGCAAAGTAATAAGCTTCATCCAGAAAATCACATTGGTGATGATGTCAAGCTGTCTGTCTGTTGCTTTAACAACTCTTTTTTGTAGCAAGTAGATGCTTCAGGATAACTTCCCTTCCCGATACACTGTGTAAAGAGAATATGGTGGCCTTTCAGTATAATTTCTAAGGAATAATTACATATGGCCTTATCTGTTGTTTGAAAGGAGGATGAAGGCATTGAAAGTACTGTGTAGGCTGTGTACCTGATTCGTGAAGAAAGCTTTTTTCACTGCTGCTTCTCAAAATCTAATTCTGTTCAGAAGTCTGTGTCCTTTTCACTGGACATTAAAAGTGTGTTACAGTGCTCAGCTTAAGCTGGAAGACCAAGATGCAGAAAAGTTAAAGGCCAGGCCTAATATAATAAAAACCATTCTGTGAAACTCCTCGTGCATTTCTAAGTAAACTACTAGGTATGTTGATCATGTAAGGGCATGGTATTCCAAGTCTGGCTAAGGAGATTGATGAAAGTATTCTCTGCGAGATGCGATCAGCTCCTTGTTTACCCCTGCTTTGCCATTATGCCAGCTACGAGCTACACCACTGCCACTTACAGCTGTCCAAAAGCTGATTACACTGTAATGCAAATGGTGCAGCTGTAAGAAATTGCAGCAGACATCTATGAGCAGAGTCTGGGACTGCTGCATGATCTGAAACAGATTGCCATCAAAGCCTATGCAAAGAATGTAAAAAACTCTTGATGTAAATTATTCATATTCTACACCTTAGAGCTTTGTTTTTGGTCAATTTATAGCGGCTTCTGGGCCTGGGGTATCGTGCAGTGCAATTCCCCTTTCAAATCATAATTTGAAGAAATATTCCTGTACAGAAATGGAGTCTACAGAAGAAAATAGGACGGATGGCTTTTAGATCTTTTTGAGACGTACATGTACCCATGAGTCGTCACTTTTAAGAGTTGCACACACCACACAGGGGTCTTTGCATAATGTATTAAAACCAACTGCAATGTTCTATCATGCACAAAAACTATAATAACTCATATTCTACTGCTTAAAAAATATATTTTCCTGTATCCCTCATTATTTCCACATCCTGTGTATGGTAGAAAGCTGAGTTGTTTAATAAGGAAACATTTTAATTGCTGTTCCTTCTCCGTTAATATGAAAATGAAAGAATGGTACCTCTCCTTTCCTCTGCTTGAAACAACGTAAAACCCTATCAAATTCTGTGAGTTATACATCTTTTCGAAAGCCTCTTCAGAAATGTAGTATTTAGAGGAAGTCACATTTCCCTCATAAGAATGCAATTATGAATGTAGAGCCATGGATTTACGTTTTATTTTTTGTTAAAGCTTGGATACTAGTCTTTATCAACACGGATTAAACACACAGATTGTTTGTTGTCAATACACTTGCCCTCAAGCTGTGCATTAATTGGCCTCTTAGAGAATTGATCTCTTTTTTTACGTCCATGTACTCTCTTTTGTGATACGCAGACATCTATTGACTTTTCAAAAAACAACAGCAAACAACACAAGGAAAAACCCTGGCTGTAACCAAAATGCCTCTAAAACGCATTACACTTCCTAATTGACAGAGCAAAAAAAGTTAATAAAAACGAAACTCCGAAATGTTTAATAAAGGAATTATATAAAAGAAACTCTAATGCAAACTCTAATGTGTCACATTTCCATCGCAGTTCCACAACACGGGAGAGCCTCTAATGTGGATAAAAGACAATAACTATACTGTAGACTCCCTAGTCTGTAAGTGTGGAAACAGCAGAAAGTCTGGAATAAAAATGTAAATGCTTTGTTTTCAATACTTTGTTCTGCTGCATATTTAATGCAGTGGATATATATCACTGAATATTTTGCTTTAAATTACAATGCCAGCTGAGGTTTTATGTTGCTGAAATGAAAAGGAAAGTTTAACATTTTCTTAAATATATGTAAATCTCGACTCTTCATACAGCAGAAGTAATGAAATGCCACACAGGAATGTATCATAGTCTTTACAACTTTAAGACCTCTCACTGCCACATAGCTCTAAGGCAGATCTTGGCTCTTTACTCATTCAAATCCTGTTCCAATCTCCTTGATAGTAAGAGACATGTTATCACAAAACCGAAGGCTTTGATCCCAGAGCATGAAAATGAGTGCTTGCTTGTAGTGGCGCAAACCTGCAATTATTCAAAAATATGGGCCCGTGTTTTGTTGGAGAAAGATATGGCTTTTAATGGCATGCACTGTTCTTCATAATAATTTCAGCAGTTTCATTTGCTGAAAAATGCTGGTCCAATATGTGCAGCTTGGAACCTTTTCCCACAAAGGAAATTAAAGCTGTATTTTCTCCCTGTGTTTGTGTGGGTTTTCTCCAGGTGCTGCTTTTATAGACATGTGGGTTAGGTTAATCAGTGTTTCCTAATTATCCCTATGGTTGTGCCTGTTTGTGTGCACCGCAGCAGTTTGGCAAGTGTGAAGTCCTGCTCTGCATCCAGTGCTGTGGGTTTGCAGCCACTCTTTCCAGTAATGAGCAGCTTTGTCATAATGGATAGTTAAAGCAGTGAACATTTAAAGGACATTTAAAGGTCCATTTAAAGGATGGACATTTAAAGACATACATTTATTATTTAAAAAATAATAAAAGGTTAGCCATAGACACATTTTTGCAATACTTTCCCCGAGCTCTACAAATAACCAGAGAGGATAAGATCTTATTTTGGGGTCCCAGGTTCATTTCATCTTATATCTTGGCCACAGTCTGTCTGGTCAGTCTCAGTGTTCCATTTTTTACTGGTGAAAATAATCTCACAGCCAGGGGAAAAAACTAGATTAAAAAGAGGACCAAAGCACGGTGTTATAAATATATGTGAGTTATACACTTTTATAAATATAAAATTAACAGAGACATTTCTTGTAGAAAAATTCTGTAAGGTGATTTATATTTAAAAGGGCCCAATGGAGCCTTCTTTGAAAGAATTAATATTTAATTTTCAAAAATTGAATGCTGTAAGGGTTCATTTTTAAACATGCTTGTGCTCATCAACGTACTTTCAGAACATTTCATTTTTCCAGGAAATAAGTTGGAGCCTGGAGGTAATCTTATTAGTATTTGTATTACACCCTGCTGTGCATGGCAGACAAGAGACCCATGTTTAAATTTCCCAGTATAAGAAAAAGTAACGCCTATTTTTTTAAACCTTATAATCGTCAATTGTTTTGATGTCAGAGAGTAACGGGGCACAGTGCACTGAGCAGGTTACATAAGTGATGTCACCCTCTTCTGAAATCTTTATTGGCGTGCAACTCTGTAACATTAGATGACCCAGCCTTTTGGATGTAGGCGGAGTCATCCTGTTTTTAGAAAAGGATGTGCTTGGATACACAAGGATGTACAAGCGATGAGTGTACTTGGAGCCCACAGATGACCCGCTTAGAATTCCAGGAGGACCAGGGTGAGTTACGACTGACACATAAACTTCGTTAACTGTGACAACTCCTGTACCCACACATGGGGCTTGGAGTAACCCTGACAGGCTTTTCCAGGCCGCCCAACTTTCGAGGATGCTACAAGCTCTGGAGAAATGTACAGGAGGTTCAGTTCTGATTGGATGATAGGCGCGTCTATCACTGACCTGGGTGGCTGTTTGACAGGGGGCTGAGAGAGAGTGTTCGAGCCCTGATCTCTGGTAATGCTGGGCCAGTTGTGCGCTGTCACACGGAGAATAGTGACATGGCATGTGTTCGAACCTGTGATTTGTGAATTACACACAGATTACAAACAAATCTGAATCCCCAATTAACATTTTACATTTCTGAGACTCTAAACTTTACTGTATATGTTTGGAAACGTAAGGCAATGGGCATGTTTGTGGTCACATGCTCACATGTTCTTTATTTGCTCAAAGATAGAAAAGACCTGCCTTTAGCTCTTTTGGATATATTATTCTTATACAAACAACTTTCCAAAGATTCCTTCTTTACTTTGAATTCTTTAGCTCTTGTGCTTGATTTTACTGAAAAAAAGTATATATATTTAATACCTGTATCTTTACTGAGGGTGATATCCTAAGAGCTGAATTTTGGGTTGCCCAAAATGTATTAATCTATGAAGAAAGGTCAAATGACTGCTGTTACATTAGTCTTTGGGTGGTATTATCCAGACTGAGGGAAAATTGGTATTCTACAGGTAAGATAGCATACTTCTCATACTTCATGTACGCAAGCTTTCACTTGGAGGTGCAGTACAATGCAGAACAATAAAAAGGTATAGTTTGTTACATCTAAAACAGAAGGTTTTAAGAATGACTTTCTTTTAAAGCGCAGATTCAAGGTGGAAATGGTTAAATAGATTGAAACTGAAATTCACCCAGGAGACTTGTGCTGCTGCTGCTGTTGGTTTTTAACACATACTTTTATTATTCAACAGCTCATTATTAGTCAACCCAGTGGGATGTGCAGCCGTCGAAATGATTACAGCAGATCATATCATGTTCTTAGGAATGTGTCATTGTGTACGCGTGTGGATATATTTTTAAGCACCTAATTGTCCTCATCTGTCCCACTAAGGCACCAGGCATCAGCCACTATTTTGCCCAAATAGTAGCTAACAACCCTATGGACTGTCTTGCTGGGATACTTTTGAAACATGATGGATAATACTGTTACTCATTCTGACTGCAGAAAAGGAATGATCCACAGTAGATATAAAGGGATTAAAAGAAGATAAGAACTAGAACATGATGAGCTAAATAGACCCCTTAATGCTATCTGAGCTCATGAGGGGATACAATAAAGTGTGGGTGGAAGTATCTGAGCACAACAGTTTTGTACTTAAAAGTTGCCTTGTTATAGACTAACATGTTCCTCTGTCTCATCCCATGACTTTCTAATCCTAAATCTCCAGGGAACACTGCCAAAAAATCACAAACAATTCAAGAGAATTGTGATGTTTTTATAGAAATGTGAAGGAGCATTTCACTCAATATGTAAACCCACTGAGTTATATTGTGTGACCAAAGTTATTGACAGCTTGCAAACCCAACACTTCTCCTGTATCTTTTTCCCCTTTCTATTCCACTCATGATAAAAATACTTGTCAGCTAGTGCTAGGAAATGTCATCTTTTAGACTGACATGCCCTGTTTGCATAGAATAAAAAACGTGTTGTTTTATTGGGCAGCTCACGTTTGAAGAAACAGAACTTTTCATATGAAAAGTCTGAAGGTGAACCCCATATAGTGTGGAACAATGGATTAAGATGCTCTAGGGGCTGTCTGTGACGCAGGAGCTATTGAAAAATGTGGCAGTGTCTAGTCTTAAGTGAATTGAGCACACGGAGCTAAAACATGAAGCAAGCAAAGGGCACACAATCTGCAGGTTACAGATTAGGAGCAATAGGATAAACCCAACATGAGATAGAAAGGATCTGCTTGCTCTGTTCTTAAATGTACTTGAAAAATTGTCATTCACTCCTTCTAAAAGGTACACACCAGGGGCCTGGGAGCAACAGTAACAACAAATATTCCACATTGAAAATGAAAAATTACTATATTTAGTCTAATACCTTGTCAGAATCCTTTTTACCTTTTGAAGCCTGAGCTTGAGAATTAATTTGAAATAGGTAAAAATGAAAACTTTTTAATCTTACCACCACAAGACATAAATAACTTCCTACAACCTCTAAGAGTGTATGATATTGGAGCATATCATGTCTGCTATCTAAAAAGAGTGCGTCATTACAGCATAACATTAAAGTGAAAGATTATCCAATACACTCAAATTCATCTTATTGTGTTTTCGGGATCTACTGGAATTGCCACCATTGACGTGGTACACACTACCCTGATGTGTTCCTCTAAATATGGCAGTTGCCTAAAATATGTATTGAAACTGTCCAAAAAAACTGGAATGCATATTTATTTTTACCGTGTTTTAGAATGCACCTGGTTGTTTTTATTTCTCAGATGTTTTTTACAAATATTTTTATTGCCTTTTGGGTAAATTTTTTAGTAGCAGTTAAAATATAATGCAGTGTGTTCTATGACTGAGAGAAATTTGCAATAGAATAATTTGTATTTTAGTTCCTAATCAAGGTCTAGCACAGCTTGTAAAAATGATTTGTCTAGTGACATACTATAGGGAAATGTAACTGAAGGAGTTTTATACAGCTGGCCATAGAAGCTGCCTAGCAGTTGGTTTGTGTCCTGTAGAAAGACGAAAGGGGTAATGAGGTGGAGATAGAGAGGGACATTAAGAAAAGCTGAGCTAGAAAGAGGCAATTTTCCTAAAAATAGTATCTTCCTCCAACTTGTAAATCTGGAGGTGACCCGGTAGATGCATTAAACATTAAGTCATTTAAAGTGAATATGACGCGTCCTTTCTTAAGAGGAAGAGGCAGGTCACTGATTCAGAAGAGAGGATTCAAGGAGAACTCTACTAGCAACACCAGAAATCACTGCATTTTTAAACAAGAAAGACCAACCCCCCCAACACGTGACCTTCAAATGAAGGCTGCTTGCAAATGAAACCAGAAGGAATAAAGTCACATGTCTTAGTGTGTTTTCATTGTGTTATGTGAGTTGATGTGAATTTTTAGAATTCACATTCAATATCTTTACCATCAGAATGCAATATCTGTACTGAATACTGCAATTTAAAGGGACAAAAAGATTTTGTTTGTGAGGACAAAAGCAAAATGACATAATAGGTCAAATGACATAATGTAGGTTAAAATATACCATTATATACTGTACCAAATAAGTGTAATACTTTTGAATAAGTAATAAACAAACTAAAATATTGAATAAAAATTAGTGGATCATTTAAATGAGGAACCTATTTTAAATCAACATAATGTTACTCAATTGCTCTTGTGAAAATGATAGAAGGATTGCTGAGTGAGTTTGGGAATTAAATTATCTGATGCGACAATGTTCAGAAACGGAAATGTCAGGGATTAGCAATATCCAGTAGCTACTGCAACAGTCAATACGTGAACCGAATGTGGACAGATTACGCTAATCCCTGTCTGCAGGTAATAAGTGAAAGAGTGTGTGCTAATCAGAATGTGTTTGCTGTATCTTTTACGATAGCAGTAATACCAGCCACCAGACACTTGTGATCATAAAAACAGTAGAAGTGGTTTAAAAATTATAGCCTGAGGACAAAATGAATGTATTGAAATACGTAAAAGCTTTCCAGCACAGAATAAAAAATAATTACAGCAATGTGCTTATTGAACATCTTATTTATGATTTTGACTGAGTGAAGAGATCCTTTTGTTTTGTTTTTTCCATGTGCTTTGTCATGTCATGTCATGGCATACAATGATGCCAAGTAGTGGAAGAATTTAGTTTTATGGGGAAAAAAATGAACGCTAAATGAGAAAGAAACCCGTCAACAAACTGTATATTATGTAACTTTTACCTTTCTTGTTTAAGAAAAAACGGTACAGTACAATTCACTTCTTAGCTGAGTAATGGTGGAAAGTGCCACATTATGTAGGCTGTTTAGTTTGTTTTATTATCTGAGTGTGAAAACAACATAATTGTCAAAAATAGGTATATTAGGGAAATATAAAACTGGGAAACTGAAGATTTCTTTATTATGAGAAGGAAAAAGATATTATGTTCTGTCAAACATCCCTAACTGAGTCTTTGCATCAGTTAGAGTATAGGAACAGCACACCACCAAGCCATTGTAAGACCGTTCATACAGTAACTGTACATAACTATATGTTTTTAGACTGGACTGCTGAGTTAAAGCACAAAAAACCATTGTTAATGTTCCAGAAGATTTCTTCCTAACACAAACAATGAACACAATGTCAGTAATTATTTTAAAGTAAAGGCAACAATGCAGTAACAATCAAATGTTGCTTAATATCCATTAAGCACAAATGCACTGACCTGGCAGAATCAATGCTTAGTGCTTTACAGGCTGTCTGTTGTAAAATGAAAGTAAATAAAAGAATACGATCAGTTTGAAGCACTGAGATAACTTAATACTATGTTTTATCACTTTTACATGTGTTCTGCAGAGTTAACTTGTTTTATTTTTTACAAAACTAAAGATTATTGTACTGAAATATTAAAGGATTCAGAATCTATAGTCCGTGTGTTAGAAATAGTTTAATAAGCAAACACTGACATGAGTAATTAACGGCTCTTGTTCTCCATGTACAGCATTTAATATCTCGTACAGGAATCACTATTAATAAGATGCATAGTGGTTTAATGACTAAGCTCTCACTAAGTACATTAAAGCATGTTTTAAGTTTAAAGTAAGCATTTCTAATTCTTACATCCATTATCCTTTAATGACGCAAGGGAAATAGCATTTTATTCTGTTTATTATATTACTACTTTCTAACACAATATAGTGCTATATAGGTTAGCAAGCAATAAAAGATTCTTCAAGTACAGTACTAATCAAATTTGAATTTGAATTAGGATGTTACCATGAGATTGTGCCAGTCCTGCATAAATATTAGGCATTGATGTCTGGGCCAGAGCTCTATCTGAGGCGAACTCTTAACAACTCACTTAGAGCTGCTTGCACTTTTTGGGATTGTGTTTTCTTAAGGACAGACAGTCTAAATTCAAACATAAAGATTCCAGTTTTTACAAAGTTTTTACAATAGTCAGATGAATGATAAAAATGACCCAGCCTGTTAACATGTATTGGATATTTTCAAAGATTTTCCTGACACAATGAAGAGAAGCTGAAGAAGGCTCCACAGCCGAAACGTTGTGTTTCCTTTCTTCTCTTTTCAGCACGGCATAATTCCGTTACCTGTCCCTTTGCTGCCTAGGCTGGCTGACGCAGCTACATACTTGATTGAACTACAATGAAGAGAATTTCCATTTTGCCATCTGTTTATTCGCATTTCCTTTACAATTTTCAGATGCATCCTATGATTTAATTAAATCATGTTGATATTTTGCTTTTTATTCTAGCCAGACATTTTTATATTGTTTAAAGTAAGTGTTTAGAATCGCTATCACTGGGTCAGCTGACAGCTATCAGATTTATCCATTAGGCAGCTGCTGAAAGGAGTGCCCGTTGTAGTCAAAAGCTTTCTTTGAGAAAGGCATTTGGGTACAGTCGGCACACATCTGAAGACGTCTAAAGTGCAAACATTGTTAAATAAAAAAGGGTACCCCGCTACTCTGATTACAGGGTGCTCATACAGACGGCTGGCTGCCTACAGTAACTCCCCCCCAAAAAAAACAAGTTTTCTTGAAAGCTGCTTTTGTGCTTTGAGCATATTTGCTATTCCAGGTGCAGGCCTTTTACGGATCAGGAAAATTACCATGGAGACTAAAACTCCCATCATCATCTCACTTAGAAGTAGATCTTAATGGCCTTTTTATTAATTTGTGGTATTAAAGTTTGTAATTAGGGCATGGATGTGGGAAGGATATAATGGGCACACACAGCTACAAGTATAATTAATTTTTCAAAAACGTGAAGGCTGCTGAGTGTTCCCATGCAGTAGATATAAAACACCAAGGTCTATAGCTAGTCTATAAAATGACCGGTCTTATTTTAGCACACTGGCATCCATTCAGCCACTGTATCTAAACAGACGACTGTTTGCCCAACAGCACCACATAACAGACTTCAAACACTTCTCTCCCTAATGCTTTACATTGCCAAATAGATCTGTTTACCCTCCATCAAGGAAATAAGGAATGCTTTGGGCCAGGATCCACAGAAACATTTTATATATTTATATTTCAACTGGAGAAGTTAGTATCTGACCAGCATTTGTATCCATACAGAGTATCAAACATAATGAAAAATGACACTTTAATATCTCAGATCCAAAGTCTGTATACAGTGACCTCCATTCTCAAGATCATATGTTATATGACTTTCCCCTCAGAGAGCCACACATATGCCCTGTCTGTCTAGATGTGACAGTACCTCTTCAGTTAGCTGTTTTAGCTGAAGAATACAGTTTCTGCCTTGGTAAATGTACATGCTTAATACCCTTTTATCTTACAAGTCTCAAAACAGACAGAATGCATGATAAGCTCCTATCTGAAGATGATCCAGTTCTATTGCTAGACAATTAGTGCAGCTGTAGTGCCTTCTGTCTCCTTGTCTGCTCTGCCACCCTCTGAATTTTGGAATTCCCTTTTACTTTTTGAATAGAAGTTTCTCTAAACTGGTCAAAAATGGAAGATTTGGAGTTTACTCTCTTCAATGTATACTATAATATATAAAGTGGGAATTTAGCATGCTGATAAAGGAAGAGTCGAAAATAGTTAAAATTAAACTGGCTTTGGCTATCTACTGACCTACGGCTCCATTCACTAAAAAACAAAATGTGTAGATTTCTTTTTTGCAGATAAGATGAACACCATACCTAAAGGCAAAAATGTTGGCTTCAGATATGTTAATGACTTCAAGTTATAGCCATATCATAACAAGCAACGTGATGCTTGAAATATAGTACTGTAGAACTGAATGTACTGTACTCTGAAACAAGTATCATAAGAAAAGACAAGTACGATTACTGGCAGATTCTTGTTCCAGAAATAATTGAACTTCAGCTTGCAGTTGATTGAAATACCTACTAGGTACAGTAAATAGTTTACCCTAGGTCTGTATTCAATTGTCTTGATGCACTGTTTGCACTTTGTTTTGTTTTTTACACTTGTTTTATAATCGAGAGACTTTCTGTAAGTAAGAATTCCATTGTACCAGTACCGGTTACATATGGCAATAAAGTTCAAGTTCAAGTTCAAGTTCAATGAGTGGATAATCTTCTGGGCAAGGTCCAATGGTTTTGGGATGTGAAAATAAGAGATAAATTATATTTAGCATTCCTTTAGTAATGTGTGGCTTATCGACTTCTTTATGCACTTAAGAAATGATTAATACAGCTCACACTTTATCAGTACTGACCTGTATAGAGTACACTGTGTCTGATTCCTCACCTCACCTGACCAGCCTGAGAACTGAGTATCACACATATGAACTCACAATTAGCTGAGTGGGCTACGAAAGGGTGCCAGAAGCTTGTGGAAATTAACTTATTTCCTGGCTCACTTCTGTTAATTTGCATTGCTGTCTATTGTAGTGAATGTAGTGAAAGGCGTACAGAAGACAAGAAATGCCTAGTACAGTAAACTGTACAGCTTTGCTATAAGCAATCATGTATTCAGCTACTCCATTGACACTGTTAAATCCAGGCCAGGAATTAAGTATCGTGTCTGGTCTTTAATGCCTTATGAACATGTCATGTCACCTTGCAGTTCACAGTTCTCAATTATACTGTATGTACAGTATACTACTGTATAGCCATATCACAACAATCAGGGTAGTTTGCCACGACTCCTAGAATTAACTATTGAGTATGCACAAACTGCAACAACAAAATTTTGTTGTATTTTCCTTCATGAAACTACTGTATTTACCTATGCTCGTTTAAATATTATACTGTACAGATACACAGTAAATGCATCAATACCAATATGAGTTGTTAGTTTTACATACGCTAAAAGTATCTGGGCATTTAGGAAGACCTGCAGATCAACAGTTAATGGCTCTTTAACAGCTTCACATTTTAATATCAGTGTCAACACTTTTGAAAGTATTTCCCAAAATGTATGTGTTCCTAATTTGATAAATATAAAGGTCTGTGAAACTGACAGCACACTTAGACATTGACAGCGGGAAAACGTGGATGCTGGGAATTGATATTGTTGAGATACAATTATCTGCTGAATTATGAATGATTATAAGATGCAACAAATTGCAAGGGGGAGGATAAAAGAAACCAGATGGCTCTAATTCCATTTGGACTGCTTGAGAGAATTCTCATGTTCTATTCTCAAGGCATTGTCTTGCAGTTTTAAATTATATAACAGGGGTAAAAGGTGACTACAAGATTGAGGCTGTTCTTGAGGACCAGTATGTGTTACTGTCATGCCTCTAAATTATGACTAATTGATGACATTCCTCCAAATGACTTAAAGTAAGCTCTCTGGGTGTTATATGTTGTTGATGGTGCAAACAAGTTGGGCTTGTCGCCTCTCTTACACTGGCCAAGCACGTTGCTGAAGCCTATCCTTTGGGTTGGCGAAGTACATTCATGCATCCCAATGTACCACACCTGTCTGAATCTGATAATGTGGTTCTCAACAACAGGAGGTCCGAGAGCTTCTGAATCTCAATTACCTGCAAAACAAGGGATCTGATTCATCACAGTCACTGACAGTTCGTCCTGGAGAAATAGGGACCGTAATCTAATCCCAGAAAACATTTCGCGCAGTGCAGTTTTTTTCCCCTGTTGCAGCATAAAGAGAAGGTATGCGTTAGCAAATAATTGGAGTGTAATTTTCTTTGTCTTTTGTGAAGGATGGGCAATTGCGTCCAAAACACATCTCTTTTGTCAGGAGATGGCCTTGAGGTGGAGAAGGTGATCACTGAGTCTGGAAATGCTTTTGAAATTCCAAGGGTGAAAACAGTCAATACCTGTCAAGAAAGTGCTCTGCCTGCCAAGCTGTATTTTGCTGTAGGAAGCTTTTTTACAGTATCTGAACACTAAACTGAGTCATGCACTTTTAAATCACTATTTATTTCGTGTGTCATTTATTTATTGTGGTATATGTATATTCTTCCTTATTAGGGTGGAAGGCAAAGGTGCACATTGAAAGCTTGCCCTGTAATTGTTTTTCTTTAGCTTTGTTTTGTTTACTCTTATAGCCATTGCAGTTTCAATGTTACATCAAAGGTTTTATAGAGCTCCTAATGGATGTTAATGAATCATGTGCTTCAGTTTAAATACACAGAGCCTGGCAAACATTCATCTTTAATATGCTGATAGACCCCTGCAGTAAGAATACATACAAAGGAGGAGATGCTGTGCTGGGTGAGCAAGAAGTCTCAGGGGTGTTGGTATTTCTGCCAAAACAATGCCTGAGAAATTAGGAAGTTTGACAAATAAAGGAAAGGAGGGGAGTTCTTGGAATCCATTAAAGTAAATGTGTCTACTATTTAATAAATGTGAAAGAGATTACAATATTAAGACAAAAAATAAACAGTACATGTTTATATTATAAAGATAAATGTACATATTATGGCACACCTGGGGGTAGGGTGTCACAATACTTTAAACAGGTACTGCTTGAAGAATGGAAAAGATTGACTTTAAAAACTAAATGAAATGAACCAAATGGTTCAAGAATTCATTAAATCAGTTGGGGGCAAATATAAGGTAAAGGGCATCATGGTGGCACACTGGTTAGCTTTGCTTTGGTACAATTCATAACCCGGGGTGCTATCTGCATGGGGTTTGTATATTCTCCCTCTGTTTGTGTGGGTTTCTTTTGGATGCTCTGGTTTCACAGCCCAGAAGCATACAGTACAGTACAGTAATTGGCTTCTGGGAAAATTGTCCCTGATGTGTGTGTGTGCATCCCATCCAGGGTGTATCATACCTTGCTTGGGACACTGTTACCCCAACTTTCCCACCCGACTCTGTATGGGATAAAGAAATCATAGTATGGGGGAAAAGCCCATTATAAAGTGATCAGAAATCAACAGGTTCCATTAAAAGAAAAGAGGTACAATGAATTACTAGCACAGGTAAAAAGGATTTAAGAAATGCCAAGAGAGAGTCGGAAATGAATATTGCATTAGAGGCTAAAAAATCATGAAATATTTTACAGTAAAAGCAACATGAATAATAAAGTATATTGTATCTGGAACGATAATGGGAAATGTCTAGACAAAGACAACGAAATTGATTATGTGCTAAATTACTATTTCCCTCAAGTGTTCACTTAGAAAGAAGTCAACAACAGGCCTCCAGCAGTGGAAGGACAACTTAATAGTATTAACACAGAAGAGGCAGAAGTGCTTAAGGTACTTGAAGTGCACAAGGTTAGAAAATATCCAGGGCCCAGTTGTGTCCTACCAGTTGTACAGTACTTAAGGAAATAAGAGACATTATCCATACTGTACGTCATTGACAACTCTTACAACAGTCACTCCAGAAAGGAGTAGTACTCAAGAACAAGAACTTGTTTAGTGCCCATCCATAAGAAGAGTGCCAAAACTGAATCAAGTAGATCAATACAGTATGTCTGACTTCTATTAAACGTCAGGTTATAAAAACAAAGAATAAATACTTTGAGTACAGATAAGGGTGACATGCTCAAACTGGAGTGGTGCAATTAGTTGAGTACCACAGGAATCTGGGCTAGGCCCACTGTTCTAGGCCTGTACTGTAGCTGGTAAACAGTCAAGTCTGCAAAGGATACCAAAACAGGAGAATTAGCAAACACCACAGAATCTATGTATACATACAGTAATAGGGTTAATGTCATGGTTTGAGCATACTGTACATATCACCTCTGGAGCTGACTCACTAGTCTTTATCCATGATGTAGCTAGTGATGGAAGCAGCAGAATGAGTTCTCAGAAACATGTTGGAGAAAGTGCTGCCATACAGTACATACTGTATAAGGTGTTGCCTCGCCATGCTGTGAGACATACAGTGAGACAACTCAGGTGGCCAGTGCAACAAGGGACTTTATCAGGAGAAAAAATCATGGACAGACCAAGTCAAAATCCAGATTTAAATCTAACTGGCATGAATTTTACATGCCGAAGTAAAGACTGGAATCAGAAAACCCCAATAACAGACAACACAATTTGGCTGCGAGAAAGCATCTCAAATAATTACACAAGGAGTCTGTTGAGCTTAGTGGCTGGCAGACTTCATGCAATCATTACATAAGGTGATATGTAATTAAATACTGACTTTTGCACTCCGACATTTATGTAAAGCCAAGTGCCCTTAATACTTGTGGTCACTTGAAATCACGGGGTTGAACACAAAGTATGTTTTTCTGTTCTAATATGATAATTGAACTACCCCCCAAATAAAACATCTAATGTGCTTATCATTCATATCCATCCCCTGATCACAAAAATGAGAGTTTTGATTCTGCTGTCAGTCTTGTTTAAATGTTGCTTGTTTTATTTGGTTTTATTCTATTCAACAAGTAACATCGAAATTCGCACAATAATACTTGTGGATGCTGTTTCAAGCAAAATTTAGACGAATGAAAAGCAGCAGAAGGTTAGAATTGTTGAGAAAGGTCTGACTCAAATTTGCCATTCATGAAGGGTTTTCTCCTATTAGAATGCCCACAAAAATGCAGCATGTCTAAGACAATGAAGAGAACATCAACTTTTTGGCAGACCTGATACTTTTGTGCACACAAATCTCTTTGTTAGAATGAAATGATGAAGCAATCAGTTATTGTGTTCTCTTGCGTCTCATGTTGGCACTGTTTCTGGCTTCGTCTCATGTTGGCATTGTGTATTACATTCTTATTTACTGCAGTCCGCCCCCTACCTCTGCACATACACGCAAGGACACATTTTAGAAATCATAGCCCTCAGAACCCAAAGGGATATGTTAATGTTTTTGAGTAAAATGACAACATTTTCACATCCATTTGCCTGTGTGATTTGAGCAATTGCTTAGCAGGGAGGTTATATGCCTTTACTCTAATGCTGCTTTACAGTATATCTGGCTGAACTGATCTGCAGTATTTTAGCACATCTTACCTTGCGAATGATCTAGGGCCTAATAGATTGCTTTTAACACCAGATATAGAGCTACTTCACCACCTGATTTTTAGTGACGTGAAGTGGATTAGCAAGATAAAAAACTGCCAGCAACTTCAAATTACTGCCTGGAAGACTGCTTAGAGGGGGAGATGGCTATAATCCCTGATTTTCTTCTCTTCTGTGAAATGATTGGCATTGTGGCTACTTCTCTCCTACTTTCGTACTAAACAGGACAGCAAGAAATGTCTGACTAATTTATTGTTAGGAGGAGAGCTGGTTTCTCTAATATCACCACCAGCATCAATATATAGTTATTATCGTATGTAATGTCTATCTTTATTTTCATGGAAAGTAATATTCAAGTATGAATTACCTTTCCTCAATAATGCCATTAAATACATTTATCAACAGTAGTATAATATAAACTAGTGTTACTACTACAATCCCTCAGATTTGTGGAACATGTCAAATAAATCTCTCACAAAATTACTATATTTAGTCCCTGTTTAGTTGCTACCCATGTGGGCTATCTCTCAAGCACATTTGCAGAGAGTATCGATCAATGGAATCAATTTCATCTTTCCATAAAAAACAATGAGTTCTCTTTCTCTGAAGCTTCTGTTCTACATGAAAACTGCAACTGTTAATGGACAATTTACATACAACATCAATTACCTAAATAAAAATGACATTTTCTAACAGCTTACCACATAAAGCTCTTGTGTTTTCACTTACAGAAAAATAAATGCACTTAAATGTTCCATTTTGAAAAAAGCCCAACAAAAATGTTATAAATCAATGTTATAAATCTTTTTCAGTTTCTTTCCTGAAAGTTCTTTTTAATTAAAAAAAAACAATTCAAACAAATGAACACCAAGATTTTCTTCACACCAGTGAATGAAGAGAAAACAAAGTGGCATGTTTTCTGACTGGTTATCACTCAAATGCAAGGAAACTGGGCCTTTTTAAATGCAAACGAATAATGAACCCAAATGTTTCAGTGTCAGCTCTGCATTATTATTATTTCATGATTTTAGTGAGAGGTGTATTTCCAGAAAGTATGTCTCCATTTAATGAAACAAGTGGTGATTAGAGTGATTAGCACATATTACAGTGACAGTAAAGTGGTAAATTTTCTTTAAGGTGTGTACAACTAGAACAACACTTGAGCTTGTTTAACACCACAAGTTCTCCATGATTGAAGTAATTAGTGGGCATGATTTAACAATGTTCTTTCTAAAGACAGCAAGAGGACATCACAGTATATGTCCAAATAGACCACCCCCACACACAGCTTTGACGCAGACATGATTACTTACAGTACCAAGAACAAACACGGATAAAGGCAATGTTGAGCAGTGTAAAATTTCTTCTGGGTTATATATAAGAAAACAAAACTGTTTTACAAAGGGCTTACAGCAAGTTTGAAATGTAAATATAAATTCAATATTTATTCAAAATTAAGTCTTACTACTGTATATTAATAAGCCAGGGATATTTTTCTATAAAATTAAGAGTGCTCTAAGATACCACATAAATGAAGACCAGTGTTTTTTCATATGGTGCAGTAATTTCTTTTACATGAATACACTGAACACTCGAGCAACTCAGCGTTAGTGGAAAGTTCCTGAAAGGACTTAAGTAAAACTTAGAAAGAGCTTGTGTCTTAAAATGCATAAGATACTTTTCTGGACAAAGGCCCTTTTGGTAACATGCTGGGCTTCCTAATCCTCTGCAAGTTGCCTAGGCTACAGAGTCCTCGGCACACCACCTTTTGACCCTCAGAGCACAACTGTAGATGACTGCTAAAAAAATGGGTTCATGACTGCTGATGAATCAGTGGCATGTTAAACGAAATGAACAAGCTCAGAAAGGCTGGTTGGTGTGAGTTTCGAGAATTTAATTTACCTTATGTATTTACTTTTTGTTCCTCGTGTTATATATAGTGTAGTTCTCTTGTGATTAACAAAAAACACTACTGTGTTACTAAAATCTTTTTTAATTTCACTCCAGAAAAGTAAATTCTAAAACTTTTAGGGATGAGGGTGTCAGATACTGTAGTTGTGACTTATTGTGATGTTCTGTACAGTAAACTGTATGATGTATAAGTAAGGCTATAGAGCCACACATTTCTGCCAGAAAATATTTTTTCTCAGTCCACAGACTGAGTGGTAATGAGCCACCACCACTCTGAAACTTAACAAGCTCAGTTTAAGCTTTATCAAGTGCTTCTCAAAGATCTTGGGACCATAGGGTGTTCCTCATGGACTGCCAATAGGATTGACCTGAAATAAAGGGCTGTTGACACCAAATCAATATTTTCACACCAAAGAGCTGCACTGGTCAAACTTATGGTAGACCTTTTACGCTGCCGTTCTGTTCTTCTTATGTCAAAATCAATAGTTACATTATTAATCTTAATGACATATTTCATCTTGATTTCTGTTTGGATTATGGGGTCCGTAATGAGAGGGGGTTCGTGCTGGAAGAGGTAGATAATCTCTGCTCTGATCTATTTGCTAGTCCAGAGCCCAAAGCAAGTGAGTCAGGCTTTATTAAAACAGGTGTCATTGTCACAGCAAAGCAGCTCTCTTGCTAAGAGCACTCCTTTTGTTATTATTTCATAACTATAAATCTCACAACATGATTCATTGTTTAAAATAAAGGAACATTTTATTTTAAAATGAGAATTAAGACTGGTTAAACAGTCTCTGCTCTATTTAGGATTATTTTATGTAGTTTACCATGTACTGTCTAATTGCAGTAAACTGGGAATAATTCAAATAGTGCAGACACTTAAACAGGGTTTAGAGGGTTAACAGGGTTAAGAGCTCTTTTTAATAAAAGAGCTTATGCTTCTAAATTTTTTCTTACTTCTGTTCTCTTTTTTAAGAATTCAGCTGATGACTCTTGAAGAAATTTATGTGCCTCAATTACAACTGAGAAGCCTGGTAATGGTGAATGCCTTGCATTTGTTGTGTAACTAGTGAATTGTCTTTTGTATTAGACCAAGCCTCTCCTTTTTGCATTTATTAACAGAACATAAGAAGCTAAGAATGCAATATTTTAATAAGCTACTAATCTTGGTCTAATAAAGGGAAACATTAACTGCTGGACATGATTTATGTGTAATCTTTGTGTGTAATTGTATTCACATTAATGAGGATTAAGTCAATTATTAAAATGTCACTCTCTCATTTGCATTCACTCCCTGCATCCTGTCGGTGAAAGAAAAAGTACGTCAATTGCAATACAGCAAAACCATTTACTTTAAACCAATAACCATTATGTATCAACCTGTTTCAAGTGCATCTAAGACATAAATACCTTAAATACTCATTGCCAGAGGAAAGTGGCAAGAAAGTGCAAAGTTCAGAGTGCAGTCCAGTGATGCAAAATTACTATTTTTAGTTTATTTAAATGTGTTACATGGAAGTGTTTTATTTATTATTAAGAAACAGTGCTATTACTGCTTTTTTCTGGAGACAATTTTAATAAGTAGAACTGGAAATCTTAGGAATGAAACTCAGTAGTCTAGACTGAAAAATGTAATAGATTTTCAGTAGAAACAGTTGACATTTGAAGTCCTTGCCCATATATTTTTGTAGTGTTAATTTGTACATTATTTCACAGCATAAGCTTGTTTTTCCCTTTTCTGTAGTAGCTGAAGAAGCTTGGTTTCAGGCATTGTCATCTGATGCTACAGTACAGTGCTTTCATGTGCGATAAAAATACTAAAAATGGGTATCTGCAACAAATTATATTTTGCAGACTGGGTTGACAGGATTGAGCCAGGAACTACATGAAAAAGTGACACATCTGTGTTTTGCAGCCATAATAAATGCTCATATTAGTTTATTGCTCTTATTATTTTGAATTTTACAACAATCAGTTTTGTGTTTCACAGAAAGTACAGAGAAAAGCCATCTAATTGTGACACAACCATAAAACTGCTGAAAAAGGTCAGTTATTGTCAGGAGGAAAATGATGGTCTCTTTATTTCTAAATGACAAAAAATGGCTCTGCATTTTCAAAAGCAAAGGTTTTCCCACTATTGCTGTGCCCTTTTTTCCATAATAGTTTAATTGAAAGTGCAAACACATGTCTTGCTGCTACCAGTACTGCCTGCCCTACTGCAGGCTTTAAACATGAGAAAAGAAGCAACAGTATGGATCTGTTTATATTCAGGACACTTTACTGCAACAGGGGTGAAGGTTCGAATTTCTTATTTATTTGGTAATTTTCCCAATTAATTTTTGTTTAAAGATTAATTTCTTCGTTGGCAAATTAATATTGATTCACGAACCCAATGCTTGCTTTACAGATCTTTTATATCAGATTCCCTTTATGAACATTTTATCCTAACCTCCACTGTGACGTGCATTGCTCTCTTGTTGTAAGACGAAGGTGCTTTAATTGGTCTAATTGGAAATACTGCTGTACTGTATGTATGTATACTCAAAATAGTTCAAGTAGGGAGCTGTGCCAGCATGGATTGGGCTACAAAGGAACAAGTAAAGGTTTATTGCATACTGAAAAGAGAAGAAAAAAAACAATGTTTCAGCTGTGGAGCCTTCTTTGGAATATTTTCCAAAGGCCCTGAACTTTTACAGCACTAGGTGAGAAGCCCCCAAAAGCAAGTTTACCTGTATTTACCCTTTGTGGGTAAATGAGCACTTGGCTTTATAAGCTCTGGCGAGACGCTGCAGACCTTGGCCTTGAGGTCAGCTCTGCCAATAATATTAATCTATCAACCAGAGGCCGTAATAGAAGTGCATTTCTGGTAATAGAAAAGTTGGTCCTCTAACAAATTAGAAGGAGCACAGCTGTGCTTTTCCATATAAAAATCAATACCTATAACTCTAAAAAACACACGCTTGCTGAGAATGCAAATGAAATGGCACATTGAATTTCATACAGAGAACAGCAGGATATTCTCACAACGTCCACAGGTCCCTGAACTCTAGCTCCCTATGTTCCATTCAGAGTGGTAAACATTGATTTCAGAGAGGATACCCAGCAGGCAAATATATAATCATTGTGGAGGGCCACAGTCAAAAAGTGGTATCCTCACACACAGTGCAGTCCTCAGTAATCCATAACCTTTGGGCCTTTTCATCGTTCCCAAGGCCTGTGACATATTCAGAAGCAGTTCATCAAGAATACTGACCTGGAGTATTCGCGAATGATAAAAACAATCAATGAAAAAATGAGAATCTAAGAACATCAGAAAGATTTCAGTATAGTATAGTAGTTTTGGCCCATAATCCTCATTTGATTTTAAGTAGCTAAATCATTGTAAGATCTCATTCATTCAGTCCTGTCTTGGAAGAAGCCGGGGTATCAGTTTCAACAGCATTGCTGTGTAGTTTCTTTGCAATACCTACAGCCCTTTGTGTCACCCTCATTCTCAGTTTCAAATGCACTGTAGTTTCCATTTGTTTTCTCAGGTTCTCATGTTGATTTTGAAGATTGTGAAACGTGCTTTTCTCAGTGCCTTAGAGGATTTTGAATACTTGAACCAAGGCCCATCTAAGTGTTCTCTGTTCAAAATGAAAAAAAACATTCAGTCCTTTTAGCCTTCTCAGTGCAGAACTCTGTTTTCTACTTTTTTGAACTGCAGTTATTCTAGAGGAGCAAAATCTTTTTTACAAAGTGGTGACCCTCAATGTAATCCAAATCAACATCTCTCATGATAACAACTGATTTATACAGGAATATAAATGTAAAAGAGACACCTTCATCACCTCCATCCCTTTTATCTTTCATGTCTTTCCAGAATGTGGTGTATCGGTTAATGTTGTTTCCTTCATCGCCACTTTCTGCGAGCTGTGTTTCTGTGATTCCAATTAAATCATAATCATAAAGTAATACAGCAGCTTCTCTTCTATAATGCTCTTGGCATTAAATACACACACTTAATTACTGGGTCCTTTGAAAGCTTGTTTTGCCTTTGAGTTCATTATCTGTCTCTGCTTCTTTATGTGTCTCTCTTGAAGTTGTCTTCTTAGGATTCTCTGACAGTTTCATTCTAGTTTAAATGTTTTGGGATTACTTTGTAGATTTTTGCCTCAAGCTGATTTTTACCCTTCTCATTTAGATGTAATCCATCATGTGTGTGTTGATAGCCCCTGCTGTACAAAGCTTTCCAATGTTTGAGAGAGCTGTATCCTTCTTTGCCAAACTGTGCTCTCACCCCAGCATTTAGGTTAGCTTTTGCAGTTTGTAAGGTTCAGGCCCTGAGAGCACCACCACTTCTAGGTAGAGAAAGAAATCTGAATGTATTTCAATGGAAAACGATGCTGTTTGTGTTTATGTCATGTTACTAGACTCCTGCTGGCTCTTTAGAGCACGTGAGCTCCTGGAAGATGGCGTACTGTTGTTTACTTGGGGTCCCAACTACTGTACATAACGCACTTGCAATGTTCCTGAGAAAAGAGGATCCAACAGCCACATTTCTCTTTTCCATCTGTGCTTCTGCTTAGCACAGAGCAAAGGAGTCCTTAACTCCCAGAATGTGAATTTAGCCGCAGTGAACCAGCTCCTCTCTTTGTTAGTAAAATGCCAGTTGTTTTTGTCTTATGAAGCCCCAAACTATTAATCTACAAGGTACCAGTACAAATGCACAGAACTCAGCAATAGAAGAAGGAGAAATGACTTTTTGATGAACTACAAACTGATTAATTCTTTTCATTTTTAATTTACATTTTGAATAGGAAATTCTATTTTTAATTAATTGGAGGCTTGATATTGCTATCTTTGAAACTGACCATTCATGCAAAGTATCACTCTCATGTCTTTATACTTTTATTGAAGCCTTTTGACACTATCATATCACATATTACTGTATTTTGCTGAAAGTAAATGCACCAGTAATTGGAAGGATTTTAAGCATTACTTTAATACCTCTGGGGTCTTGTAGAATGAGTTCATTTCTTAATGTTCTGTCTTCTTTCCAACTTTAATTAAACATCACACTGTGCAACCATGTGTATGTTTTATTAGCTGTATGTCTTAAGTCAAGTGTTAATTATTTCAGTGTGATACATCATTGACTTGGATGAAAACCAATCAGGCAGAAATTAACTCTAGCTTTGGGTTTTTAAAAAATAATGTTTTCTATAAATATAACAGTTCTCATTGTTTAAACAAATGCAGAATTCTGTATTTTTAAATACATATAGTTTCAAAGTATATAAATGTTCAGTTTTTATAATGTATAATATATTTTATACAATGAGCAGTGAATATATATATATATGTGAAATACAGTAGGACCCTGTTCATGTATTACCTTTTTATTTGTGAGAACTTAGTCAAAATACATCTTCTTCAAACATAAATATTGTCAAAGCAAGTTATGCACATATTGTGCCTGCTAAAGTTTCAACAGTAGTTTTTCTGGTCAGATTTGAGATACAGTAGGAGCTGCGAAGCTTTGGTGCTGTGGTGCTTGCAAAAGAAGAATCAGAGGTTAGTTCCCACTCTGAAATATGAAAAATTAGAAAAGAAAATGTCTTTCTTCATCCTCCTTCTCTCTGTCTCACCACTGAATAAAACTTTACAGCCAAAACAAAGATCATAGCTCCACAAACAAGTACCACAGCAGTCCCCTGGTCAGAATGTTATCAGACATGGCAGGCTTACAGCAAACATAGTAGTTTAACCTTGGAGCAAGGAAATTGAAATAGTGGAAATCAGCCCATAATGAGGATGAGCTTAAGGAAGGACATTGCAAGTGTGTCTGAGATAAAAATGGAGATAATGTGCTAATGTATTAAATTAATATTTCACTCAGGTGTTTACCAAGGGATCAATAGTGTTCCTTGGGAGCAGGAAGGACAAACAACTACCAAGTGTATGTAGGAAACAAGATGTTTCCTTGAAACAAATACACTTCAAAGGCCCTTTAAAAATACTCTTACAGCAAAGGGATGGCAAAACCAAACCCAGTAATTATAGATGAATACGTCTAACTTCTAATTAGATATAAACGATACTTTGAACTACACTAAATTATTATCTAGATGATAGGATTCTAGGGGACAGTGGGGATTTAAAAAAGGCAGGTTTTGCTTAACTGACATAGAGTTCTTTGAACAAGGTACTGCAGTAATTAATGCAATCTGAACACATGATATGGTATATTTAGATTTTCAAAAGGCTTATGATTAAGCTCTTTATAAAAGATTAATTCTCAAATTGCAGGTGGTAGGCAAAGTAATGCATGGACTGAGAACTGATTAATGGACATAACACAGAGAATATAGATAACGGGTGAATGCAGAGATTGGGCCGATGCAATTAGTAGAGAAACACAGGGATTTGTTTTAGGACTAGTGCTCTTCCTGATTTTTATCAGTGGTCTATGTTCTGGAACAGTGCATTAACTAGTAAATGTATTGGATGATACTAAAATAGTAGGATATGCAAACACTTCAGAAGCAGCAGCAAAAAGATTTCAAGACAAATTTCAAGATTAGGCAGTCACCTGACATAAAATGTACTGTACATTGTTACAGTACATTAAGTGTTACATGTGAATAGTAAAAGCAGAAACAGTAAACATGTGTATGTAAGATGGGAAACATAAACCTGAACAAGCTACTTAAAAAAGGACATGTTTTATTTTGACATATTAAATTGTTCTATGTTATGTGGTGGAGTAATTAAAAATCCAGACTATATTGTATATTTAAAAGTGTAAAATTTAAATTAACAGAAAGTTTTATTGTAAAATTTACATTATGATTTCATTTCCATTTTGGTAACCAGATTACAAAAAAAAGTTTTGCTGCTTTGAATGTCTAGAGATGGGTTCTTTTTTAAAATGCCTGATGCATGCATGCATGCTTTTTTTTCAACATGAGGTCTGCTGCTGTTTCAGCTTATTCTTATTCATAGACTTTTCACAATGATACTTATAAATTGCTTATAAGTGACACCAAAAGGAATGAAGTGCAAGGAATATGATGGGTAAAACAGACACTTTTGGGAAAGGAGTGGTACAAGCCTAAAGGCAGTGAGCCAAGTTAATTAATAATAATAAATCCTTACATTTATATCGCGTTTTTTCTGGACACTCAACTCAAAGCGTTTTACGGGTAATGGGGACTCCGCTCCACCAATGTGCAGCATCCACCTGGATGATGTGACTGCAGCCATAGTGTGCTCACCACTCACCAACTATCAGTGGGGAGGAGAGCAGAGTCATGAAGCCAATTTATAGATGGGGATTATTAGGAGGCCATGACTGGGAAAGAACAATGGGAAGTTTGGCCAGACACTGACTCACACCTGCTTAGCTTCAGTGGGTTGCCAGTTGTGAGTTGCAGGGTGACATGACTGGTGGCTGATGGATTTATGCAAAGTGATTCCAAAGTGGGAGGAGAGAAATGGAAAACAATAATTGGCTATTATTACTATTGGAAACTTATCCACTGACATTGCTTTGATAGGAATTCTGGGACTTTCTCTCAAGCTCTGTCTTGTTCCACAGGTGGTCCAACCTGACAATGGGCAGGTTCATGTGGACAGATAGCATCTGAAGCTAGAACTGTCCAGTGCTTCCTTGGCTAGCTCTTTAACAGAACATAACCTTTAGGATTGATGGCAACTTGGACAACAGCATATTCCGCCCCAGAACACTCAGTATCTTGAATGGGTGTGGATGAGGATGCTTCAGGCACTCACTCAAAAGCTCACTGGGTCAGTTAAGGGGCACTGTATAGCCTTTGGTGTTGCCAGGCGTTACAGGTAGTATTGATTTTTAATAACTACACCATGTGTTTCTGTGGCAGTCTAGAGTAACAGCTACTCACTGCTTATTAGCATCTGTTGTCTTTTATTTTCTAAAACTGATTTAAGTAAATTGGCAGCAATTATATTCATGATTGATACATTAGTAAGGCTTCAACACCCATGAAAAGCACGTGCTGCCTTATTAAAACTGGCAGATATCATTTTAGGCAGTGTAAGACATAAAAATGTGAAATGTAATGCATTCTTGGAGTTCTCAGTGGTGAGCACGCTGTTTTTTATTGTTTTTGTTTTTGAAGTCTCTTGGTCACTTGCCATTGGCAAAATCCAATCAATGGATCAGTCCTAATGCTAGGATTTCCAGTTCCTCACAGTGAAGTCTTTCTAACTTTCTAGCATTCTAACAGTGAAGTTTTTCAATCCGGCAAAAGATTTCTTTGCCAAAACTGCAAATGTTGAACATGAAACTTAGAAATGCCACTGAATCTAAAAGGGTATTTTTTTCTAGTTTCTTTCAGTTATCTGACATTTGTTAAGCCTGACTGGATTACTGTCCTGTGAATTAATGAATTGTCTCTCCAGCGAATTGAATTGTCATGTCCGGTAGCAACCTATCACATTACCTAACGGTTTAAAAGCCAAACCTTAAAGCTATGGTTGGCTACTGTTCATAACATTTATACTTCCTGCTATTTAATTTATATTTAAGAGAAGAAACAAAAAGAAAACATGTATCTTTATTTTTTTATTTCCTTAAGCTTGGGAGCAGCTGTGTTGTGTTGGAAAAATCCATTAAGATAACGCTTTCTTTTAAAAACATTGTTTTCTTATAAAAGATATATATTAAAATAGTATTGTGAGGACAAAATAGCAATGTTCTATCTTTGAAGTTTAGTGGTTTACTTTTTATTCAAACAAATGCAAAAGTGGTATTTTAAAATATTGAAAATGTCTACTAAGGAATAGAAAGGAGATGTTCTCAAATGCATATTGTGGAAATTCTATCCTTTTTTTATAAATAAGAACTACAGTATTTATGAGACAAAGCTTCCAAAGAATGTGATTTAAATGCCAAAACAAAACTAAGTATTTATTTTCAGAAGTTCATGGAGGAAAAAAAGGCAGTAGTAAACTCTATTCTCTTAATGCTACTAAACATCTACTGTACACGTCTCATTCATTCAGTTGTTCAATATTGATAGCTCAATTGTTACATTATTGAACAGACCTACAGTTCCAGTAACTACTGTATTTAGTGTGAGCATAGCAACCACACGCTTCTTCTCTGTTACATCAATGTTTTGTGTTTAGTTTGTTTCTTTATTTTACCCAGTATTATTAACTATTTGTTTGTCAGGGACTTGGGACTTATTTGCTACAGGTTGTGTGTCTTCTGTGTGAAGTCTTCAGTCTGCTTCTGTTAGTGACAGGTTATATATGTTATACACCTTTGGAAACAACATAATTTACAGATAGAGGCACTCAGCACACTATAGAGCATCAGACATAATCTGATGGATGTAAGTTTGAATCACTTCCATACTCTACATCAGACAAAACCATGGATAAGGTCTTAAGATAATGTTTTTTTTTTTTTTTTGTTTTCAGAGAGTTTGGGATATTATCAGCTTCCAGCTCCTTTGGAGTTAATTTCCATAACCCTCATCCTATGCTTTACCATAAGCCCCCTCCACAATATATGCACAACATTTATGCATTTATATTAATATATAATAATGATCTATTTATACATTTATAAACTATATATATATATTTAGATTTACAATTATGCATTTTATATGGACATGGGGACACAGTCCGAAGACTCTCTGTGGCTGTCAAATCCAACAAGCTAACAAATCCATTTTCAGCTAATTTTAATGTTCCCTCTTATCTCCGGGTTTAAACTCCTAGATCTGTGATTCTCCAGCAAATGCCTTTGTGGCCTCAATGCTAGCTGCGACCCTCCTTGATAGGAATTTCCTTTTGCAAAGTTCATTGTACATCATGTAGAAGCAGGATATCCAAGTTTTACAGTATATAGTTCCATGTAATCACTCTTCTTAAGAAAAATAATTAAATCCCATTACTGTATGTAAGCCAAATATATTTAGCAAAGTATTTTAACCATATTTGCCTAAGAGATAGAGGTGTTCAGATGATTTACTGGGAAAAGTTTCAAAGTACCATTTCATTAAAATAAACAATGTACAGTAGTGTAGAAAAATAATTCTAAATGCATTGTAAAGACAGAAATCATGACAAGGTAAACACAATGTGGTTTCTCATCATGGTGAAAAAATATATTATTATTATTTATATATTCATTGTTATGAATATTTCTTTATATAATTATATTATTATTATTATTAAATTATGGTGAAAACTGTGAAAATGCATATACACATTGTACACACAGATAAGTGTGGATCAGCACATAGTAAATATTTGAGAAAAAACGAAAGAAATTCCCTAAATTCCTGTAAACACTTTGGATCCCTGTAAATCTGTTTGTGCCTGAACCTCCTGGTGAGAACCAGTGTCACAGCAACAATACAGTTACATTCTGTTGCACAAATTCTCATCCATGACCCAGTGTCCTGTGTCATTGTATTTTGTACAATGGTGTTGTTGTCTGCTTCTCTGAAGGATAACGTTTACTTCAAGAATGCAGGTGGACATTGACGGCAATATACAAAAGCGTTTCAGGGAGCAATGTACTAAAGATAAATCCTATTCCAATTAATTTTCCTCGACATTGTAGTTTCTAATTCATCCTTGAAAACAGGAAGTCTGAAAAGTCAGGTTTTCTTTGCCTTTGGGTTGATTCATTAATCCATGTGTGAAGGGGCAAAGGCATGTTTTTTTAAACAAAATACCAAAAATACCACAGTACTTTAACAGCTTTAAGATTGGAGAATTGCTCAGCTAGAAAGCTACTACGTAGATGTAGATGTAGATGTTGGCAGCTTTGTCTTTAGGGTTTAGATAAGATAAGATCACTTTATTGGACATATAAAATTTGTTGTATTAGGAATTTGTCTTTTCGCATATACCAACTTGCTCTCCATGAGACACACAGACAGGGAGAGAGGCTTGGGGTCAGTGCGCAGGGTCAGCCATTTATATGGCTGCTCCTGGAGCAGTTGGGGTGAAGGGCCTTGCTCAGGGGCCCAATAGAGTAGGATTCCTCTGCCAGCCGCAGGATACAAACCAGCAACCTTCTAGCCACAGGCACAGATCCTTAGCCACAGAGCCACCACACCGCCCTTTGCACAATTGTGCACAATAAGTTTGCAGAATTCTTCAGGAATTATGAGAATATGAAAATCACAAAGGTTACAAATAGGTTACAATACATATACAAATCATCCTACAGTATTTGGCTCATTTGTCAGAGTGCTGAGATGGACTACCAGCCTACCCTGCCTTGTGCTCGTTGCTTGCCACGTAGGCTCTGGCTTCCCGCAACACCATACAGTATGGTATAAAGCAGTTTGGCAAATGACATGACATGACATGACTTCTAAGTGATCCAAGAATAATTTCCAGCCATTTCTAGAAAGAAGCCAGGGAGTCACCTTCAACAATATGTTTGGCTTCTTGTTGTAGACCCCCACAACCCTTTGTATAAAACAGGACCTCCTGGTCACAGTTCTGAATGTACAGTACCTCTGTATAGTTTCTGGTTTGCCCTGTGTCCCTTGGTTGGTACTGTATTTCACAGTTCGCTCAAATCCAGTGGAGTTTGTCAGTGCTGTTGAGAATTTTGAATACAGATTCCTTTATAGTTCTCTCTGTTCAAGTCTCAAAAGTCTAAAACATTCTAGATCTTTAAATATACATCCTAACATTCTGTTTGCTTTTAATTATTGATTCTCTATATAGCCTAGAAGACCAAAATGATGTGAAGGTAATCATTGTTGTCTTGTTCATCTCACATCTGACAGATGTTTGCACATTATTTCCTTTTTAACCTCTGCTGTATTTGCTATTTCATCTACAGTATTTTGGAGTCATTCAAGCACCTGACTAGTTTGTTAACTATACCAGAATTATTTATATTAATTATTGATAATGTCATATCCAAATAATTGATTTATAATAAAGGAGCAGTGGTCTTGTCTATGACATACTTATTAGGTTTGAGCCTTGAAATATAATAATACTATTTATGTTTATTAAACAATAAACTGCATAATGCAATAACAATAAATACAAGATCAAACAATAAAAGGAATAAGATAAACAGAACAGGAGGCAATGAGTATGAAAGTATTATCTAATGAAGAGCAGAGATCAATCCAAATTCAATTTAAATAAAAGAATGAATCATTTAATTTCAAACTAATCTTTTTCAGACATGATATAGTCTGATATAGTGTAATGCAGTATGTGTAGTATTTAATATCTGTTAGATTATTTGCTGTCATTCTATTTTACAAACAATTCAGTGTATTAAAGATTGAATGCTAGTTCAATTATGACATACTGCATGCATCCTCAAAGAATGGAAGTACACATGGGTATACATTGCTGAAGTTGTGGAAAATCCACATTCCTGAATGTTTTCATTATACAGGTATGGGACAGCAAACCAGCAATACATATTATAAATACACATTTAAAACCTTAATTATATGGAAGTATTCGTGCTACATTTTTATGCTTTGTAGCTTTCAGATTTTTTTAACTCATAAGATACACTCACTTCCTGGTTTTCAGGTATATATTTACTGTCCACAAATGAAAACAGCATTTCATTGCATCACATCTCAAAATGGACACTAACTTTTTAGCGGATGTGTTTGGTTGTACGTCTAATATAGTTATGCCCTCTGCTTTGACAGCTTTTTGCTCTGCCTAGTTATCAGTTACTGAAGTATGTGACACCCTCTAGTGCTCAGCTTTCTATAAGCAGATTGATGTGGTAGCTACACATTTTGTAGAGTAAGGACTGCTGCTAAGAACACCTGTGATACAGGAGACCTTCTGTTAATGAGGGGGCGTATGTGTGATGTTCAAGATAAGCTGGCTGGACTTACTGCACATTATAAATGACCACTAAAGAAGGAAGAAGTTCCTTGTCTAAACGAATGCACTGTATCAAAATGTGCTGGGCTCGAATTCTGAAGCACGCAGGCATGTTGTCTGCCACAGGGCAGAAAGATCAGTGACAACAACAACAGCAGAAAGGAAGCTGAGTCTGAGAGGCCGGGTTTATTCAAATCATAATGTGGCTTTGGCTTAACTATTTACTTGCATGTGTAATTCTTTCGATTATTTTGTGCAAATAAATTTGGATAACAATGTAAAGAGGTGGCGAAATTTTACAAATTTGAAAACAATAGTCACAGGGGATTAAAAACCTGGTAAAAACATGATCATCAGGGAGGATTGATTATCATGTGAACTATGCTGCTCAAAAAAAGTGGCATCTTTTTATACAGAAAGGTTTTGGGAATCTGGAAACACCCTTCCACACCCTTGTTGTACAGTACCTGACTTCCTGACTTCTGGATGAGATCCTCGGATAACCTAACAGAAACTTAACATGCAACGTGGCCCAAATGGCCTACTGAAACCTAAACGGTTGCGGCTTCTTTAGGTTCACAGAAAGCATGTTTGAAAGAAAAGTGCTGCAGTTCAACAGTTACTTATAAAGCCTGATTGGTTGTGTGATCGAAGTATTGCCGGTTTCTCTCATTCTCAGTTTCTGCTTTCTCTAAAATAGCCTTTTCCTGTTTTTTCTTTTCCCAGAAGCACCACCGAAGGAGGATGAGAATGGAGCTGTGGAGTCCTTTTCTGATTCCTCCTTGTTTGCACACTGGGGTCAGGACCTTAGCCCTGAGAATCGGAGGATTGCACTGAAGAAATTCCAGTACTACGGATATAATGCATACCTTAGCGATCGACTTTCTCTAGACAGACAGATACCTGACCTCAGACCTGAAGGGTAACCTATTAGTGCACTTCTTGATCACGGTTGGATCTTTAAACATAAATAGTGAAAGAAAACTCTAGAGAAATCTCAGAGAAAGGGTGATACTTTGTGGTTGAAATATACTGTACAGGTATTCACATTTTCCAATGCCCAGCCATCATTTTTGCTACTTCATTTATTAAAGTTCACGTCCTCACTTAATTAAAAAGTATAGCACTGCATCTTTGTGCATTGCTGGTTTTTGATTAATTGGAAATTATTTTCAGTGTTAGTGTTTTTGAATGAAACACTGTAATAGCTTACTTACGTTTTCTGCTAATAACTCTAAGGAGGTACAGTAATAAGGAGGTATTGTCCTCATGGGCTTCTTTACATTTTAAACAAAATGAAGAATACCTTAATCTTGACATTATTTTTATGTCAAAAGCCCTCTAGGATTAGTGTCAGAGTTTTAAAAAATCCACAAGAAACTGTTGAACTTGTATTAGCCATTTTCAGTTTTAAATCCTATCATCCATCCACCCATTTTCCAACCACTTCTTTCAATTCCGGGCTGCAGGAAGTCCTGTCGTGTGGCTCTAAGTTAGATTGTCAATCTCCTCTCAAGAAGTGTGTGTTTCAGTGAGGAAATATATGCTTCTACTGAGTCTTGCCTTCAGACGAGGCTGCCCTGAAGCCACACTGACCCTTGTCTTGTATTCAGCAGCCGTTCACAAATAATTCCTGAAGAGATACTGTATATCTCGGCACACAGGAATAAATACATGTTCTGGTGCTCCGTGCTCGGAATGACTATAAAATCCTCATACAGTATAGAGCTGTCAAACAGACCATCTATCATTAAAAAGTTTCCAACAATGAAACATAAAAAGAACACAGGCTTGAATAAAAGTAAATCTTGAAAGCAGATTTTTTAAAAAGAAATATGTTTTTTAATGTTGAATGTTCATGTGCCCCGGGCGATTTTGATATACTGTACAACTAGTATTCTGCTTTCACAACCATTAGTGAAATTCTGACTTGGTTACTTTTGAACTTTGGTGTCGTGACTGTCCTTGTTGAGGTCTTCTCTACCCTTAGCCTTAAAGTTAAGGTCTAAGTCCAATCATAAATCACCTACCTGTTGTTACTGATGGCGCAGTGCGCATGTAATTACATTACTGTTGATTCCTCTTAAGATTTGGTTTTATTTCCCTCTTAATGTCCCCGGGCCATTGACTGGGCAGCGTCTGGTTGAAATAGCCTAGTTCCATTTGGTACCAGTCAAGTGTAGCAATAAAGGCCTGCAAAAAAAAATTACATGATGTCAGAATAACTCATTTGGAAACTGGTTCATGTGGCAGAACAGCTAAATAATAAATTCTAGATTCCTGGGCTCCCCCTGGTGCTGTTCTAGTCTGCATACATTTTCTCATGTGGCAGTTGCTGAGGGACACTGTGACTCTTCTGTTCCCCCGGTGGAGATCCCAGACGAAGTGCAGAACTACTGTCTTTTGCCCACCAGACCGTCCAGGAAGGTTTTGTTTCAAACTTTGCAAGCTGCACCATGAGTGAGTTAGCATTTGGATTTTTAAACACTCAACTGGTCCACTGTACCAGAAAAAAAACTTTAAAGTGGTGAAAACATACCTGATCATTTTCTGCACAGAACAGAAAAATGTTGCTCTGATGACTGGGGTTTTTTCGTGTTAATGGACAGCTATTACTTAATTACAGTAGCATCATTAATTCTTCTGCCTATTTGAAAAGAAGCTCTACTGTGTGGGATTCTGGTTGTGGAAGTGGAACAGTGCACCAGTGGATAGGCAAAAGCTGACTTATTCCTTATGATAGTTTTCTGTGGTACATTTGCCATGGGTTTGTCACAATTGTACCATGGTCTCATTGTGGTACTACACTATACCATGGGAATACTATGGTGCCCCATGGTTCAGTGTAGTAAAGCATTGTAAAACCATTGGAAACCACAGAAGATCCATGGTCAAATCACAGTAATACCTCTGGAAAAGTGCAAAAATTCATGGAAGTCCAGATTGGGTGCTGACAATCTGCTTAAAATGCTCTTGCATGGAGTTAAATTCCAGGCCATCCAGTCTATCCCCATTGATACAAGACTTCTCAGTTAAGAAGAGCTCTTAAGAATATGTGGATAGGATCACAGGGTTGAGAGCAAAAATGGCAATGCGGTTTCTGTCATATCTACTGTATGTCATGTGAATCAGAAAGTGCTGGGAATATACTCTGTAATGAATGCAGATCTTTTATAGCAATTTATTTAAGCTGTTTTTAATCAAGGAAAAGAGTGGTTCATAATAAAAAAAAAGATTAAAAAACATCTTTGGCTTTCTAAGCTTTGATAGTAGGTTAAGAATGCTAAAACCCTGATGGAAAAGGCAGTTAAGCTAAAGCAAAGTGGTTAAAATTCTGATTTAGATGTTTTTGAAAACAAACAGAATAATACTAGAATAGTATTCTAATATAATATTTGCCTGATAAATACATCTGATTTAGATGCTTTTGAAATTATAGAATATTATTCTAGACTATAATTTCCTTAAGAATATTAATAGATTAATATGTCTTATTACTAGAAGTTTGTGGTATTAAGCAATCATAATAAAAAATTATTATTATTTTAATGCAATTTGATTAATTTAATTTTGCTTCTGGTGCAATTTAATTTCCTCTATAGGAAAGTGTACAGCCTAAAAGATATTTGAAACACGTACAGTACTCCAGGGAAAGCAGATAATTTTTCTTTTGTTCATTATTTTATGCTACATTTGTCCTTTTGAAACATGGCTTCATCTTTCAACTGTGTGTCTTATTTTCACATGCATGCTAAACCACCTCCTCCTCAGTTTTGCCTTATAGAAGACTGCCTACTGTATTATCGTTTAATTTGATCCAGGTACATCTTAACTAGCAGCAGTAAATTGACAGTCAAGGAGGTGAAAACTGTCTTTCTATAATAATGGATCCCCATTTCTGTTTGGATTGTTAAGAAGACGGTGGTAACAGTAGTGCAAAATGCCAGGGCATTTAGTTACAGTTATTTCAGCACCTAGAAGAAGACACATAAAGATGTCAGAACACATTTGCATTCAGTGCAAACTGATTTGCCCTTGTGTCATTCCACTGAGGTGAATACATATTAAGGCAATTCCTTTCATAGACATGGAGAATTACTGAGGATAATTCAGATCATCAAAGATGCTTTGTTTGAACAAATTTGAAAACATTCACTTAGGGTACGTTTGTACTGTGAAACATAGTTCTCCAATGGGAACTATGTCAAGAGCTAATGAGGTTAATGTGAAGAGGTTTTAATACATAACAGATCCCGTTAATTGTTCCTCATATCTTAATATTCAAGAGACAATTAAATCTTTGAGAGATACTGGCATTCGTTCAATACTAAAATAACAAAAAGGGCACTTTCTGCTGTTTCCATGTTACTGTGGCAACAGTTGTCTTACCTTTAATAACACAGTACGTTTTAGAGCATAAGCACTGCAGAGGTCATTTTTTCCCCATCTACAAAAGTACATAACATTGTTATCATGTATAGACAGATCCCTCCTTAGGCTATTAAAGCTGAAATGTCAGATATTACCTGTCAGTGAAATGGATTTAGTAGGAAAATGTAAGGGAACAGCTTCTTTGAGGGTGAGAGATCAACAAAGGACTTTTGCCAGTACAGACCAATTAAAGGATCAGTCCTTAAAACATTTGTTAACTGGTAAAATAGCACCCTTACTCCTGATATATTTTGTAGAAGAACATATTAATTGATTTTATTGTGGTGGTTTCACTGCTGTGATCTTGGCTGTGATGTGTGATAAAGTGAGTTTCTCTCACACAAACAATATATATTTTACAGGATGTTTTATATCCTAGAGATTTTATACAGGATATTTTTACTCTTCCAGAAAAGAAAACACTAACATTAATAGTTTAGAAAGCTTTTGCTGTTGGAATTAATTATATAGTATGTATATACAACATTGTACTCATACTAAGAGATAACTGAAATTGGATGAATGGATATATGTTTTTGTAGTGATTTAAGACTTATGTTTCAACCCCAACAGTCACTTTAACAACCATATTATTTTCCTAGTTTGAAACACTGTATATAGGAATATTCTTAAGGTTGTTCACAATAGATTACTCAAACCCTGCCCACAATTAAAGATACAATTACCTGTCAAACACCCTAGATCCTGATTAGAAGAATTACAAATGGTGTATGTGGTTAATTAAATAGTTAAACCAACTATGTACAGTAACTGACAGCTCAGGTGGAGCACATTTCAGAAGTCAATAGGCCCCACAAGAATTGCCTTTGAGACCCTGGTTTGAAGCAACTGGTAAGAGATTACATTTGAAATGATTTGCTGACTGTAGAATCCATCAGTTATACAACCAAATATAATTTCTATTGCTGAGCAAGAGCAAGCACTCACCTAAGATTATTTTTATTATAGCTTATCTGATATCCTTTTAATCACCACATGCTTTTTGTAAGTAAAAGGTTTTTTTTTGTTATTTTTTTTTACAGGTGCAAAAACATTTCATATCCCACAAATCTCCCACAGGTCAGTATCGTGTTTATTTTTGTAAATGAAGCCCTGTCTGTCATCCTGCGATCCATTCAATCTGCCATTCAAAGAACTCCCACTCACCTACTGAAAGAGATTGTTCTGGTGGATGACAACAGTAGTAATGGTAAGTGCCTACCTTTTTAAATCTTCTTCATTTTTGTTTACTAAGGAGTACAATTAATACACTCTCACAAATGAATATTTATATATATGTGACTATTGATATCACACATAAAGCAAAAGATATCAAGTGGAACATAACTCTTCATTTTTCAGTAATTTTAAAGAAAATCTACATTGTTGTGCTTCATTAAAACAAAATCTTACCAACCGTTTTTTTCACAGCTTCTGATTAACTTTTTGTCTCTCTGTGAACATGACTGGTTCCACAGGTTTTAGATCTGAATGCACAAAAATGCATAAGATTGAAACAGGTGGGCTGTGCTCCACCGCTAATAAACAGTTAAAGAGGAGTACTTCTAGGAGTCAGTAATTGCAGGGAGTTTGAGTCAGAACTGGATGGAATTGAAAGAAAAGAAGAGTAGAAAGCAGAGCTTTCCTAAACTGTGTGGTGTGGCTCACCGGTATACCATTAAAAGGCTTCAGGTGTCCCATGGAACCAAGAGATCAGGTTTAGAAAGTACAATTCAGGAGCCTTATATAAAGTAGCTCTTTCCAGCACTGAACAAAATATTAAAGTTATGTTTGTTGTAACAAGCTTGCATTTTTTTATTGAAATTCTAGCAAAAAAATTCAAGTAATTAAAGTTTCAATAAAATTGTAGTCTATTTTTCAGTTCAAAATAATAGTTCTTGCAATAGTAAGGCTGAATATTTTAAAATCATTCAGTGGTTCATAAAAAGTCTGGGATGTTAAAAGTGTGATGAGAGCTGGAAATATTTGCGAAATACTTTTTTAAAGCACAGAGGAAGTGTCACTCACTTTTGACAAAAAACTGTACTCTGAGTAACTCAATGAACTATTCTCTATAAAGACATGTTAATAGAAAAGGTCATGAAGACCTTGGTTGTGTTTATAGCCTGAGGTTCATCAATTTGTTCATGTACACCTCCAGCCAGGTTCGTCTGTGAATCTTCCCCTGGGCACATTAGTGTGGGTAATGATGCCTACAACCTTAAAACTTCTTCCAGATTCTGGTCTGATTGGTCAAAACACTGTGGAGAAAATACAGAGGGATTTTAGGGCAGAGTTACTTGCTGATTTAAAAGAGCACCTCAGGCTATGCAAGATAGTCAATAGAGCTAGTTATGGAATAGCACTACATTCCTACTGAGACTAAACATTCCTTGGGATACAACCTATTGCTGCTCTCCACTTTCATATTACATTTTCAAAGACTGTGCATTGTGCCTGTTGTCTGTTCCCCCTTAGACTGGCTCTGGAAATCTACAGCATATTCATTACCTTATCAAGGTAAAACTAATGGTTAAAACAGACAGCAATGAAGTCTTTAGCCTCCTTTTGGGGGCTTAGTATACCTAATGCTACTTAAGTTTCTATAAGCTTTTCACTTCACTGGAGGTAAATAAAGACGGTGCAGGAATTCCCTTTTGGAAAATAAAAGCAGTAAACAAGCACAGTTTTATTTGACAAGTTTAGGAGCTCTTTAATAAATATTTCCACAAATTAAATTCTTGAGTTTGTCAATTATATCTGATTTTTAGCTGGAATCTGGATTAATCACTGTTGTACTTTATAAAGTAATTACAGTCAAGGACAGAAGTCTTCCCATCTTATTATAAAATAACATGATGACCGAAGATCCATAGCAAAACAGTATATTCACATTAAATGTCAAAGAATAGGCAAGGTTAAAATAGAAATGTTCATACATACTAAAGCCTAAGAAGGTCAGCAGCCATATCACCCTGCAACTCACAACTGGCAACCCACTGAAGCTAAGCAGGTGTGAGCCTGGTCAGTACCTGGATGGGAGACCTCCTGGGAAAAACTAAGGTTGCTGCTGGAAGAGGTGTTAGTGGGGCCAGCGGGGGGCGCTCACCCTGCGGTCCATGTGGGTCCTAATGCCCCAGTATAGTGATGGGGACACTATACTGTAAACAGGCGCCGTCCTTCGGATGAGACGTAAAACCGAGGTCCTGACTCTCTGTGGTCATTAAAAATCCCAGGGCGCTTCTCGAAAAGAGTAGGGGTGTAACCCCGGTGTCCTGGCCAAATTTCCAATTGGCCCTTACTAATCATGGCCTCCTAATAATCCCCCTCTATGAATTGGCTACATTACTCTGCTCTCCTCCCCACTGATAGCTGATGTGTGGTGAGCGTTCTGGCGCACTATGGCTGCCGTCGCATCATCCAGGTGGATGCTGCACATTGGTGGTGGTGGAGGGGAGTCCCCATTACCTGTAAAGCGCTTTGAGTGGAGTGTCCAGAAAAGCGCTATATAAGTGTAAGCAATTATTATTATTATTATTAAGGTCTATTGTATGCCATGTTCTGTAAACTTTAAAATGTATTCCACAACTGTATTTTACTAGCTTCTGTTTTTTATTTAACATGATAACAAACATTTCAGTAAAACGTAAACAAATTGATTAAATTGTTTATCTTCCTACTCCATTGTAAAACAAGCTCACCAATTCTAATTTATTGTAAGTGCTTCAGCTTCCAGGCAGATAGCACTAAAGCCCAAACTTGCCTTGAGCAGTAACATCATAATTAACATTCTGGAAATACAGCACACAATTCATGAGAAATTTAAGGTAAATTTGCCCAGATTATTGCTGGTGAATTGGATCATATGTTTATTCCATGTATCTTCCAGCAGGGTTATTCAGTGAGGCAGCCCAATTGCACAAGCACCTGAATGACTGGAGCCAGTCCAATGTAATTAAATTTTCTGGACTGACACATTATTTAGTACAATGAAAAAGACCTCAACTAACATCAGTGGGGAGTTTTAATACAAGACAGAATTCAAACATCAATAGATGGCTTAGTCAGTCTTCAGAGAATTCAATTAAGACAACCTATTGGTATTCCAGCAAAACTGTAACCTTCAATGAATAAAACCTTTACGTTTAGATACAAAACATGCAACAGTCTGACTGCTCTGAAAAGTGTAAGTGCCAATTAGCTTTATTAAGCTTACCTTTCTGCCTGCCTTTAACATTTCCTTCCCATATTAAAGCATTTCATGTAGATATCTGATTTATTGTATTGATGCACCTTTGCATGAATGGAAAAATAATTTTGATACCAAATAGCTGAAAACAATTAACTGATAACAATCCTAAAACCTGTCCCACCTTATTATATATTGCTCATCCTCTTTTTTTGTCAGTCATGTCTGAAGTTCTATCTCCCATGCACTGTGTGGATTGATCCAGTACTGTGCACGTGCAGAATTTACATCCTGACAAGGTCACTCACCACCACTATCACACATCTTGCTGATGAATAGCTACATTAAGAATTCAGTTCATAGGGATGCTTCCTGTACTTTCTCGTTGAATACAGGGATTTTCATACACTCACAAAGGAAAATAAAAAGAATATGGCTAAAAGCATAATACAATCAAGTCCAAGACTGTGCTCGATAAGCAAGCTAATTGGGGTGCTGCTGCCAATAAATCATTGTAAAGCCAAGGAAAGCACAACACCTGATATAAATTATTTTAAAATACCATTGTATGCGTTTCAATCTTAATGCATGCCTTGTCTTCCTGTGCACCAGGGACACTGCGTGTGTCTGCACACCAGGGATGCTGAGGTACCCTGCGTGTCTGAGCTTGCACCGTTAAAAAGTGAGAGCTGCACTGCTCCCTCCGCTGATCGGACCTCTCATGTGGCGTGTACAAACCCATAAGTCTTTCAGAAAGAACCTTTCAAAGGACGTTGTCTTAATGTCTTTTAACAGGACCTGAGGTACAGGAAAGCAGATTTTGTTCTTCTGACTCCAAAGAAGAGAAGAAGGTTTTTTTTTGTCATGCCAGAACAACTAAGTTGAATAAAAAATCACGATTTCACATTTAGGAGTTGTATGAATTATTATGAATCCTAATTTGAACACACTTTAAATACGGAATGGAATGGGTTCCAATTTACATTTTATGAATTATAAATACAAAAATAAAAATGCAAAGGCCAGCTTTCTACTGAGATATTTTAATGACTAAATTAATAGTGCAGAGCAAATTTCACAATCAAACTTTCCTAACCTTGTGCATTTACTAGCCTAATTGCAATAAACAAGTCCCATTTTTGTGATCACAAAGCCGTTTCAGTAAAATCCCCACCTAGCTTCTAGCTATCCTTGACAGCTCTTGCATTGCGATTTTGACAAGGCAATTTTCTTTAATACAGTTAATTAATTTAAAGAAAACTACTGTACTAAAATAATTACTGCAAATAAGCTGTGAGCATTGCCAATCACTAGGGCAGCACGTAATGGTAGGTAGGTTATTAGTAAAGCAGAAAACTTTTAATTCAAAAATCATTTTATAGATCCAGAGTCTGTTAGGAGTCACGTGTTAGTCCCAGAACATGAGGTTTCAAATGCAGAGCACATCTCTCTGATTTACAGCATTGATCATGAAATGGGGCAGTAATGGTTAGAGTAATAGGATTGCAATGTTTAATTGCCGAGCATATGTCTTATTTATGACACTGGAATATTGAGGAGATGTATAATCATTAGAATAACAAAATTACTTGTTTAAATTCAAAGCATGCCTGATATCTACAGAATAGGCAGTATATCAAAGAGGTAACAGATGAGAAATAAATACATGGTTTAACCCCTCAGAGTCAAAGATTTGTTATTCTGCTTATCATAAATCTGATATCATGTCTTCTTTGGCAAGTTTACCATACAAAATCATAACTCTTCGCTCTAGTCTCTCTAAATATTTAATTAAACGGAATCTGTTGAGGATATTAAATGCATTATTTTGCTCTTGCTATTGTAAATACCGCTTATTTCTGAACTAATTTTCATCCGGTACTGTTGTGATGGGTAATGCAGAAACCAGATTTGAAAGTGTGCTTCATTTAAAAATGTCTAAAAGTCCTTTCAGTCACTGTCATATCTAAATTCATATAATAACTTAATGTAAGTTTAACTTTCTCTAAAAAGAGAATGTTAAAACTAAAAATATGCATTTAAAGTCCAAATTCCATACACAATTAGTTGATCATTTAAAGACTTTTTATAGTTACTAGCAGTTGTTTTGCTTAAGTTTTTTTTTCTAAGTAATCCCAGTGCAGTATAGAATATTGCATAAGCAGTCATTGCTGAAAGCAAAATTGTTCAAAATGTATATTTCTTAGCAAAAGTATGAGCTTTGTTTTTGGTACCAGAATCCCAGGTGATGAGGTGAGGAGTTTATTTCAAAACTCATTTGTATATGAAAAGAGCTTATGCAATCACCCTTTAAACAACATTTCCCACTGCAATGGGTGTCACATTTATTTAAACAAAATACATTTCACCCACATATGTATATACAAGAGGCTTTGAAGTTAAGATCACTGCAGTTAAATTATTAAGAGATCATTAAACTCAAATCTTAGTTATGAAGCAGCAGCAAAGGCAATCTTAGAAATGAGTTCTGGGGACCTTTATAGCAGAAATGCTGTTTGTTCCCTGAAGGAAGCCTGGGGCAAGTAAGTATGGTTCAGAGTACATACAGTATATTTTTGTTATTAATGAAGTTATGAACGCAAGTCTGTTTTATAACATAAACCAGACCTAATGTTTATCAAGAATGCATTTATTGCCAATCAGGCTCCTGAAATTAAACATTCCAGGTCTGTGGCTATGCTGTTTCCTCTATCTAATCTAAATTCTTTTTAAATCTGAAATAAACTCCCTGTGTTCAAATGAGTTTTAAAGACCTATTGATTGATAATTTGTCTGCATTTTTGCTACAGAAAAACACTGAACACAACGTTGAGGTGAAGAGTGTGGTAATTTAGGTAGAGCAGTAGCATTTATATTAACAAGAACATGTAAAAGTGTCCAAAGAACTCTCTGAAGTTTGAAGGATAGTTTCTATAGTCTCTGAAAGTGTTTAATAAGATAAGATTAGTAAAACAGTTGTAAATTACATCCAATTAACTACTTATGATACTGTCTTCCATTTGCCCAGCTAACAAGTATCATGGATGTACACGTAATAATATTGGTGGCATTTGGAAAAGCCAACCACAAAAGGGTTTTAAGTAAGAATATAAATATAACAATAAGATTATTATCAGTATACTGTATAGTCACCACCAAAAGGGCATTGATGCCCAGGAGAAGTTCAAAGAAGACCTTCCAGATTAATTCATAGTCTGAAAGACATGCCTTTCACAAACAGGTTAAAGGAACCCACTTTCTTTTGCCTTGAATGGAACAGATTGTTATTTTTAGGGGACCTAATAAAGGTATTAAAAAGCCTTACAGGTATTAACTGTTCAAGAATCACCAGTGAACCTCAGTGATACAAAAGGCTGGTGGGTGCTGAACTAGAAGCAAATCTACAATATATGGATGAGGCTGGTTGTTGAAAGCTGTACTGAACTGAAGCTTTTTGAAGCTAATTAATTAAATATAGCTGAATGAGATCTTTTGATCAATAAACTAGCAACACACCAACAGGGAGAAATAGATAAATACCTCCTCTTGATTGTAGCATTTCTTAGCCTCACAAGTAATTAGTTCTTATTTGCTTGACAGCCTCCAATAGCAACTACACTATTCCAAACAATGACAGTTTTCCTGTTTGACATCCCTGAAATAACTGCAGGATTTCTGAAAAAAATCCCTATTAGTTATCCCTAAGTGGGCAGGCTATGGACTAGATTCAAGATCCAATATGTTAAAAGGTGTTTGAGTATTACATAGGCAAATTCACTCGACAAACAACAGGATTACTGACATCTGAAAAAACAATATAGATGAACTATATGAGCTCATATACTTAATCTCTATATGTATTTATTACGTATATAATTATATATTATTTATAGAAATTTTATGAGCTCTAGTTAAAAAAAATGATCACAATTCTGATGTGGTTTACCATAATTCCACAGTGCCTGAAAGATAGCAGATTTAAGCAATTAAATTAAAAGAAAGCATTTTTTTGTGTGCTTTGCCCACTAATTTCTCCAAACTTTGTGTTGTTGTTTTGTTTTGTAAGCCACTCAAGGCAAGCATGCTAATGGATGAGATCTTGAAAATGCTCTCAGCTTACACTTTATGAGCAGTAAGATAAATCAGCCACATAGCCCAACTTGTCACATTGCCAGTAAAAGCCAGTGTAGGCCTGTTCTTTCTTAACAGTGTCATTTATAGGAGTGCGCAATTGATAGACATCTGTTGCATTTGATGCACAAAATTCAATTGCACAAAACACATCTATGCATACCTTTTTTCACCCTGTAAAATCTTTTTTTTTAACAATAAATGGTGTCTTTAGTTTTAAGTGGAGCTAAGTATTGTTCATTTTGTGGTCCATGGATCAGAGTTATCTTTGAATTTTATTTTTTTATTAGTTGTCACAGATTTGTGCCTCTTGCTGTTGGTACTGAGTAGGGTGTTAAGCAAGATGAAAATATTAAGTGCGTGACGGACGATGTACTGTAGATCGCTTCGTACTTTGCTGAGTTGTATTCAGATCATTTCTGTCCAGCCAGAGTCAGGCCCTTAGTTCCAATGGCCAATAAAAAGTCGAGTCTTGAGTCACTCTGAAGTCTACAGTATATCATAAACTGAAATTAATTACTTTAATGTTAATGATTTGGGATATATCACACATTTATCTCACCTTCATCTTTCATATCTGTACAAAATAATAATTCATTGAGTGTAGCTGTGAATGTCTGCATTTAAAATCACCAAGGAACTGGATTTCCAAATGAATATATTATGCTGTTGATGCCTGGTAATCAATATGCAGTGTTTTTCAATAACCAAATTATTAAAACATGGCTGTTAGATTGAGCAGAATATATTATGCCTGTGTCATATTAAATCAGGTTAATCAAACAGGGTTTGCAGGAGCATTGCAGTAAATATTTGACAGCCAAGTACTGTATATATTGTAGATGTCCAGCAAAACAGATTACGGGAGGCTGGACCAGTGGATTTGTTTGGTCTTATTAGCAAGCCACTGAAAGGCAATGATAGAGCAACATTAATCTTAATTATTGCGGTCAATGGGGATGTTCCATTCATCAGCCAACTCAAAGCCCAGCTGTTTTCCAATAACCTGATTATCAGTCGAACTACTTTTTGGATCCCTGCCGGTTTCAAAGCAAACCTGTTAAAGGCACTTTCAAGGCTGGTTGGAAGAGATCAAGTGAATGAAAAAGGCTATAGGAGAAACCCTAGAACCGGGGTTTGCTTATTCATCTTTTAGATGCATGAGTTTGATCCAAGACGGCAGAAAATCACAATGACAACCCATAGAGAAACAAATATTCTCACAAAAGGTGGAAATAGAACACCGCCATCAGTCTTTTGTGACATCTTTGTGGAGAAAATTTAATTAAGAAAAAAATGACCTGATTAAGAAATTTAAATGGCCATGACTCCTTCATTAAGGGACAAAGGCAGGTAGATGGTATGGTCTTCATGTTATTATATCATAGATATATTTGCTAATATTGCCTACTCAAACTAAAAAATAAATGCTTGGTTTGTTTAGAAAATCAATTAAAAACAGGAACTTAAAACTTCTATTGAATCAAATAACCACAAACGAGATAAACCACCAACAAAGGTACCTCTGGTGTCCAGCTATTCCATAATGCAAAGGGAAGACTTCAGGGAATCGTGATCTGATCAATCAGATTTAATGAACAATCTGCATTGATTCTTCCTGCCATCTCCTCTCCCTGATTAGTCTGTCCAGAAATATTTTTTTAGGAAAACACTAGGTAATATTGCAGAACTGCGAAAGAAACACAAGGAGCCAGAGCACATTGCAGAGAATATAGCCTAATGAAACCAATTCATTCCAGGGCACATACAATAATATTATAATTTAAACGAAATTGTAAAGTACTGAAAACTGTGTTCCAAACAAAAAACTATTAGAAAGAGACAGATCTTCAGCAGCTTCATGCATACTTATATATCCAATGATCGACAAAGTTATTGGTGATCTGAAGTTACTTTAAGATGACACTACTGTTCTATCTAGACTATTCTCAACTTCTTGTTATCCTAAATCGTATTTTTTATGTAATACTGAATATCCTTTATACTAATTACATATTAAAATGCTTTAAACATGTCCTGATTTTCATTATTTAATTTACTACTCTATTTACAAAATAATAATGATACAAAAGAGTAGTGCAAACAGAGCACACTCACATCCAGTTCAGTACTTCTAACAGCCAGCTACTATATCAAGGCCTCTGGCAGTGAGATTATGATCTGCCCTGGATCGTATACACCTTAACTCAGCAGAAGTTTTCTCTCCAAGAGGGTAAAAAGTTCACCCTCAGCAGATGGCAGCGATCGAAGGCAGTCGAGTTTGTATTGAGAATTGTGAATTCGGTTGACATCAGATAATGCTGCCAGGCAGCCTATAGCTATATGGCATTGCTTAGTTGTTACAGCATTATGGGAGTCTGCTGAAAGAGATAAAGGAAAGAAAGCACAACACATCAGAAGCATATGAAATGTAACAAGGTCTTTCTAAATTACCAAGTCACCAGGTTTACAGGGTGGCAAAAGACTTGTGGAGATTTCAGCAGCGTTAAATTTCCTAACTTGCACTAATAGCAACTAGGATATACTGTAGCTTTTCAGTATGGAGGATATTCTGGAAAGGAGAAATTACATTTTTCCCTGAAGTTTTTCTTTTTTCCTTCTCTGAAGTGAAAAATTGCACATGCAATATGCTTTGAGAATGTCCACCTCTCATTTAAAACTAATCCACTGTTGTCACAAAGGGGATCATCCAATTAACCACAAGACTGTAAAAAAAACTGTTGTATAAATTTCCATACAATATTCTAAGCAAACACCCATAGCTAACAGACAAAGACAGATAAGTCACATAGTTTCCCTGCATCATTAACAAATAATCAATTTATACATAATAATTGCATAAATAAAATCTATAAACAGCTTGGTTCAGGCTGAATAGTTTGCCTCTGTAAGATAGTCTGCTTCAGCAGAATTTGAAGATTTATCTTTTGTTTTGAATAAAATATATACAGTATATATTACTGCTAAACCTTCAGTCATCATGGCTGAAAAAAAAAAAAACTTTTTATTTTACAGAGCAATTGAGTTACTCTATCTGCTGAAAACAACCCTTCCCACACAAATATACACTCACAAAAAAGCACATAAAAATACACAGGAAACTTTGTAAGCAAAAAAAAAAATTAAAACAGATCCCAGATAGTAAATTAATGGAAACATGAATTCAGCCCCATTTAAAAAAAACAAAATGCCTGAAAAATATGGGTCACATTGATGTTCAGAAGAATATGCTCTGATTTACAATCCATGTAGAGTCACAATTTTTAAGGTAAGCTGTCAGTCTCCTGCTGCTAAGCAGAAGCACTATGCCTTTTCCACATCAAGCTATTCAATTTTTCTGCAGAGGCTGAGGATGACACATTTCTCCAGCAGCATTTTGTGTGTGCACTACTGTACAGCATCCTGTACTACAGCTCTCCAAAGCATAATGTGCAGAATAATCCACACTGGTTTCATTTTTTTTGTTCCAATAATACAGTAAGTGGCAACTACTGTAATTCTCATTTCTTTCCTATAAATCATATCATCTGGTCGGTTTTATTAGAAACAGCAATGATCGCTTATTTGAAAAGAAAGAAACAAATGGAGATTGGCCTAAAGGGAAGACAAAGGCATCTGTTCAATAAATGGTAGGAACAAACAGACAAGCTAAGTTCCGAAAGGATCTGCAACACTGAGTTGCAACACGTGCCAAAAAGCACAACATTTTAAATGGCAGATACAGTGAGACATTTCTTGACTGGAACTCTTGAAAATTAATGATCACACTGAATTAAAGAATTAATCCCTTACTGTCCCATACTGTATATTTGAAAGTGTATTTTCATGATTGTGCATACATTGAAAGAGTATGTACAGAATAGTAAATAATCTGAAAAAGTATGAACCCCTAACAGGTGCATTTTTGCTCCACTGGATAAAGTGAAATGTAAAATAAATTTGGAAAAGGGCTAGTGGCTAATCAGCTCAGAGCCCATCCTGGTCTCTGTAGTTTCGAGCACACTGAAAGCGTGTGACTATCCCAGATAGTTCACTATTGCTGCTTCACTTACAAAAGCAAAAAAATGAAGAAGGTCAACCAAGCTTCAATTAGAAAAAAATTAGAAGCATTCACAACTGTGAGCATTAATGTTTTCAAAGAGAATTTGAAAGGACCCATAATGATAGAGATGAAGATGGTAAACAATTGTGGAAACTTGGATGTGTCATCAATGGTACATTTCCCTTTTTCATCGTGTGCCCTTGAGCAGTGTAGGTTGCTTTTGATGAGGACAAGGAAGCAATACAGAAAGGTAGAAAAGGATTTCAGGAATGAAGCTGTTTTTAAGTGAAACAGGAGTAATATAATAGGGATCCATTCTAGACACACAGCCATGACCTATGTGTCTAGAATGGCAAGCTTATAAAAAAATGTATATTTTAAAGAAAAGAAGCAGTGCTTGAGTTACAGTATGCCATGTACTGTAATATAATGACACACAAAAAAATGAACCTGCATGAGTCTTCACTGCTTTTCAAATAATGTTGAATTATTTGCTCCTAGACTTCCTTTATTCTGATTAACAAACCTAAGCTTGGTGGTTAGCTAGGTGCATTCCTTGAATCCCTTTAAAAACACATTTTGTCACTAATGGCCTACCACGATGATGTCCCCAGCCTTCAATTAGGTGGTAGTAAAAGAATAAAGTCAACAGCCTTGAGACAGACGATTGACAGCACCAGAGACAGAACTGTGGAACGGCATTGTCTTCCAGATAATTCAGCCCTGCCACTGTGAGCAATTACAGCATCCTGCAGGGCTAAATGCTTTTATTTATATATCTACTTGTTTGCAGGCGGGCTTCGTGAAACAAAAGCATTCCCAATCTAGCTAAGCTCAGAGGAAGGTGGTACGAACGGCTAGGCTATGAGCAAAGATGTTTTTTTTTTTTTTCCCATGTCTACGTGATGACACATTTGCAGCATTTAAGAGATCAGGGAGAGTCAGAAAAAGGTGGGAAGGATGTTCTCAGGCAGTTTGTTGAATGTGCTGCATAGTAGACTGTTGTGTGAGAAATATTGATAAGCCCCTCCCCACCCCCCTTCATGTGAAACAATTTGCCAGATCAGGAAAAGCAGTTTGTTGTCGTCCAGCCTGATTCTGTTCTCATCCAGTGGAACTCATTTACTACCCAATATCTTTGGCTGACCCTTACCAACCTTCAGTCGAGCACAAGCAGAAGCCCTCTTCAGGAGTCACAACTGCGAGGCAGTACTAGAGCCAGATGCTAAATTTTGGTGGTGAGGATAGTTGGGTCAGGAAAAACAATGGGTATACTGTACATAAAAATACCTACTCTTCCCCCCAAACCACTGCCTTGCCTCCCTGCGTCTCACGGTATATTCTGCTCTCTATTCAAACTTCATTGCTGTCTGTTTTTCAAACTCACAAACTCATAATAAACGCCTTGAGAAAAAAAAACACAACTTTACAGATTCTAAGCAAAAATATGATTTAGACTGAGATTCATGATTTAGTCGCATTCATGACTCTATGTGATAGCTTTTGTAAGATACAGTAGAAATACAATAATTAATGCTCAAATTCAGGTGGGTACCACAATTCACAATTAAGAAGACAGAAGAGATGATAAAAAGGCGAAATCCCAGTTATTGTTTGCCATTATTGGGTAAGAATATCTACATAAGCCTTGTGAATAGCCATAGTTCTAAATATATAGCACATTTAACAAATAATTAACATCTATTTGATATCTATTTCTGTAGTACAGGAACAAGCAGTACAATCTGGGGGTGGAGTTCTGTGGATTCATGGAAATCTTAAAATTCAACTAATTTGTTTTGTTTTTTTCAACATGTGACAAAGGCAACAGTCTGTTGGTGCTTTCACAACACACCCTCATTGCTATTCCTGGCGGCTTTCTTTCCTTCCCAGAGGAGCTGAAGGAGAAGCTGCAGGAGTACGTGGGAGAGATGAACACCCGGTACCCAGGGTTTGTAAAGATGATCCGTCACACCAAGCAGGAGGGCCTGATCCGCTCCCGGGTCAGCGGCTGGAGGGCTGCCAGCGGCCCGGTCGTCGCTCTGTTCGACGCGCACGTGGAGTTCAACGTGGGATGGTGATTGTTCTTTTTTTAATGCTGTGTCATTTAATTGTCACTTTCTAATGTCTAGGCGAGGGAGGCGTTGTGAGCAATTCCTTTTCCAAGTGTGGTACCACAGGGGGTGTTTTTGGCTGGGAGGTGGAGCTCTCGATGGAGAGTGATGCGCTGCCTCGTCTACCACGGGAGTAAATGCTGATGAGCCTCAGCCGTGGGAATCCTTTCAGAGTCAGCCGGATACCTCCCCGAGCATAGACCACCTCGGGGCGTCAGTCCAGAGCTAGCTGCAGAGCCGAGTGGACGTGTGATCGGGTCTCCCGGGGACTGAGGTTTGGCAGTGAGAGGGCTGGGCTGAAGTAGGGCTAGCTGTAGAGAGCGATGCCAGAAACCTCGGATTCAGTGTGAGCCATCCCTGTTGCCCAAGTCACTGCGACGGTGTTGTGCAATGGTAGTATGCGACTGGGGTCGACTGCTGAGGGCACTGGACAGTGATGGATTGTTGTGGTTAATGTGCCTCTTCAACATTGCATGGGAGGTGGATAGAGATCATGATACAGACATGGCATCCCAGGTGTGGGGGTCCCACCTTTTGTGACAGAGGAATCACACTCTTCAGCTTCCCCAGTAAAACCTACTCTAGAGTGCTGGCCCTGATGTTGTGGAGTGGAAGGCAAGCTTTTGCACAATGTGAATAACCTACGTTCCCTTCCTTAACTACAGTCATAAAAAGGGTAATTACCAAAAGGTCAAGATCATGGGCGCGAGATACTGAGAGAACCTAGCTGAGATTATTCGGCCCTGATAAGAATGACTTTGTAGGCGACTCCCTTTGGAGCTCTTCCAGGCATGACCACTGATCACAGACCCCTGTAAGCAGACCAGGACATGCTGGAGGGATTACATCTCCCGACTGGCAGTGGATGGGCTGTGAAATATATTTTAAAAAATGTCTGGTCCAACGTGATCAGAATCCTTTGGCTGCGAGAAGGATACCAAAATGGATGGATGGGTGAATGGATGAATAAATATGCATACTATATACATTTATATAGTATCAACACATTGAATAATTGACATAGGTTTACATATTAGCCTCAGCAATATTGAAGATCACAACTTTCGAGTTCAGTTGCAGGTTCAGTATATGACTGTATTGGATATCTTTGTAGAAAAGTGAAAAATAGTCATTTACATTCTAAAAGTTATTTCTGGATTGATTACAATAGAAACAGTGTGCATGTAAGAAAAACACTACAGTTTTCTTCTGGTGCACACTGAACTACTGGAAACGATTCATGGTGTTTATGTAGGTCACTCTCAGGTGTATAGTGTGTACTTAAAGAATGTGGCCTGCTTTCATCCTGTGAGAAAGACGACTAATATCTTTATGGTGAATATACTGTACATGCCCCTTAATCCTACACCCAGCTGTCTGGCCTAAATCTTTCAAAGTCTTTGAAAACCTTCCAAAAAATGTAAACTTTAAATCCTCTGTGACATGGTATTAAAGCAAAATAGAAAAAAATAATGGCTAAATACTAAAAAAGTCAGCTTTTAGGAATCCTTTTAGCAACATATCCTAGGCTTACAACAGGAAAACGATTCCTTGCAGAAAATTGAAACACCAAAATTCTTCCAACGTGCAGTAAAGATAACCTATGAGGAACAACTTTCACATTTTATACTTTTATAAAATTTAGTTTTATGTACACATATAATCAAGTCCTTAAAACCACAATAACCCTGCTTCAATATGGTTTGGTCTTTGGTCTTTACTTTCTTCATTTCTTCAATTATTGCTCTCTGTATTCTGGGATTGTGAGTAAAGTAAAATGCTAACAGACACAAATCTACAAGGGTGACATTAACTTTAAGAGAAAAGCTTTTAAACCTGGAGTGTTCACTTCTGATCTTGGACTGTTCTGTTACACTCCATTTAATGGTGTTGCTTCCATTGAGCCCTGAAGCACAAGCTTTTAATCCTGTGCTCAAGCTACATGGAAAGTAGTGACGATAAAACACGTTTGTAGGGTTTCTGCTTTGGAACAGTTTGTATTCTGCTCTGAGGAACAGACAGACTGGTTAGCTGGCAGCATCCTCAGTAGCTTTACTGATCCTGCACCATGAACAGATTCATTCTGCCTCATGGTTCATGTCACCTTGGGCCCAATTTGAGGCTTTGTAACGAAAGAGAGCAATGTATTTTCTTTTAAAAAAGGTTATCAGAAAAGCATTAGGTAGACCTAGAATGGAAAAAAAATTTCCTCTTCTCTAGGTATTGTTCTTTTATTTCAGCACTCTGATAAATGACATCTATGAATCTCTATATCTCTATATCTGTGGTATCTTATTGTATCTGAATTTTTACTTGTGGTTCAATTAGTAGTTATTGATTTTAGGGGCTGAGGCTGAACTACCTGTAACAATGAAGGTTAGTTAGTAACCACAGTACTTCAAACTAATCTACTACTTCAATCTAATACTTTCTGTTCAGCTATAAATATTCCATTATTCTGCTGCTTCTTTTCCTTGAATTGAAACAGTTAAAGAAAAAGAGTTAGAGTCAATTGCTTATGTTGCCAGTTACACCCTACTACTGTAATCCCTAACAATGTTTTTATTGGCTACACCAGCTGCATCAATGGGCTGAGAGAGTGGTAAAGACCCTGCTCGTTGAACCCTTTACGTGTGACCTGTCTGGACTTGCTGCCTGTAGAAAAGTCTGTGAACTCTGAATCTGGACTTTTTGCCACCTGCAAAGATGAGGAAAGGAAGATTTTCAGTGAGCAGTTACATTAGATTGTCAAGATGGAGTTCATCTCCGAAAAAGCCAGTTGTGAGTTGTCTACTGCTAAATAAAATGTGGAATTTCGGCTACATTGAGGATGCTAACTCTGCATACTCATGAAACATTTCCCAATGTTTTTGCAAAATATATTTTTACCATTGAATTTCTGACTCATTGTTTATAGATGAATCATTATTATATGAATGTATCTCACTCCAAATCCTTGACAAGTATATAAAACTGACATTTTATGTATATTATAAACAAATACATGCAACATTTGCATATACTGTACCAAAGCATGATATTCGGGTGCAGAGAGATGTGTTGGGTCTTCTAAGCCTCGCTACCAGTCAATATTGTTGTACAACAAGGAAACATTCAAGAGTTAAGGTAGATTGCAAGCAAATCATCACAATGCTGTTTAATTACATTACTTTAAGAAATGAGAGTCGGTAAACACACAGTACTTTAAAGTTACATAACTTTGTGGGAAACCTAAAATCTTTAGATTTAATCATTTGGTTTGTATTGTTTGGCCTCTTTTTGATTGTGTAGTTCACATGTATTTTTTTTTGGCGCTCTTCCCAATGGGATTGGGGAAATTCCTATTCTTGAGAACCCAGCATTCACATCGAATCTTTAAATGGGAAGGGCACATTTTCTGTTTTTTTCATTCAGGGCCTAGAACATTAAGTTTACAACAGTTAAGTGCAGAAGTGACTAATTTCTATATTAATCATATCAGAGTATATTTAATATATGAATTACAAAGGAAATTGCTCATACTTGTTTTGTATAAATGCTTTGTAGCCATTAAGACAGCTGTGGTTTATTCATCCTCTAATGAATTTTGCATCTCCTACACTAACTCAGCATATTGCACTAAAAAGAGAAAGATATTATTAGTTAGATACTATTAAAATCTTACCATTTTTCCAAAGCACATAACATACTTGGCTATTCAGAAACTTATATTCACTCTTAGAAGTGTCCTTCCATGAGATGGGTGATTTTGAAAGTAGGTGTTGGAAGTGTGAGAAAAACAGGCATTCACAGTTCCTGAATTAATAATGCACGGGCACTTTTAATCTTATACAGTGCCAACAAAAGTGAAGTTAGCTCAGACATGCAACACTAACAGCTTTGCTGGATCAACCTTAATTTTCAGTTCTTCATTTAGAAAATGCATTTTTATACTCTCATTTGTTTTAGATAACACACGTTATCTGGATATCTTTTCTTTCCTGTCAGATTACAAAGCATCCGGCGAAACTAAACCATGAAATTGAGTCACCCTCTTTCACACTGATTCTCTTCTGTTTTCCCTTTAAGGGCTGAACCCATTCTCCAGAGAATAAAGGAAGACAGAACTCGAATCATCTCCCCTTCCTTTGATAATATAAAATATGACACCTTTGAAATTGAGGAGTACCCCCTGTCAGCACAGGGCTTTGACTGGGAACTGTGGTGTCGCTATCTCAACCCCCCAAAATCCTGGTGGAATCTCGGAAACACTACTGCTCCAATAAGGTACTGTATGTTGACTACATGAAACATTTCAGAATCGCTGTCAGTATTAACCCAGCCTTTGCCTAAAGTACATTAAGAAATGGAAGCAAGTATATGGAGAATATTGAGATGTAATGATTTACAGTGTTGATTTAAACCTCACACACACTGTTTTCCAAAATGCCTCTAGCAGATCAATGTTGCTTACATTGATCTGATAAAAGTCTGTAAAACATTTTACACTCCTTTAGCACTAGACTTTCTTGTGGAAGTCTAGTATTTTTTAGATATGTTGTTAAATTAGGAATGAACTGCACTACTAGAAGCACTTACCTCATAATATTGTATGAGGTAATGTGATAAAGATGAGATCTTGCTCCAACTAGAACAGTATTTTTTTAATCCAGAGGCTGCAATATACTGTATGCATTATTAAGATTTTCCGTTGTTTTCTAATCAGTTTTAAAGTATTCTGCACAGGTCAGACCAGGCCACTTTTTATATCTTATTTCAATTAATTCAATGACAAATTTTAGATACACGTGTACTGGATATATATAGTGCCTCTTGAAATATTTATGATAATACCATATTATTGAAAATAACTTTCGATTTCAAAGCTGACAAAGAGTTTGAAATTCCATTTAAAAGATTTTGCCTTTTGTATTCCTGAACAGTTCAACATTCAAGACATCTGTTTTATTGTTGTCATCCAATAGTGCAGATCAGTCTTAAATCATAGGGTACTATAACTTACCATCACCCCGCAAAAGACATCTACACAACAGGGCAGCTTAACATAAAACATTTTCTATTTAAATCAGTCTCCTCTATGTTTTTCTTGCAGGAGTCCTGCTCTAATTGGGTGCTTTGTTGTCGACAGACAGTATTTCGAAGAGATTGGCTTACTTGATGAAGGAATGGAAGTATATGGTGGTGAGAATGTGGAGCTTGGTGTTAGGGTAAGTGATGGGTAGACTTCAGCTGCTACATCATACAAATAACTGGTCCAGTCCTAATCCATTAACAAAATGGATGACAGAAATGTAGATTCCTCCTTGTTACTTTGGTTTCCAGATCCTCACTTTGCTTTGGCCTTGAAAAACCTTTTATAGCACAAATCCATGTTTATTGCTTAAACATATGGTGCTCTCATCATGGACAAGACCACAGGGAAAACATGCCGAGGAGCCTGGAAGTGACAAGTAACTCATTATCCTTCAGGTTCTTCTTCATCTCCTGTGCACCTTGTTATCGACAATAAACAACATAAACTAGAACCTTAATTGCAATGTTGGCTTAGCTAGCAGCTTTTAATAAAAAGGAGGGAAACAGTCACCTTAGAAACAGCTAACTTCAACATGGTGTGGACTCCCGTTTAACCAATAGGTGACTCATTTAAAATGCACTTTTCTTTGCACCTTTTAACTTTTAAAGAAAAAATCATTGTCAATAATGTCTTTGAAGGCATTCCTGAACTGCTGAATCTTACATCCTACATTACATAGATGCTTGCAAGTTTTTTTAAACTTTTTCTCCTTGCACTTGTGTTGCACTTTTCATTCCAAAGGATCCCAAAGAGCTCAAGCACTGACCTGTGTAGTGAACCTTTAGTGTGTTTGACTGAGAGCTGTTCTCATTAGCTATAACACAATACTGTAATAATGTGTTTCTGAACCAGAGGTGCCTCGTCCTGGTCCAGAGGTCTTTTCATTCAAACTCAGCTCTTAACTACCTCAATCAGGTGCTGCAGCTGTAAAACAGACCTTGAAAAGCTGCAGACACACCGGCTCTCCAGGTCCAGAATAGACAAACTTGACCTCAGCCAATGGGAGAGAAGTGATGCAGGAAGCCCTGGAAAATGGTGATGATCACTCAGTGACATGTATTTTAGGAACTAGAATGGAAATACTGAGTGGTGATGTGTACCTGGACAGACATTTCAGATCAAAAGGTCCAATAAATATGCTAATCTTCTACCTGCATTCTGCAGATTCAGCTCACACATTCCCCAAACTGAAAGCCGATACTCAGTAATGACATTGTAACGTTTATGTTGTGATTTGAATTTCAGTTAACAATTACATTACAGATCATAATCTTTCATTAAACAGGAGGATTTGTTACTCTCAGCTTGGCAGGTTGAAGATTTGTAATTAAGATAACAGATTGGCCTGGCTCTTCTTTGTATTTCTAGCCTTCCTTGTCAAATTTATTTCGTACATATCTAATAATATATCTTTCTGAATGTCTTTTGGCCTTTATTTCAATTTCAGATTGGTTCCATTTTCATAGTAGCACATGCCTTAGTTTTAATAATGGGCCACACACTAAAACTACAAGCTGTTATCATTCGTGGAAAAGCATGAACATGGCAACACGTCTCTGCGAAGGGTAATTTCTCTAACCGTCCCAAGTGATTTTTATAGGCTGGTTTTATCTGTAATGTAGCATCTAACAGCTGTGAAAAATGGCCTAATAAACAGTAATATGTCCGTCTAAGGACTAGCATAGATCTGTCCCAATGTTATAGTACTTTATGCACAACCTGAGATTATTTATTTGCATAATATTGTGTGCTGCACTTTTCCTATTTTGCATTAACCAACTGCCACCATAAGGAACTAGGTTTTCAGAAAACTGTTAGAAAGCAAAAAATTGCTGTCACTCAAATGGGCTAAAGAAACCTTACTGAAGGTATTTAAAGAGAGTATCAGTGTGGTAAACTGTGTGGCTGTTGCATTCATTTAATGGGACAACTTAGTATCTGGGGCAATTTGTATTTTTATGCTCCAGGTCCCCAGACCCTTTACTAGAGAGTGACGAGCAGAAGTCTCTATTGCACACACAGCTGCTTTATCCTTTACCCCAGCTGTTAGCCTTGCTGTGTCAGGCCTGCAACAGTGTGAGCCTGAGATGGGCTGGGATAACATCCAGGGGCGGTCTTGTAGTCTCAGTCAGCTTAACTGGGACAAGTGTCATCCCTATGAGCCACTTAGGCTCGTGAAACACTTTAACATGTTTTACATACCTTAAGCCTTCAGTAAACTCTCCTATCAAAAATACTTAATGCAGACCTTCATTTTCCACTTGTCTTATTCATACTGCATTAGACAGTGCCTTTCTGGTTTAGATAATATGACAATGCAACCACTCACTAATCCCCTGCCTGGCTAGACATTCCTGGGAAAAAGCATTTGCAGCCATTTGTTTTCAACTGAGCGGTCTTAAATTCTTCTCCTTGTCCTTGAACTACAGCTGCTAGCCTCACGAGGAATGACCTTGAACATTTGTTACCCTTTCATGTAATTTTATATTTCAAAGGGGTACTTATTTTTATGAACCAAAGAGAGGCTGGAGACAGGAATTCAAGCTGGTGGCCTAACACTTTTCTGTTAAGTTTCTCAGTGATGCAATGTTGTCTGTGACACAGGCAGGCTAGGCATTCAGTCAGATGCAATTTCTTTTCTTTATGCTGTACAGTGTGGTTGAGCAGTAATTGTGCTTTAGCTTCTTCAAACCTGTCGTGCCATATCGCGGGTGAGTCATTTTTTTTCACTCTGTTTTTTCAGTTCTTGAATTGAATTGTGTTGTGCCTCTTGCAGAGTTGTGCCTCTTCATACACCAAGTAGAATCTGCTGCATCTGGAGTGATTTCCAGAAGAATGAAACCTATATTCAAAACATATGATTCTTTATAAATCTTAGTGTGTTTAATGGAAGCTGTATATTAATATGAATATATATTTGTAAAAAGCTTTGTTTTTATGGACCTTCATGGCCGCCAAAAACTCCTTCTATGGACAACATTAGGCTATTATGGGTTTATGTGGACACTGTGAAAATTACATGGCATCTAAATTGAATTCAATGCAACAATTATGGAGAGTGTCACGAGATATTTGGAATTACACTCCAGTTCCTCATTGATATACTGTATTGGGGCATATAAACCACATGCCAAGCACTGTATACCTCATATATCATAAAAACTGTACCTTTTCTTTTTGTCTGCGTTACACTTCATACTCTCCCCAGTTTTGAATTGCCAGGTTTTCTTTTCTATCTATGTTTTGGCATGCAGCAATAACTGACAGTGTGTACTGCACAGGAAGAATATTGAAGGGCTATCATGCTCCTCCTGCCAATTTCCAGGCTTAAACGAATGTCCTACTCTGACAGGCCAAACGAACCAAACCATTTTAGTCTTGAAAAGAGAAGACTACAAGAGGACCTTTAGTCGATTATTCAAACATCTTCAAAGGCACTGACAAACTAAAGTCTGTGGACACTCACCAGAAGACTCAGGTGGAAACTGAGTGGAACGTGATTTAAAACCAAGGACAGGAGGCACTTCTTTACTCAAAGGGTGGCTGGTGGGAGCAAAGAAAAAGCTAGCCATCTATCATATAAATTCACAATATTTACCTACTGTATAGACAGCTATAGATGTTTTTGTAGTCTTCAAGGGGTATTGTGTTCAAGCTGGTAAACAGAATGCTATGTTATAAGTAAGGAAAAATAAAAGTGCAAACATACAAAAGCATGGTGACAAACAACTGCATCTTCCTTTATTAAAAAATATGGACATATACAGTAGCTTCCTATATAAACAGTGCTACTGAATCAAAGGTTAGAAATCAAAGCATTATTAGACATTGTTATTGAAAATAACCGAATATGGTTATCAGTAATTCAATAATAAGGCTGCTGCCATTTACAATGGTGAAAAACCCAGCTAAAGCAAAGGTCCCACTACAGCTGGGATTGCCATTCGGAAGGGCAGCCTCAGTGGTATGTAGTAAATCAGCCATAATTTAACATATGATGTGGGCACCGTCTCATTACTCTGTAGATGTGATTCAGCTTTGAAAGAAATGTGCCGCACATTCAATTTATTCCGTTCCAGAGCCTTGTAATTACACAGCAGACTTAGTGAGGGATCTTTTTTATTGTGCTCACATTTTCTCAACACACAGTGACAAAAGGGAATGCCAGCACCAGGCTTGCAGTCCATCTTTCTCTTTGCCAGAGATAATCGCTTGGAGACTGAAGTACAGTGACATCTCCTGGGCAGCTAATCTGCTAAAAACCTATGGCTTGAGTCTGTCAGGGGTTAAGCAGTTTGGGCATTTCATGCTAAAAAGTTTAAGATATATTCTGGCCTAGAAACATTAGAATAACCCCCCCCCGCCAAAAAAAAAACACATGGTATTCAAAATTTGGTTGCATGAAACACCTTATGTAATAAAAACAACAACAATAATAATAATAATAATAATAATAATAATAATAATGATGTTTTTCTGGATCCTCCACTCAAGGCACTTTAAAAGTAATGTGTAACCCCACCTGGATGATTCAACGGCAACCGAAGTGCACTACTGTGCTCTCCATACATCACCTATCAGTGATTTATAACATATCAGTGGTGTGTTCTGCTTTATTCAGAACCTTTAAATGCAATGAACCCTTTAGGGAAATTTAACTTGAGATGTTTTGTGCGGAGGGACAGAGATTTGCATCTGCTTTTTTAACATATTGCTGCAAAATAATATAAAAAGAATGAGAAACGGAATGCATGTCCAAAGATCCTAGAAGTGCTGCTCAGTGAAAAATAACAGGAAAAATAGCTAAATCAACTGGGTGAACACGTTTTACTCCAAAATAATTTATGTGTTAACATTGTCAATGTTTTGGTAACCACAAGCTTTCATCAGGAAGATGGCTTGTGTTTTCTGAAACATTGACAGATGTTAATAAATAAATCATTTTAGAGTAGAAGACGTGCACCCGGGTAATTCTGCTGTTTTAACAAAATAATATCTATCCATTGCTTAAACTGTCTGTTTTCACTCGCCGCTAGAAATGTTCAAATATCGTAAAAATATAAATATACTGTTTATCCTAGAGTGCAATGGCTATCTTAAGAGACATAAGAGCAAAAACAATTTCTTGTTTGCTCTGTGCATTAAAAAATACGTTTTGACATTTTTTCTGGTCTGTGGAGAATCGCAGCTTGATCACTTTGTTAGGGCCTCATGCTGATTAATTACATACAAGGCTGCTAGAAAGACCAGGGAAAATTTATGAAGAAGTAGGTTCTGAGGAGCTGTAGGAGTTAATTACACATTAGCATTGACATGGCAGACAATGAAGGCTAAGTAATTATCTCCCGAGGTGAATCTGCTTTGTGAGATGGGATAGATATTAACCCAGATATGTAATTCCGTTAATAAAATATTCTGCAGCCCAATTTTCTTTCTTAAGATATGTAATGAAAACAAACCATTTTAAAGAAATTACCGTAAGGTCCTGAACCATAGCCGAGAGATTGATGTTGGCCTATCGGTCCTTAAACTGGGGAGCGTGTTAACGCCCAGAACTCCCCAGGCTGTGCAGGCTCTTGTGAGTGTGCAGAGCTGTCAATAAGAGCACCAGCACCTCTCCTTCGTCAAAACCCTGAGCTCTGCTGCTTAGTAGTGTGTTACAACTGAACTACTTTAGCATTAGTGTGCGATTAGACTGGAAAAAGAAGCAGGTGGTCACATTTCGGAGGATACATGTATGTTGTCTTAATGTCTTTTATGCTCTTTTATGAAGAGAGAGGGACTTGCGGTAATTGGTTATGGAGCTAATATACCTGGTCAGTATTCTTAGAGAAAAATAGTATCATATTTGCAAATGTAGTCAGTAACCAAGTGCTACTGATCTTTCCCAGAAAACAGATTTTTATATTTGCATAAAATACTGTATAAGTAGCTTTTTTAATTCATTCTGTTGGTTCTGTAACATTGTCATAGTGTACATAGTGAATAATTCTTGCTGGATAACATATTCCATCTGGAGTATAACAGAGGCAACTCCCATGCAGTTTATTGAGCATTTCAATGCTGTTTGGCTGTCTTGACCAGGTGTGGCAGTGCGGGGGCAGTGTGGAGGTCCTTCCATGCTCCAGGATTGCTCACATCGAGCGAGCACACAAACCATACACTGAGGACCTGACCGCTCACGTCAGGAGGAACGCGCTGAGGGTGGCAGAAGTCTGGATGGATGAATTCAAGAGCCACGTGTACATGGCATGGAACATACCACAGGAGGTGAGGGCTTTGGCCATCTGTCATATGTCTCTAGTTCTTTTAGCACTGGTCCCTACCATGAATTCATATAGACTTAGGGAATCTGAGATGAACAGCTGTCAGTGTCCAAGACAGCTGCTTTCCAAGATTACACAGTTAAATCGTAAGTATGAAAGTATGAAAAGCGGCAAATTAGATTTCGTTTAGCGGGTCTAAGAAGAATGGAACTTGAGACATGACATACCAGCATGTTCTGCAAGAAAGTACTGCCACATACTGTAAGGATGCATGAAGTACAGTAACAGTGCCGTATGACATAAAGAGGGTGGTTCCTGAACTCATATCCATCATTTTATACAAGTGCAGAGAAGTACATATTCAGACTGAACATACTGTACAGTATAATTGAACATTAGCACAGACTGGACATATTGAGACACTACAATCCAAGCTTCACAAACTGGATTACTTTTTAAAGATGACGTAATAGGCTTATTAATTCTAACTACAAATACACTTCATGAATTATCCATTACTATTTTTTTAACTTATTATACAGTACATTGATAGCTTTAAAGCATGGGAAAACAGATGTATTTCAAAGGAATGAAGAGCTGGATAACAATTTTTTCATCTAACTGTTAGGCTAGAAACTATATTCCTACATACTGTATGGATACTTCAAAGGGTGAAACACAAGACTGAGTAGACTAAAACTACACATCCAAACAATTACTATATTGTGTCTGAGCACAGTAGTAAATAAATGTTATCTTCATTAAGTACTAGTTCATAGCTTCGTTCCTTTGACTGATGCTTCTGTTTCTAGTATGTCCCTAAGCCCCAGATTTCAATTACAATCCCCTTAAAATTAGTGACAAGTTAATTTTCAGTTGATAAACAGCTCATTATTCCTGATCAGCTTGCAAGTGTGCTTTAAATAGCCTTTCTTTTTCTTCTAATTTGTGTAGCGACTGAATCTAAATTGCAGTGCTTCGATAGCTTTGATGAAAGAGAAAATACAGACTTTGTAAATATGAGCTAAATGATTCTCTTCGTTGAGGGCTTTCTCATGATGGATTGATGTGACACAGCTTTATTCACATATGCTGGATGGCAATATCACCATTAGAGCAAGTAAAATATAGAATATGAATGTTGGTAAGATACTGAAGTCTATGACACCAAATTATATGTTCCAATAAGTTAAACAGTTGTTAAACTAGATAATGCCACCATTGGAGATGAAAGTACTCACTTTGAAATATTGTTTTTATTTGTGTTCAGTTTTAGAAATTGTTTCTAGTATAACATTGTTTTGGCCACATAATTGATAGGCCATGTCTTCTTTAAACAGTCATAGAAGCAACAGATATATCAACAATCACCCCATCTAAAAGCTGAATAATGTTCAAAATGATGTTTCCATGGACTAGATTAATTCTTAATTCAATCCTTAATTCTTGTGAAGGCAGGGTAATTCCAGTCCATGGAGCATACAGGAAAAAAGAAAATCTTCAAATTTCTTCCTTCAGGGTGTTTACTGTAAAATGTTATGATCACAAGTTAAATCACTAATTTATTAAACAATTATTTTATTTTGTGTATTTTAGTTGTTTATCAACTGGTTTTAATTATTATATAAAGTGCTCACCAAGAATGGTGATAATGACATAATATAAAAGAATGAAGTTTTAAAAACAAAAAATTAAAGATCACTACAGTATGTGTACATAGACAATAATGAAATTCATTTGAATTAAGCTGAGCACAGTAATTTAACATCTGGGTATCAGGAAGATAGCATACTTTTTATGTGTTTTTATCTGACTCCCTGAAGAGCTGAAGAGTCTTTCATTCCCAATAATGATGCCAGGGGCAAAACAAGCAAATGTATTCTAATGCATTTCACTCTTTCTTAATGGTTTCTCTCTCTGCCACACAAGCTGGGCACCTGGAAACCCGCCATATGCATTAGGCAGGAATCTGAATCCCTTCTCAGCCAGCCAACATGACTGACATTGGGCTGAAAGAAACTCAAATCACTCATCTTTCACTGCTTAGTCAACATTGCTTTCTCCTGCTTGCTTGAGCTTATGAGGAATTAGTTCTGTATGATCAAAGCTCAGGATTTAGTGGAAAAGGATCTTTATGAAATTAAAATCAAGAGGATATGCAAATGAGCAACTTCACCCTTAGTTCTTTCCCCTGCAAGCACAGTTTACCCCCCTCACACTTACTTCATTTCTGAATAGTATTTGTCACGCTAACAATTTCTGCACAGACCACGAAAGTCCACCTGCAAAACATGAAATGGCCTTAGGCAATGTGATACTCAAATATTTTCTACATCCTCTCTTTCTGACTGAGGGATCTTGTTATCCATCCATTTTCTGTCCACCTATTTTACTACTGTAATTAGAGTCTTGCCATTTTAAAACAAGAGACACTGACACAAGGGCAAAAGAACGGCAACACAACACCAGTCACAAAAGAGAGAGAACACCAACACATGTACCTAGTAGTCTGGCCTTCTTCATTATGCAGGGCCTTAGTCATACCGTTACAGAAAAGCTTTTTTATGAAGAATGTGGAGGTACAGGTGGAAGAGTAATTACAGTACTATGAAGGTATGCTTGTTTTAATGTGGCAGGGCTGTGCCATCATCCTGATAACTACAGTAGTTTTCTAAAGACCAAGATATAACACAGAACACATGTAATGGGATACATAACAAGATGCAAATCAATTAACATGATTATGATGATAATGAAGATTAGCCTGTGAGGAAAGTAAGATTTATGGATATCTTCTTAAAAATCTGTGTGTAGATATCAGAGAAGAAAGCTATTGCTGTTTAAATAAAAAAATGGAAAAGATGTAAACAGATGGCAAGGAATTGCTTAAGCTATACTTTCAAATCTACAAATGTAAATAAGGTTCATCCTGCTTGAAAATCTCTTAACAGCCAGGCTACATCTTCGAAACCTTCTAATAATAAAACTGAGAAATGAGCAAAGCATACAGTCAGTTAGGCACATGCACAATCTAAAACGAAAAGAAACAAAAAAGTGGAGAAACATGGACCACTTCATTCAGTGCACTGAATAAAGTAACATTTTTGGCACTCCGTGTGTCCACTGTGTGTCCATGGTTTCATGCTCTGAGAGAAGGCTGTAGTTTGATGCGCCTGTGAGTTATATGTCCTGTTGGAGTGAGTTATATGCTCTGTCTTCAGGCTGTTCTATCAACAGTGTAGCCGAAGCCAGAACAATCACAGCCAGAGATGCCATTGGGATACAGTTAAAAAAATCTGAGCTCTAGAAGTGTCCGTACCATGAGTGCAAGGATCAATTTGCCTTACCCTTGCCATTGCTCACTTCAGACACAGAAACTGTTTGTCATTTGTGGGCCTGCTGTGTTGGAAGTAGTTTGAAATCATTTCAGCAGAGCACTTTATGCAAAATAGTGTGAACACTAAGGGCTCTGCTGCACAAGAAAAGAAAGATAACGCAAAGAAAAAGAAAAACTATTTCCCACATATGCACAGCGGACAAAAACAGACATCTAAAACTCAGGAGTGCCCACAAGTGCTTTATGCCTCCCGACTCGTGAAAGAAGTGACACTAAAGCTTTCCTTGCTGTTTCTGCTCAGGACTCTGGGATTGACATCGGTGATATTTCAGAGAGGAAAGCCCTGCGGAAGAAACTGCAGTGCAAGACGTTCCGGTGGTACCTTGTCAACATTTACTCTGAAATGAGAATGTACACAGAAACCATCGCCTATGGGGTGGTAAGATTCTTGTTAATACTCTTTTATCACTGTAGAAGTAGTATCTATATTTGCTTAATCACCAATATTGAAAATGTGCTTGGAAAGCACAAAGCCTGTAATACTGTATATTTGAGCCATACAGATATTTTTGCACTAGAACAAAAAACAGAAGGAAATTTATCTGATGACTGAAATGTCAATTCTAATTAAACACACTGTTGGTTAGAGACAGAACAGTCCTCACTTTCTACAGTTAGGGGAAATAACCAAACTGAGTCCCTGAGCAATCTAAGTGCTAAGATGGTTTATAAGAAACATTCAATGCTTTTTTTGAATGTCACTTTCCAAAAATACATTTGTACTGCAATGTTAATAAAAATGTTTCCAGATTCCTTTATTTACATATCAAATGCATAATCCTATTTAATGCCCACCACACACACATGCACACCCCAGACTAAACCAAGTCCAAAATGTAAAGCTTTTGCTTTACAGACTCTGTAAAGAAAACGATTTTTTGGCTTGATGAGTTTCTGTGGCAGAATTGCCTCACAAACATTATCCAGCACAGTTTGTTATATTCCATGATAGCATTCATCAGTAAAAGCTAGTTCATGGAAGCAGAAAACAGGATAGAAAATACTGAGACAGGTTTGAAGAACTGCCATTGTTTATAAAAGGTGTTTATGGCTTTAATCTTATGCTTGAGACTCAGACCAGCCTGCTGACTTATAAAGCTGATGCTTATTATGTACAGACTTTGTCCCATAAATGTGGATTTTATGAATTATTCACTTGAAAGGACATTATTTTACTTTCTGATGCTTGTGCTGCTGAACATGAGCAAAATACTCATACAGTGTGTTATTAGTACAAACTTCATTAAGTTTTTCATTGCATATTTCATATTGAAAATCCCAACAAATTGCACCTGTATTCTTTGAACCTGACAATATTTATATAAACCTCTATAGTCCTTTACTTCATTTCTTCTAGTTTGAAGCTACTGCTTATTGAAGTAAAAAAAAAGTAACTAAAAAGGTCAAAACAAACATATTCTCAAACAAATAACCTTATAGGCATTTAAGGAGGTAGAATTAATGTATTATACTGCTTTTATCACTGTTTCGAAACTGGTACCATTGGTAAAATACAAGGAAACTCAAAAGGGTCCAACAATAACTACAGTACATGAATGTAATAACTGAAATAATAGCTATAATAACTAGAACTATGTGAACTATATCCTGCTATGTTTATAAGGTTGGACATTTAAACCAAAGCAGAATTTATTATAAAGCGCTGCAGAAAATATGTTTTAGGACATCGTAGTATTTCAAAATCTTGACTTGCCCTGGAAGACAGTCTTTTTTGCATGTTGGCATCAAAAACAAACACTCCATGTTATTATGTTTCTCAGAATCTTCTTAGTAAAACATTCTAGAAGCATTCTTGGCCCTGTCTGCCATGATGCATCTCTAATTAAAGGTAGGTCTTATTTGATAAATAAGTCAATGCGCTCTATGGTGCAGAAAAGGTCTGTTTTGTTGAATGAACCCTTGTAAGATGCCAAAGTGTCAGCTTCACTCTATTTGTTAAATGTCATATTCCCTCATATTCAATACTGCACATGGGAGCTCATGAGAATTGCAATTAAACTCTGAAGACTTGCTGTGGAAGAACAGGGCAATAAGTATGAAAGACGTCTAATTAATAGGGATATGGTTTATGTAATGGGAAATTATGAATTCTCCAGTACTGCCCTGCAGTTTGCCACGTTGATCCGGAGCCTGCCTTTCTACGCTCAAAGATAGTTTATTAATGGAAATTACTCTGTGGTTATACAGACAAGAATATTTATAAAGATTTCCAGCATTAAATTAATAGGACTGCAAGTATCTTTCAAATGGATAGCACACATAAGAAAATCCTTACACTGTCTGATAAACAGTTTTCACTGGGTTCAAATGGACAGTGTGGGAGAAATAGGTTTTTCAAAGTTTTTTTTTATCAGAGAGGTTTTTAACTGCCTGAATGAACATGAATTACAGGGAGAGATTTTAGTAGTCTTGACATTTACTGTATAGTGAACATAGGCGCTACATCCCACTCATAATTATTCCATCAAGCAATTGCAAGTGAGACGTTCTTGTATGGTTGGAATTTTTTAAATTCAAAACATGTGTAATTCACTGATGTGTCCTGGCCTAACAATGGCTGATTAATCATTCATGAAACACGAAGGGAATTCAGGTTGTTTTGGACTTGGTAAACCTTGAAAATGCACATCTGAGAATTCAAGGTTCCATCAATTGTTCCATGTTCCTCTTTCAGTGTCTAATGGAAATATCTCGCTACTCCTATCAACAAGAATGTTATTGAAATGTGTGTAATTTCTTGAAATGTTTTTGAATACTTTTATGTCCTCATCCATGCTGCCTATTGTCAAAAAATGAGAAATAGCAGAAGCACTGCTGAAACCATTATCTGTAGCATTCAAAACCTCATTAGCATGTCTGCTAAGGCTCAGAAGCTCTGAACTTGTCCAAGTTTTAACTGATCTCTTAATCTCTCAAAAGGCATCTCATTTGGCAGAATAATTTGACTCACATTGTAATCATTGATCCTCTCTTTTTCCCATTTCAGCTGAAGAATTCACTCAAAACTGACTTATGTCTTGATCAAGGGCCAGACACTGATAATGTTCCAATTCTGTACATCTGTCATGGGATGACACCCCAGGTCAGTGGACGCTTAACAGTTTTCTCTTTCCTTTTTCATCTCTCACAAGCTGTTGGGACTGTGCTACATCATCTCTCCCTTTCTCATCTCGAGCTCCTTAGGAAGCTGTTTAATTATTACTTTATGAAACAGGTGTTTTGTGCCCATTACTAATGGCAGCTAATTACAACACATTCTTTTGTTCCTGCCACTGGGGAACATGCTTCTGAATTTATAAAGGATTAAGCATGTGATGGTTTATTACATGATTAACAATAAAACATTTTTGTTTTTGCTGATGCACCAGCATCCCAAAATAAGACACCAGTGGTTTTATTGAGAATATGCAATACAAGAAAATAAATGGCACAGACACAATAGTTCATTGGCCCATATCCTTCAATTACAGCTTAATATTCTGCAGAAAAAAGACAGGGAATTGTCTTCCTGTATGTTCCTGATTCATGTTGTTTTTAATTTCTAGATTTCAGCCTGTACAACCTGTAGAGGATTAAGCACACTAGAGCCAGGGATTTGGGTTATATCAAATAATTAAAATTATTACTGGCATAATACTGTTACTGTTGCAGTCTTGTAAAGAGTCAGGTTCTTAAAGATAAAATTACAAAGCTTCCATGGAGGGAAAAAAAAACTTTCCGAGCATACAACTGAAAGAGAGAGCAGTACTTTGGAAAGAAAGTACATTGATGTAAATGGCGTATACATTAACGTGATAAAATCACACAATTAGTGTGTATGGTGAATTAGTACTGTCTTGAAATCAGTGGACTTACTCATGAATAATACAATGTTTTCCACCTCCAAGAGGGTTGTCTAACTCTTTCCATTGCTTCCAATTCAGTATGCTGACCTTCTAAAATGGTGTATCAAGGTGGCACATTCTCAAGATAGATATTGCCGTTACTGTATAGGGTAAGGGGATCGCTGCACTTAAAGGAAATGGCTTAGGACTGAAGGCTCAACAAAGAAAAGACAGTATAAGTAACGGGTGACCTGGTCAAATCTGCAGGTTAAAAAAACAGTTCTATCTGTTTTACATATTGACAAACCAGTTTGCGCTGAATGAAGTCAAGGTGCTCCATAATAAATCATGAATCTGCTTTTGGCTAGTAGAGTGAAGTAAGAATGAAATCTTGGAGATGATGAAATTGAATCAAAATCAGAACAAACAGAGTCTTTATCTTGAGAAATGTTAGATGGATGAAAAGTTATGTCATGACAGTATGTACAGGGTGCCTTATACTGTACTGTAGGGTGCTTTGAACATCACATTAACATACAGTAGGACCCTGTGCAGCAGGTACTGTTGTTCTGCAATCCAAACGCCGCTGTGTGAGCTCAGCTGGTCACTTCATCATTGACATTCTGCTTCCATCATGCCTCAGAGTCATTTAGTGATTGAGAGGTTAATTTCTATCTCCCCGACGCCCGAAGTATGGATAGCTCTGTCGATTAGCCATTCTGTGTTGTTCATTGATTTGCTTCCCCGGTTGATTGCACACTGACTTTCAATGAGAACAGGTCACAGTTAATTTTACAAAATAGATGACGATCGTGGTGTGGTTCGACCCTGAAGTCCTCGGTATCAAATTTAATTTCACTCTCAGCACTTAGATTAGAATGAAGTTGTTTGTGTGTCTTGTGAAAATCTTGGGTTGCTGTAATACCTGCCTTCTGTGTATTCAAATCACTAGCAGTGAATATTCAGTGGCCCATCTCTTCCAAAATGAGTCTGCTTTTTCTTCATGTTTCGTTTGCAAGCTGATAATACCTCATATTCAAGTTGGATTGAAAAACGATTAAAAAAAATATTGAATATTTTTTCTTACAATGACTAACACAACTTAAGGTAAATATATTTCTTTAAATGTTACAAAACCTAATTTTATTAGATATATATATATTAAATATGAAATTACTAACTGGTCATTGAATTTCTTATAAAAATGTGACTTGAGAAGTTAGCACACCATCGGATATATTTTGTCATGAGCAGGTTTATGCAGGACTACCTGTACAGTAGGTTGTAATGGAAACCTAATGGCCGGCTTTCAGGTCGTCAGGAAATGGGGGAGGTTCTCAGTCCAGGTCCTGGGAGATTTTCCTCCAGTCTGGTTCATTTGCATATTTCTTTAATTCCAACACACCTCTTAATAACCTAATCAGTAATAACCAATAATTCATGACCAATCTTTTTTATGACATATAGACAGTATATCTTGGACCGGTGTAAAAACTGTAGTTCTTCAGAAGTGTCTGTCTTAAAGTGCCATAGGAAGGCCTGGAGGAACAGTGGTCCTCTTGGAACACAAAAAGCATGGCCCTGCTTCAGCACAAACCCCTAGGATGCTGGGTCTGACTTTCAATTTGAAGCCTTTATAGTTTGCCAGCTTGCCCCCTGAGAGGAGTGCTGCTGGAATCCTGTCACACACTCACTTTAGCACTGACTCCAAAATGACTCCCCCACTTTAATTTCCCCAAGGAAGGGTATGAGGCAAGTAAGAGGGGAAATGAGGACATCATAAGCTCAGAATCACTTCCACCTTCCTTCTTTAAGACTGATAATTAAGATCTATTTGGATGACTAACCAAATTCATTAGTAAAGATGAAAGGGAAAAGTATAGATCTTAACATCTCTGTACAATGGGCTTTTTTAGAACAGCAGCCCAAGTAGAGTCGAATTGGATTTTTGAAATTTAATGTGAAGGTGGAAAGTGTAAAATCAGGGTTAGTGCTTTTTAGAACCGGTGGTGCAGTTTTTTCACATTAAGTGTCCTTTTAAGCTTTCTTCCAAAAGGCAATTTTAATGTACATGTTCTAGTTTTTTTTTTAAATAGCTCCTCAAGCACTTGAAGTGCTATCAGCTAATGATGTTCAAAGCACTGCTTGAGGGAATACATGGGAGGAGAATGCAATTAAAAAGCCTGCAGACCGTGTGACTTATTGAATTAGCCACAAGTTACACGAGAGAAAATGTCAGCTCTCCCTCTGCGACCAACCTTGCTGTGTTCATTATTTTGAGCATTAGTCAAAATGCACACCTTCTGAAGCACCTTTCTAACTTCCAACCTGGGTCACATGGTTCATGAATAGAAATGAAATGTGGAAGAGGTACCCTGTAAAAAGAAACAAGATTCCATTACCTAAATTGCACTTACTGCGTTAATTGTGAAGACATTAGCTGGCGACTAAAAACTAAAATGCAATTTATCAAACATCACTTTCATTAGCTTTCCCCTCTGCAGTCATTTAACTAATGAAGCATTGTGTTTGGATGAGATAAGTGGTATGCACTGGTACAATAAACAGCATCCTCTAGAGGAGCAGAGAGGCCAAACTAAATGACTTGAATGGGAAGTTGGGGTTTGTTCATTCCCAAAACCTAATTCTAATCATCAGACCATTTTTTTTGCTTTAGAGCTGTCAGCAGGACAAGAACATTCTCTCACAGATAAAAAAAAATAAAACACTGTAATGGTCTACTAAGGGAGAGAAACATGCATTTGTTTTACTGTAAATCTCCCTGGCATATGTTTGCTTGTTTCTAGATTGTTTGGATAAGCACACACGTGGTCCATAATAATTAAAGCAACGTCCTCAGGATATCAGACGTTGCTTGCTGAGTCAAGTAAAAGAAATGAGAAATGGATGAGTGAAGATGAAGGCAAATGCCAACATGATGAATTGTTGGCATGCTCACATGGAGAAACAGGAGTTCACACAGATCGATGAGAAGTTTAAGAAACCTTAACCTGCCTTTTATTTAAACTTTTTTGCTTTGATATTTACATTGTAATTTTAGATAACCCACTCCAGCGCCTGGCTCCCAGGTGAACTACAGACCCAACTTTGTCTTTAAAGTTAAGTTTTGATAGTCTTTTTGCCATTAATGAAGACTCAAACCACATCCAAGCCTCAGTCAACAGCACTTCTCAAAATAAGAACAAAGGAGATGCGTGGAAAGCTTTGAGACTTTCATCCCCAGGATATTATATAAGATATACATATTAAGAACAACCTGCATTACAGAAGTATGCTAAGGGATCTAGATAACACCAAAAGACTTTGCAATGAACAGAGAGCTTTGAATACTGTTGAGAGACAAGGAAGTGTTGATGTTGTGTCTCATTATACAGTGCAAGGCAGGTATGTCAGCATTGTAGTTAACAATGCAGGCTCACAGCTCCAGGGCCCTCACGTTGGTTGCAGCGTTAGGCATCTGTCTGATTAGAGTTCACATGTTCTCCCCATGTCTGTGTGGGTTATCTCCAGGTGCGCCATTTTCCTCCAGTCTCTCAAAGGTATGCTAACTAGACCGGACTGGCTATTCTATATTGGCCTTTTCTCTGTGGCTGCTGTGATGGTCTGGCGTCCAGTCCAAGGGGAAAACAGGTGTGTCCTCTTTTTGCACTCTACCCCCTAGGATAGTCTCTGTCTTGCCTTGACCCTCCCCTGGCCTGTTGAATTAGAATTCTACATTGCTAAAAAAACAGCAATGACTCCACTGTACATAAACTTGAAAACATGACTTTGACTTTGCTTTACTTCATTGATGATCACTTTTGTTGACTTACAGAGTTCTCAGTAATAAGCATATCTATGGATTTTTTTGTTCATGCTGTCGGCATACAGTACCTTTATCTTTTGAAGTGCAACATCCTATTTTAAGAAACAAATGAATGTGAATAATTCAGTTACTCAGTTTGAATTTCTTATTGGCAAATTAATGATTTTTGTGCTCAGATGTGTTTTTTTTCTGAAGACATAAGGCTTTGAGATTCGAAGATTTGCAGCAAATTAAGTGGATATCATTTTTTTCTACCGAGGGTTGTGCTATTTCTGTGCTTATCCCTTGTACTACAAAATAGTAAAACAAATCTGCAAAAGAAATGAGAATTCAGTTTTGTGCAAATCTACAGTGATGGCCATCACAGTGCAAGAAAGACAAATGATATGTTTCAAAACCTTTAATAGCAGGATATGTAATATTCATGGGACTGATATAAATGAAACAAACAATTGTGAAGCAGAGATCAAATACTTGCCTAAAAAAGTACAAAACTAGTGGAATGCAAGTTTCTCCAGTCTTTATGCTGAAACATTTAAGACTGTGATAATTTGTCAGTTATCCTTTTCAGCGAGCTTTTCATACGCTGGATGTAATAATCGTTTTTTAAGGATTTTTGTAGGCTGTAATTTAAGAAATGGTTTATGGGTCCTAAAAGTGTTTCTAATTCTGCATTATTTCAGAAATAACTTCCAGAATTCAAACTTCCATCCATTTCATAATGCAGTGTTGACTTTCTAGCAATTATTTTAACTCATTAAGATCTGGACTTGACATCTACAGTGCTGTACTATTCCAATCTCCACAATACACTAGTAGTATAGATTTGGTGAGCTGTGTACAGTGTCATAGGCGTTCCCATGGCCCTAAGCAATGACAAGATATTGATGACACAATCATCTGCAGTGTTTACAGTGGGCTTCGGAGATCTGGGATGGTTTACGAAATTGTTTAAGAAATTTTTTTGGGGGGTCTTAACATTAGAGAGGAGAGCTCTGAGGTGTCCAAATAAATAAATAAATTCCTTGCACTTATATAGGGCTTTTCTGGACTCTGCACCTTTTTTACACTATAGTGTCCCCGTCACTATACTGGGCCTTTAGAACCCACACAGACCGCAGGGTGAGCACCCCCTACTGGTCCCACTAACACCTCTTTCAGCAGCAACTTAGTTTTCTCAGGAGTCTCCCATCCAGGTACTGACCATTCTCACACCTAGGTGATATAGCTGCTGGTGAATTAAAGACCTAACAGTATCACCAGCAAAACAGCTTAAATTTTAGAAAATACAGATTAAATACCCAAATGTCTAGCTGCATTATTCAGTCCGACTTTATATAAATTTGTATAAAATCGTTTTTGTATGTCAGACACATGAAATACCATCCTTATAAATGTTTAGCATCTCTAAACTCTAAACTCTCTCTTAACTGGAGATCATGAAGTCAGAATTCGAGGTGAGGATGCAGGTTTATTTTCTAATGCAAACCTGTAAAGAAGAGCATCTAGTCAAAACTGCTTTGATTTTATTCGGGACCTTGAAAAAATCGTTTTTATGAATGTACTGGAAGTGAGGGGAGATCTGAATGCCCAAATAAATAAAACTAAACAGCTATGAATGAAAAACTTGCAACATATTCTTACAAATTTGTCTCTACCAGACAGAATGAACATTAGATTCTTATTAAGCATAACCATGCAATAAATATAATCAGTGACACACTCTATTAATTAAAGCTAATTTCCTTGGTTGCCTCAACCAACACCTGTCCCCTGATACGCTCTGGGGAGCATGAAGGTTTACAGTGCTTTCATATTCTGTGGATTTTAATAAGCACAGACCTAATAAAGGACTAAAACTAGTAAGAAACAGATCCCATAGTAAAAAACACTAAATTAAAGTGCTCCATTGTTTATTCCTAAATGGCTTTTTAAAAAAAATACAACAGCTTTCTAATATCTTACATTACAATAACGCAAGACTGGATATACAGCTTTTCAGACAGCTTGAAAGCAGAGTACGCAAACACCAATTTAAAAAAAATATATTTTCCCTGTCTCTCTTTATCTGTTTTCACATTATTCTTTGTGATTTTTAGCCCATTCATTCTAATTCCGTAAATACTGTCCAAGTCTCCCTGATTAAATTTTACTGGGTGAGGGCATATCCGTGGGCTCTGACCTTGATTAGAAAGAACTGTTCTCACAATGCACTTTTGTATGCAGAGTAAAAGGAACGTCTTCTTTCCGTCTAATTATTGAATGTAATTGACAGCAGGAAAAGCAAAAGAAAAACTCTGCAGGTATTTCACAGGGATGGAACCCAAGGCTTGTAAAAAGGTTAACTTCTCCAGATGAAGTGCCACGGCAAAATCTGACTTCACGAGCTGGAGCCAGCAAAACTGTTTTCAATGTTCCTTTCTGGAACATTTGTAATTGATAAATTGGTCAAATGTTCCACCTAGATTTCAACTCAAAATCTTTCCTTAGTAATGTGCATATTTATTATTATATTTATTATGCACATTATTATTTTGTTAGCAAAACAATGTGTTGTAGCCTGCAAGTCCCAAAAACTACTCTTTAAAAATCTTTTAAACTAATTATCCTTTGGTATGAGCTGCACTCCTTATAAAGGCCATAAATAATAATGATAATTTATTAGCAAAGTGCATCCTGACTGAAATGTACATCAGGATCCTGTGGTAGCTCTGACACTTGTCAAAACCTCCTGTGAAAAATAATGAAGCAATATTACTTTCAGATCCTTTGGTAATTTACTGGCTTGACATAAAATTTCCACAAACTGTGCAGAACTCTGGTAATATTTCAAGAAAAGTAGACTGCTTCACACAGCAGGGGTCATGAATAAACAGTACACTCTATATATAGTTTTTTTCCCCCACACAAGAAAGTATTTGATTACCTGCATAAAATGTCTAATTATGTTTTGGTTTCTCTTTCCTTCTTCTAAAGATACAAACCTTTTCTGCTCCAGACTTTCTTTCTCACTTACACCTCTGAGCTAATGTGCCATTAACACTGGGTGAGACTCACTTTGTTCTCGTGAATCATTGCAATGGATCACTATTCAGTAAAAACACTTTAAAGTGGTTTAATGTGGTTTGAGGCAGAAGTCTGCAGGAGTTGTCGGACCTCTGCAATTGTAACTAGAATGTTGTGGGCCAAACACTGGGCACTGGAGGTAAGGTACTTTGCCCTAGAAAAATGCCCAGCTGTATAAACAAGTACAAATAAAAGTTTTGGACAAAGCCTCAGCCAATTGAATTAATAATACATGTTGACAACTGCCAATGAACGGAGCTTGATGTTTCGTGAGACCAATTAAAATGCAGCAAAGAATATGTGTATGCTGTATTGCTTTAGATCCTTTTGTTGAATATGAAATTAATTTCCGTGCCATCTCTGTGAATTAAACATGAAATCCTGGCACTAATTATACCTGAGCTGCACACATTTCATATTCTGGAAGCTTGTGCATTAATTTGTTTGCAAACAGCTGCATTAACTATGCAGGGGAATGGTTGGAAGGGACAAGCTGCAGATGCCAGCTGTTGAATACAACAGCTCTTTGACCAGGGCCTCTGCTTCCATCACTACATCCAGGTGTCTACAACATTCTGAGTACCGGAGCTCCATTAAAGCTGACTGTGCTGATGTGCATTTTCATTTCAACTGCATGAAAGGTCTCTATGTAAATTGCTGCAATCTGCAAGAGCTGTTGTATCTTCTATTGTGCCAGATAAATGAAACTAGGACTGTTTTATATTGCGGTGGGTAGAAGTTAAGCACATCTACAAAATCCGTTTCTTTTGGTTGACCTTGGAAAATGTGGTCCTAAGGGATTTCAGTTCACAATGATGCTCAATAAACAATCAGGAGTGTCTGCCAAAAACTGATCGGAGACTAATCAACATTAATGAGCTCCTTCACCGGTACTTGAGTCAGTCATTATTCCTTGTGCAGGAGAACTGTGACAGGCACAAATCCACAGTATGTATAATGCACTGGCATGGGGAATGCATCTCTCATACTCAGTATCCACAGTAGCTCTGCAGGAGCTGAATGATTTTGTGCAGTAAATGATTGCAAAACACTTAATTTGTTGGACAACCTTTACCCATCTTGTCAGTATATTTGCATGGGCAGTATCACTTTTATTCCATTCCTATAGTTTTATATGTGAATCATTCTGGATTACACAGTGTCTAAAACCATATGATATTGCAAGCCTGGCCCTATTCTTCTGATCAGGTGCATACCTTCACAGTTTAAAACAGCTAGGGAAAGGGGAAAAGATATGAAATTCCACATAGCTGAAGTATTTATGCACTTATTGTACCAAAGCTTTATGCAGATCATTCAGTTATGCAATTAAGCTTGTTTCTTTCTAAAGCTAGCATGTCATTCACATTGCAATATTCTTCAAGTAGAATGTCTCCCTGGTTTAGTGTGTGTTATTTCAAGATAGGGAATTCAAACTAACAACAACGTAACCACCAAAATGTGCATTGCCTGAAGCCATCCTGTAAAAACAATTAATAGTTTTTATCCCCAAAAACTAGAAAGCTCCCCAAAGGAATACAAGTTTCAATCTGGTCTGTCTTTCAGTGGGCTGTAGTGTTCGAACAGCTGTAAAGTTACCCGGTAATAAATGACATACAGTATAGTCTATAAGTAATCCAGTGAACCTATCCTCATATTCAAACTTCTTAATCTTGTGATTTATATTTCTAGGTTAGGGATACAGGGTACTTAATTTACTTTGGATATATTTAACCTTCTCTAATTAAATTTTAAAAAACTGATACAAACCTATTTATTATTGATATTGTTTAACTATATTATTTATATTGTTTTGCAGCAGTAATATTGTTTGCTCGCAAAAAAATGTACATGGAGCAATACCATTAGGTCAGGCTTCATGATTTTGTATTTTAACTTTTATTATCGGTATGACAGAATATATATCTCAGCTGGTGAAAACTAATAGAAACTGACTGCAAGTCAACAGACAAGATAATGTCAATCATTCAGCCGTGCCTCTCTCTGTAAGATAATTAAAAAAATCAAGAAAACACATGGCTAATAAAGGATTTAATATATAGCTGGAACACAGCTTAAAGGTATCATGACTTTTTGAGCCCCTTTCTATGGTGAATCTATTATTAGGTCTTAAATGCTTGTGCTCTGAACTGCTTTGACAGGTTAAGCCACTCAGAAAATTAAGCTGCCTGAAGTAGAATGAGGGAGAAAGGATCAAACCTGTCAGAAATATTTATCTTAATATTAAGTTAGAAATCTCCAGTAAAAAAGCGTGCTTTGGCTGCAATTATTTGATTAGCCATTGTTAAAACCGAGAGCCTGAACTTAAATTTTCAAAGATTCTCCTTAAATATGAATTGCCTTTTGTGTAGTTTATAATTGTGTCTTGCCTACAGTACGTGTCCTAAGTAAGGGGTTACAAATTACAATGATTTGATTTTAGAAGGGAAATCTTAGAGGGGTGTGTCTTTCGAGTTATCAATCAAACGTGAGAAATGCTCACTGAACGTTTGTAACTTTACTTATACAGTAGAAGCAGAATTAAATCGAAACAGATCGCTACAGATTCCTGTTAGTGAAACCTCATACTGTATCCTAACATTCTGTTCTGTTTGCCTTTGTATTGCTTCCTCTTCTTCAGTAAATGAAGATGGAAACATCCAAGTCTTTTTCATAATTACCTTCTTCTTAAAGTGTTTAGTTTATGTTTTGCTTACCTGAAGACTCTGCACCTGCCTACGCTAAATGTAATCTCCCATTCTTGGGTGTGTGCCCATCCTTGAATTTTGTTGAGATGTTTTTGAAGTACAGTACTGTACCTCTAACAAATTAGTTAAGCAAGAGCTGCATATCTATCCCAAATATATTATAATCAGAGTTTCCTAACTGGTCGCTTTCCTCTGTTTTCCTTGTTCTACTGAATATGTATTTATTCATGATGAATTCGGAACATCAGGAATATCAAAAGGCAATTCTGGGAAAAGCTTTAGATTGGGAATGTGTTTTTAAATCTAGATTTTGGGGGTTGTTCTCATGAGATTTTTTCATATCAGCTGTTTACAATCTTTGTGTTAGCAAATTTGACCCTGCTCGGATCAATGTAGTTTTTTTAAGTCTGGCATCCACAAATCGAAGCTGCTGGCGCTGACAATGTACTGGAACTCGCGTTTGCCATGCAAGTCATGTCTCATGAGAAAGACCACTTTGGAAAGAAACTGACACACCAGAGTATGTGCTTGTGGCCTGTTAATGTGGCCATTGGATACTTCGTGGGACACAAGAGAGTAAAATATTTATGTTGAAACCAGGGTTCTGGCAGAAAAAAAAACTGTTTAGCTCAGTTTTAGCAGATGACTATGTTTTCCTTTCCTTTATAATATGAAGGATATAAAAGACTTTCTTCATCATTTACAATGTACATGTATATACATAATGTGTGTACTCATTCAGCTTTTCCCCATCATGAGGTCTTTTGAAATTATCCGCCCAGAATATTGTAAACTTGAAACTAAACAAGTAACTAAAACTTGAAAGTAAACAAGTATTAGTACATACAGTATGTTGGCCTTTATTTTGTTACTACTTGTAGCTATGGTTTGCTATCCTGTATTGTTGCCGTGGTGTAATACAGCATCAAAAAATAAATACATCTTTTAACCCTCCTGCGTGCTGATTGCTGTGTATTTTGTTACAAAATACTAATTCTGCGTGTTCTTTCATTCCAGAACGTTTATTACACCAGTACCCAGCAGTTCCATGTAGGTGTCCTGAGCCCCACCATCGATGATGATGACAACAAATGTCTGGTGGATGTCAACAGCAGGCCCAGGCTGATTGAGTGCAGCTATGCCAAAGCAAAGAGGATGAAGCTATACTGGCTGTTTACTCAGGTAAGAAATAGCAGCAAATGAAGCTAAATTGAATATCGACCAGGTGTCAAAAAGCCAAAACCCTATTCAATGGCTATAAAAATTCCAATCATATTTCCAGCGAAGATTTCATGGAAAATAATGCAGACGTTCTAAGTTATTTGGTCCAGGATCATGAAGATTTAAAGATTTGCCTCTGACTCATTAGGATACCACAAGGCACTTTACCGTGATTGTCAGTGAGCTTGACTGTTAAGTACATAAGAAATGTTAAAACTAAGATGTTGGTCGATGTAACTTGTCATTTTGTGAGTCGCTAATTGATCAGAGGATCTCATCCAGACATGTTTTCAAGAACTCTGATCTAACCAATCTATCAGCTTCAACAATACGGCTGGGTAACTAGTTCCCATCTCCCACTGGAATAATGAAAGTGTCTCCTGTTCTCAATTTTAAACGCACTTTGCCTTATTTGCCATTTGTGTCTTCTTGTTTGTGTTTCACTGTTGATTTAGTGTCTCATTAAGAAGACACGTTATTTGCTAACCCATTAAGGGTTATTCAAAGCAAATGAATGAATCATGTTATGTTTACACAAAAGTGTCAAGGAGTCCACATTTGCTTTGAAAACTTTCTCACGCTACCTAAAAATGACGGGGTGTTTTTTCTCCATCAGCTGTAAAGTTGTTTACAAGTCAGAAGGTTTAAATGAGCCAAATTGTAAGGTTTTAAGCTGACATAAATTTCCAGTGGAGATTTCTAGATACTGTATATAAATTCTAAAGCTGTATAATAGCACAGATGCTCAAAGGCACAGTAGAGTCATAAATTAGTCAAGCTAGAATGTAAGTCTGTCAAAACTAATGGCCATGTCAGTGGATGGGATGTAGAAAAACACATTATTCTGTGACTTTGGATAATGCTAGCAGGATGTAACTTAAGACTGCAATTAGATTATAAGTCAAAAATCATATCTCAGGGCAAGACTATGTGGATACAGAGATATCTCAGACATGAATTCAGTTAGACTATTTCTCAAGAAGCCATCTATATTAATGTCAAAGAAGAGAAAATATATTGCATTATTTTTTATCAACCCTTGAAGTGCAGAAGATGGCACCATAAAATAACCCACATGATATGCCCCCCTGACCAAGCAAACAGACATCACTTTGGGCAGGAGGCTTAGACTTAAGTATGTACATTGGGAATCACTGCTCAAATAAGTGAATAATATTATGTGTAGTACTTCATACTTCTTTAAAGTGCCCCCTTCTTTGCATGTGTGATCGGGCAATTCTAAATTTTCTAATAAATCAGAACTGCCCATTATGTTTTGTCTTGCTGACCTGATTTGGAATACCCCTATTTTTATTTACATCTTAGCTACAGCTACAAACACAAAGACCGCACACACGGGACAGACCTGAAGTGTAGAACCGACCAGATTCGAAACACTCGTCTTTTAACATGTCACTCTGCCGATTGGGGAGCATCCCTCACAGCCCCACTGCATCCCTGGAAGTGACCAGGTGCCCACAGGCACTGCCGTATCACTGGCAGAGAGAAAGAGCCCCTGCTCACTATTCCCTAGATGTTAGAGTTTGGACTAATGTGCCAGGCTCGAACCCTAGATCGTAGAGCCAAACCTTCACTCAGAAAAGCCCTGTATGCAAGGTATTTAAGGTCCAGCAGGACTGGGTGCATTGCTTTAGACAAGTACAGACTAACGCCCAGTATTGCAGTGATTTAGCTCTGCATTTTTGGATGCATAACAGTGATTAACAGGTCCCATTTTTGTATTTAACAATGTACTACTATTTAAACATTTTGTGAGCAAAAAAATAACAAACTCTCAAGCAGCACTCATTCAAGAACATTACATTACAAAGGAGAGGAGGAGGCCATCTGGCCCATTTTGTTTGTCTGGCTGTTCATAAGCAATCAGTCCCAAACTCTAATCCAGCCATTCCTTGAGCGATGACACTGCCAACTTTAACAACTTGGCTGAAAATGAGAAAGCAGTGCAATCTTTTTGCTATTTTTGTTTTTACTTTTTACTTCTGACACACAGAAACTAGACCAGTAAATAGTAGAACAGTCGACTAGACCGACCTGAAGAAGTGCGATACAAAAATGATTGATTGTAAAACACTCCACAGTCTGGCGTCTTACACATGTAAAGTCATTTTAAATAACTTGAGAACTAGAAGTTAAGATTTGAGATCTGCGAAATTGATCTCTCTCCCTCGACTGGAATAATCATTAAATTAATCTTTTCTGGTATGTTTTAAAGCAGTTTATTGCTAACCACAAATATTACATACATTTTAGCTGTGCCATGAGATCAGCAGATTTCAGGTCTCGGTTTTCAACAAATGGTTTTGCACGGATTCCATTATTATTTTATGCAAATAACAAAGGGGGCAGCACCAGATTATTAATTCACTGGAGGATGAAGCTATTATTAAGAAGCATGCCTTTCTCTGAAAATGCTGTAACTTCATCAGAGAGTAGCCATTTTCTTAGGCTGAAGAATATGCCTTACAATTCGTCCCATCAGAGACAGGTGCGCTGTAGCAGAACTGATGAACGCTGACATGCAAACTATCACTGCAAGCCTTGCCTGGCACACAATTTCGAAACCGCTGCCTACTGCCTCGCGTGGAGTCACTGCAGAAGCTACTGATTTAACAAGCAGCTCCCCCCTCCAGTCAGAAGCTCTCTATTACACAGAATAAAACAGAGGGTATTATTACAGAACATTTCTTCTCTCACGTGGCAACGATCTCTCTTTCATTCACTGAAATCCATCTGTTTTCTAACTTCGCTTCGAAGCGCCACACGTTCCTCTTCCTCCCTCACACCCTTGATGGGTCAAGCTCCCAGGCCTGCAGAAATGTGAAAACATTTCTCACCGCCTCTGAAAACGGAGCATGTTGGGCCTGCAAGCCACTATCGCGTCTTCACCTCCCTTAATGCAATCCTGATGGCGCCAAACCAGAGCAATTTAATCTGTGCCAGGATGTGACCGCCTGAACATATGTTACTTCTGCTCTTTTTTTTTCCAATTTCTTTATTTTGCTGGTCATGCGCAGGCCCACACACCGGCTAAAACTGTATGGACCTCTTGGGGAATTATCAAAATAAAAAATCCTTTAAAGCTGGATTTTTTTAATACGGGCTGTGGGATGTCTGGTTCTTAAAAACATAACATAAACATCATCCCACATCTAGCATTGTAAACTGCCAATACTAACAGTAGTTATGGTGGATCTTTTGTTCAATGTTTAAGATTTTATAATTACTTGTAATAATTACAGACCTAATTTACCTGAGGAAAGTGATATCTTGCAAAGAGGTCTTCTGTCAAAAAAGATTAAAAATTCCTGCTTTGTAGAACAAATGTGAAGACAGCACAATTTTTAAAGTCACTACAAAAACCTTAATTTTAAAAGTCAACAATCAATTTGAGCATATATGGTAGCAATAATTATTTACACGTATAGTAAGTATTAATTTCATATGAAGGACATTCAGCTCCCTGAGGAAATGAAGTTATTAGAATATTACCTCAATTGCTCTCAAAATATACTAATTTAAAATACCGTGCAGGTATGTATTAAGAATAAACCCCTGCTGCCCTGATTTCGAAGAAGCAGTTAATGGAAGGATTAAGAATAATAATAAGAATAAAATGGTGTGGTGCTTTCCTCCTTTTATGTACTTTTGGATGCACTGCGTTGTCATCATCTTGTCGCTTTGGAACAGTTTCTTTTGTTAAGATATGTTCCTGAAATGGGTTTTAGAACTAAAAGGAAAAATAACATTTGATATCTGCAGGACTGTTATATGGTAACTGGGAAATGCGTTTCAAGTGAAAGGTTTTTGCACATTGTATTACCAGCCATTCATTACAGGAATGGCAGGGACTGTGAAAAACTTGCTTCAGAGCCACAGCAGGCCTCTTAAATGGTCAAGATAATTTCACAGAACATTCAGTTAGTTGCTTTCATGATCATTATTATATTTACAAAGTATGGCCCGTGTACTGTAAGAGGCATCTCAAGAACTGTGAAGGTTTTGTTTTAAAGTTCAAATCCTCTTGAGGTAGTTTTATAATCAAAGTCTGAGGCAGGAAATGGTACGAAAGGTAAAGTTAAGTGTGAATCACAAAGTGTTATCAAAATAATATTTTCTTTTTACTGAGATGGCCTGGCATTCTGTCCAGGGTCTGTCTTGCTTTGCAGCCACTGCTTGCCTGGTTAGCAGTCCAGCTTCTCACTGGGACTGTGTACTGGATAAGCCGATAAGAAAAAAAAGAAGAATGTTCTTTTTAATTAAATTAGCTCACTTTTGGAAACTTACTAGAGGCTCAACCAGTAGAGCACATGGTCTGAGCACTTACTGAGCTCCCAGATGCTACTAGTTTAAACCTGGATCGGGTGTGGCCAGGATTCCCCAAGCTACAACTCAGAGCAAGTGCTTGACTGTTGGGGGTGAGGAGTATCATGAATACTCCATGCGAGAATCATGCTTTGGGGCTGCTTTGCTGCCTCAGTACTTGGATGGCTTGCCATCATTGATGAAACCATGAATTCAGCATTGCTTCGGCAAATTCAGGAGGAGAATGGCAGGTCATCCATTCATCAGCCGAAGCTGAGCTAAAAGGGGGTCTTGCAGCAAGACAATGATCTTAAATATACAAGCAGATCTAAAACAAAAATGGCTGAAGAAGAAATTTTGCAATTTGGAAGTGTCAAAGCCCAGACCTAAACCCCATTGAAGTGTTATGACAGGACCAGAAGTGAGCTATTCATGGAAGAAAGCTCTCAGATGTCACTGACTTGAAGCTGTTCTGTAAGGAAGAATGGGTCAAAATTAATTAAATTTGATGTGCGACTTTGATAAACAGTTACAGGGAACATCAAGTTGAATTCTTTGCTGCTCAAGGAGGTACCACCTGTTACTGAATTTGTTCACAGACCTTTTCACACAAATATACTTATTGTTGGATTATTTTTTTAATTACATAATCCAATATTTTATGTCTTTTTTTGTTATACATTTGTCTTATCCTAATTGTCTTAATGGTTTATAATATAAAGCTTATGAAGATCTAATAACTTTGTAAGGCTAAAATACACAAGAATATATTTAAGAAATTATCATTTTCTTAATGGTGGTCAAATGGAATGGCACTATAAGACAAACCAAGCTTGAGATAACTCTAAAAGTGATGTTTAAGTGTAACATCTCCATAAGGTCATCTGCAATGGATTTTATCTTGCGTTTGTACAGTGAGCTATGGTAATTCAGATGTACTGGCATTATCCCAATGCAATAAGCTTCACCACATGGTACAGGTGGTCCACACTGGATAGTGCATTTCTGACAAACTACCACTGGGTCTTTAATAAGAGTCCTTATGGGTAAGGAATATTTGGGTTATCATACAAATTTTATTTTTCTAAACACCCACATATAAGGTATTGTATCCTGTAGTTTTTATTTTGTAAATGTTCATCATTACCAAGGCATTCTATAGATAGAAAAAACAATTATTTGTTTTATTTAGGGATGAGCCAATTTAGTACAGGGTCAACTGAGAGTTTTACACATATGTACTGAGCACAAGCACAAATCACATTGTGCATCTCCCTCTTGGCTTGGCCCTGGAGCACCTACCACTGCATTTAGAGTATGGTCTGACCTATTCATTTTATACAAGGAATCTCCTCGTTGATATTAGCATAGAAATATGCTCTTTGTGATACTGTAGTTCGCAAGTGCAAAACAATCCTTATAATAGTATCAGAGCTTTCATTCATTAATGACTCTCGCTTCCTAATTGGATTCATTATCTTTATTTAACATCAGAGAATTCCCCATATGCAAAAATATACAGAACACAGAGGTTAATGCGCTGGAAAGGAAGACTACAAAGGCCATTTGATTATCAATTATTTCTGGTTTGTTAGTTTACATGTCTATACTCCCTTGCTGTTTCACCCAGAAGAACATAACTCTAGGAAAGAGGTGTGTTAATACTATACAAAGAGCACCGATTTTTTTTTTACTATGGGAAACACACCCATAAGGATTATCTAGCACTAACAACTGTTTTATTTTTTTTTAAAAAGCTCTTTTGAGATATACAGTACTGTATGTAATACTGTGTTGGGCTGACAGATATTAATTACATAGGCTGATTCATCCAAACTTTTAATTTAAATCTCCACACCTTTGACCAGACACTGTGAGGCTCTTTGACGATGACTCAGGTGTGCCACAATTATATTTTTTGTGTCATTTAGACCTATTCTTTCTAGAACACTTATTAAAAAAAAATCAAGAGAATAAAAAATGTAGTTTATCTATACAGAGGGCTATGCTTCTCAAAATATATTTACATTCTTGAGACAAAAAAGAAAGAATGGAATAAAAAGCTAATTCTTTTTAAGTCTAAATCTCCAGGGTGGAAAGGCTTTCCAATCTCAAAGACATACTGTAGAAGGGTTTTGAAGCTGTTTTACTTTCTAGCTCATTAAAACTCTGAACAAGAGGGCTCTTAAAAGACAAATGAGAACTGACAGCAAACAAGCAAGAGGTATGAACAGTGAACAGCCTAAACTGTAGGTGTTAAAGACAAAACTGTGTAAAATCTGTTAATTTAATCTGTGCATATATTCTCCTTAACATTGGCTTTTGATGGCTAAGATGGAAGATAAGGCTACACAATGAATCAGATGTTTTCACTTTTTCCAGGTGGGGCTACACTTCAATAGTGAACACAGTGTCCCCTCTTAAGTGTGAAGATGCTTTGAGATAAATAATACTGTATGAATGCAATTAATTTTATTCAGTTATGAAGTTTTTATTGCTGTTATTCATACTGTAAGTGAAGTGTGACTCTGAAAACAATAAGGCCACTCTCTTGGTAGTGATTCTTTCTATGAAGAATTCAGGTTTCACGTTTTTTTATAGCTTCTTTTCGTACTGAGATTATGAAATGAGGCATGGTTACAGTACATTCTCTGAGAGTTTGGCACTCTCCATTTGCTCCCCTTAATTCCAAGAGACAGACGTGGCATCTTTTTTAGCTGATGAATAAATGCGATGAATGGATAGTAATGATTTTTCAGATTTAATTTGAGCTGATACTCCATCTTCAGAAAAAAAAAATACTTTTAGAATATATGATGCATTATAACTTATTGAACTTTCTAAAGAAAGAATGTTTCGCACGATCAGGTCTGCTGTCGTGAAGTCATGAAGTATAAGTCAGTTAACTGTGTAGGTCTGATGGTGTAGCTCAAGGGCAGTCCAGTGACATGGTGGTTGTCATTTTGACCTTACAGCTTCAGGACCTGGGGTCCAGTTCTAACTCAAGCTTCTTGTCTCTGTGGACTTTGCATGTCCAACCCCATGTTTGCATGGGTTTAAGCCAGGTGCTTTCTTCCCAGCTACCAAAGACACACAGACTCAACCTTATTGCCTACTCTAAACCAACAGTTTCTGAGGGTGATATTCACAGGTTTAATTTTAAAGAGTTGTCTATGTAAGTATGGAGAACAGAACTGAGGACAATGGATCAAGTGACCTCCTCTCAGGCTCTTTCTGATATTCTCTACTCCAGTCAAAGGGAGTGTGACTTTGTTGCAGTAGCCATCAGTTTCATCATGACTTCTAGCTGAATAACACAAGAATCTAAAACCTTAAGTGCCTTTTCTTGCTCAAGGTGTCTAAAACATAACCCAAAACCCATCGCTGTCATGTCATATCATAACCCATAGATTCAGTTGTGATGAAAAGGAAAAGATGCATCAGAGACACTTTTCTCATGTGTAGGAATAATGTAAGATGTTCAGATGTCATTCCTACTGTAAATCAGTCATAATGAATAGGAACCTGCATACTTTATACTTTGAAGCATACTTAAGAAAAACATCCTACCCTTTGGTAAACAAATTACATCACAATCATTTCAAAACTCAGTCTCAGCTGGCAGTGCACAGTGATGATACTCAGCCTGCAAGTGTTTTTCAGAAGGGATAAAGCTAAAATCAAACAGCTGCCATGGTTTGAGGGCTTCTAGTACTGTGGAGACGGAAGATAACTGGGAGCCAAGCTTAAGGTGTTTAGTTTCAGAGAATTACAGTTGCAAATGGTGCAACTGTCATGCTATGCTATGAGCACATCATCAAATAAAGGGGAATTAACATTTGCTGGATGAAACTGCCCAGTCGGCTAGGGGAAATGCAAAGAGTTCATGTGCCTGAGACTAACAGCTGTTCAAATCGCTGGGAACTGCCTTCAGGTCATGCTTTTATGTGTCAGCCACATGGAGTGGGTCTTTGAACAGAGATGAAAATGGAGAGGGTTAAAATAAGGAACTAGAACTTCAACCCTCACATCAGAACTCCAGAGAAACATCTTTTATAGTGTGTCTCAAGACATCTGCTAGAATATTTTGTACTTAATTTCTTATTTTGCGTTCTTTTGTGCTCACCTGTTTTATTTTATTCCAAACTGTACACACTGAAAAAGTGACCCACAACAAACATTTTGCCCTTTTGCATTTAAAAGGTTATGCCATGAGGTTTAGAACAAAGGTCATTTATGTGGTGAGGAAATGCCCAGTGGAATGTTCTCACAGATCTTGTCCTTACATTGATACACACACAGAAACCTCTGATTTTCCATTAATTCCAACATGATGGACACACACAAAGATATACTACTGACTTCACATGTCAAAAAGGGGGTTCAACAGACAACTCGAAAAAGTAGTAATAGAAGCTCAGACAGACAGGCCTCCTGCTGGGCACACTTAGAAGTCATACGCCGGAGATTAAACGACGACTCTAGCACTCATTGCCTGTTATCTGGTATATTTCATAAATGTAATCTTGCATGTCTAATGTTTACAGTTAAGATCCCTTGAAAAACAAAAAGAAGCTGAAACTGTAGACTAACCCAGAGTATTACAGAGATCGGTGAAGCCTATTTTTGTATTCTGTTTCCTGCACTCTGTTCCTGAATCTCCTGAATTGGCTTACGTAAACCATTAATATTACAGTTATGTGGTATGGTATATAATCAAGCAGCTGTCTTAAACCAGCGAGTGACCAGAAATTACAGGTCATTGCATTCCTCCAGCATTCATATTGATCCCAAGTTTAAGATTCTCAAGTAGATCATTGCACAAATTTCTTAATATTGTTTTCTTAATTTGTCATTGCAAATTGTATTTATCATATACCCACCCGTTTCCAGAACACTTGCAATGACTTAGGCAAGAATGGGGCTTGTAAACATGCTCCTCCACCGTGCCACCTGTTAAGCCATTTGTCACTTGCCATGACACAATCTCTCACAGTGGCTGGCAGGAGAGAGAGCACTGATAGAGCAGAATGTCTCTCACTGCCTCATCACAAGTCTGCAGGCACTCAGCAAGCCACTGCTGCATCCCAGACAGCTGAGAGAGCCCTATCCCAGTGACACTCAGACAGTTGTGCACGACCATTTGGTGTATCCCTGTACCAGCTAGCAAGTGCCATTACCCAGGTGTGAACTAGCGATGTCTGGGCCATAGAGCTCAACATGGCTCTTTGAGCAAATAACTTCCTATTTCAGTGCTGTCCTAAACTAAGGTCCTGATGACTTAATCACCAAAGTTACTAAGCCCAGCATCCGTGTTAAACTCCACTTTGGGCTGCTACAATCTGGCCTCCCTAAAGTTCGCTTCTAATTTAGCTGGTGAAACAGTTTCTCACTTCTCCACTAAATCTGCTGTGGTGTAGAATGACTGCCGTGCACCACAAACAACAACAATAATAATACACAGTCTAGCTTTGTCGAACCCAAACACCAAATGTTATTTTGTTAGTGTCAAATGTTTCTAAAGCACACCCTTTATGTGGAAGAATTTTTAATACTTCTGTTTTTTTTTTGTCTTCTAGGGAGGTTCAATTCAGAACAGGAAATCAAAAAGGTGCCTAGAGCTGATGGAAACTAGTGACAACGAATTTGGATTCCAACTTGTGCTCCAGAGGTGCTCTGGTCAAAGATGGACAATCACTAACGTCTTATCAGGAGCAACTCTGTGATGGAATCTTACCTCATCTGAGCGAACGATTGCCAACATACAGCACTGGAAAGGGTTGAAAAGAGAGAGGGTACTCTCTGCTGTTTATGCCTTTTAAACACATTTTTATTTTTGAGAAAACAAAGAAGATGTTAATCCTATCATGTCAAAACAAGAAATTTACAGCATCTTGATGTCCTGCTTTTTTACTTAATGACATCATGTGATGAATATCAAGCTTTTTTTCAGGATAAATGTGTTTATAAATCAGATATTAAAAAGAACTCCCTAATGCATATTTCAGAATATATTGTGCAAAGAATCCATAATTACAGTATGTGTTGAAGTCCTTATCTGAGGGTTATACACTTCGCCCTATTCTGTTCATTCTTTACTTGATACATTTTTGCTACTGTGTAGCAAACATTTACATATTTTCCTGCTGTATTTTATTTTTCTTCTAGTGTCTCAGGTTTGTAGAGTAAGTTTATTTTGAAATCAAGCTGTATGGTTATAAGGAAGTGCTAACAGGCTGGATTATGTCAGACTCAAGATTTTTTCTAAATGTAAATATGGGTAAAGTTCAATCTATTTATAATATCTGAGAGTAAAAAAGAGGAGTGAAGCAGACATCTGTGCTTATGTGTGGTTTTTTTTACTACTGAAAGCTGTCCTTCCATTTTTAAGGGAGGAAAGACAATCCTTAGCAAACATCATATGAACTAATGAGAAAAACAAGCAAATGGAAAAATATTGCTAGTAAGTTATTCCACATGAGAGATAATGGATCAATTCAGGTTTGTTTTTGTGACTTAATGTCCCATGCCTCTCTGAATAATGATTTATTATTTATTAAGAACAGAATAAAACAGCTACATGAGGCATTCAAGTGGGACCGTACACTCCATTTGTTCTTTGTTTATTAAGTTTTTAAAGCCGGCTGACAATCCTAAGCTTCAGCAAGAAATGTAATTATTTTTCCATTTAACTTGCATGGGATATTGTAGCTTTGCATGAAGCAGAGCTGCTGTTCTTTGACAATAGCAGAATATCAACTACTGCCAAACAAACTGAGTGAGGCACTTTGAACACATCTGCTATATTATCAAGGAAACCTCTTTCAAACTCTCTGTTGCTAACAGAAAACTCAAACATTGCCATTTCTCGTCAGATACCTCACGTCATTATAAAGCTATTATCTGTTTTTCCTCACTGCGTCAAGCACCTCAGCTCAATCAGGACAAGTCAAAAATGTACTTGGAGTTAAAACAAGAAATGTCATGACAAGTTACTAGAGTGAAACAACGGAAAAACATTCACTGACAAAAATTACTAGGTGGAAAACCTTTGATGATGACTTGTATAAAGGGCGGATTAACCCTCCAACCTAAACAAACAAGAAAGCTTGAAATTCATGTGTTGATAGATCGCTTAATAAATTCTATTGAAAACACAACCTACAAACATAACTTATCAACTCTTGGTGTGTCCACATTTAGTCATATGCATGCCATTAGACATACAGTATAGTAATCAAAGATCAAATGAATGGTCCCATAATCTGTCTGTAAAGCAAGTGCTAAATTGATTTTTACTTGCTGGTGGCTGGTGCTCATGTGTATATCTACCTAGCTCCCCCTCCTGGTTGTAGGCAAGGTTGCCCTGATGCCCTAATGACCTTCACTTTGTGACTTTCTGCAGTCGAGAAACTCATGCTTTCTAATAGTATCATACTCAAGCAGTTTATTCAGTTAGCAGTTAGTTGTGACATTTATAATATGGTTTAAGCATTTCTTACGTTTCCAGTGAGTTTCCGCATATGAATACTGCATAGAAAATTGTGTTATAACGCTTATAAAACAATTTGTAAGAAAATGCTGAAAATAAAGGCACCACTGAAACATCACCACCCCCATTCACCTTCATCAGTTTTCAATACTTGTTCAACCTTATCTGAGTAATGCATTCCACATTGAAGTCTGGAGGTTTAAGGCCTGCAGAATACTTCACACAGACTTCTCCTCACATAACTGTGCGGTGCACCAAGAGTTATTCCTTAGACAAGAAATGTGCTTGGTCAGTGCACAATTCAGCAATCTCAAAGCATTTACTCAGGCACACCTGTGATGCAGTGACATATTAAAACTTCATTTATTTGCCGTTTCAAGTGTGAAAAGGTATTCTATAAAAAATGCCAATCCTGCCATAAATCTTTCACATCACAGATTATCACTGGAGGAAAATGCTGTGCATTCTACTTCTGACATGTCAAACATCATTGAGTTCATTCAATTTGCTTTCAAGAAGGTATTGCACATTATAAAATATGCATAAAATTGAACTTTCAAATGTTCTGTAATAACCCGAAACAGTATAAAAAAGTTATTAAAAATAGTTTTTCCATTCACATGCACATACTGTATGAAGTTTCCTAATCAATTCAATAATTGATTCTGAAATTATATGTTCTGTTAAAAAAATGTCAGATAAAGAGGTTTTTGAATATATTGATATACAATTAAAGACATATATTAATATAGCCTTAGGCTTTATTCACATTCAGATAAAGATTTAAATACTGAGCTTATACTGTAGGTGTATTTTAGTAGTAGTGTTTATGCACATGATTTCATAAAACTGCCAAGCACTCAGTGTTGATATTTGTGATGAAATAAACTGCCAAAATGAGTTGAATATGTGAAATATGAGCAGCCCAGAGTTACAATTTACACAAAAGTAATGTAAAGTAACCAGAATTCCCATGTTTGTCATTTGTTTTGGGGCAATTCTGAAAAGAACACAGTTAATTAACATGTATAAATCATATGACGCTGATCACAATACTAATTATAAGTATAGCAGGAGCATATACAATATCAAGGCAAAAGCAAAAAAAAAATATGTTCATCCTTGGTGCATGCTAACTTTTCTTTCACATTAAAGTTGATACCTGTCTTATCCTGACAGCAATGCTCCTTCTGCAGTTTTTGGCACATCCCTTAAACTTTGTTATTGGTATGAGATTTTTATGCCTCTCTAACCTCAAGGAGAGGATTTCTTATTAGAACACAGCCAGAGGGATCCAGATTCCGTTACCATAACAACTACTTATAAAGATACTTGATGAGACGGGCACAAATCCCATATCTTATTCTGTCACACTCTTCAAGAATAGCAATACAAAAATAATAGAACCTTCTTCAAAGAGAATGGAGCAGCATTCACATAGCCTGTATGCAAGAAAATAATTGTTTCAGCCATAATTTTATGCATGTTCTCTAACACCTTTTCTTCTAAGTCAAATAAAAAAATGAAAATCATTCCAAAACTGAACTCAGCAGCTTACTGTAATCAATTTCCCAATTTAAATTAGTTCAGCGTTTTAGCAGTTCCTTGTTCTGTATGTAAGTTATTAACCAATTAGGCAAATACAAAGATGAATACCAGATTCAGCTTAGAGGAATTAGATTTCTCATTTGCTGAAGTATGAGCAAAATGTATCATTTTGATGGTTCTGCATATTTTGAAATAGTTCATGGAGATTACCTGACAGAATCTAAAAGACTAAACAACGATTATTACCTCGTCATGCAGCTACTTCGAAAGTAAGCTCATATATTTCACAAATACCCTGGTGATTGTTGATTAATACAAACCACAGGAAATCTTGAATTATGACATTTTAAATGCAAAATTTAGAACTATGTGTCAGCTGAGCTGATAGGTGACAAACTTATAGACCTTAAATATTATGCAAGAGATTTGTCTTTCGTGCTATTTCACAAATTAAAGCGCTAAATACAGTAATGTTTTGATTTCCTCACCATTCAACCACAGAAGTCTGAAACAGATTTCAGAAAAAGAATCTCAGACCAATATATAGTAGTGCTTCAAAGGGTGACTTAAGGGTCACTCAGGTCTTAAGACAAAACCAAGCTGATTAAGCTGATTCAAGCTGATTCATTCATCAGAAAGCAATTAATCCTGTCCACAATTCCACATTCCCTAGCATACATTTATTTTATGAATTAAACATGTTTTCACAGCAGGAAATGACAGGTTCTGACTGGCACACTGGTGAAGCATTATGTAAGACCCAACTTTCAGGAAGATTTAGCATAAATCTTTTTGTGGGATTTGTACAGCTAAGCAAACTTTCCAGTATCTGATGCTCAACATAAATGTGTGATTGCTCCTGTAACTAAAAAGGTGCCCATCGTTTGACCAGTCTTCCAGAGCTGTTCAACTTGATGAAAATACAAATAAGTGAAAATAACTTTTCTTTGAAATTGCAAAGAAAGTCCATTGTGTTGTATTTGCACTTTGCAATGGAATGCTAATGGAGGAATCTTGCAGAAGAGGTGAATTGCACAAGAATAAAGAAATCTCAGTGGGAGGGTTTAATCTGCCTGTGCTTTTATCTTTCATAATAAGTACAATCTGCATGTAAACATATAATATGCACATGATAAGAATAATTTAGCATACGCCTTTATTTAAAACTATGCATGGAGCCTACTGGGCACACCATACTATACATCAATAGCCTTGCCCATGATCCAGCAGCCAGTTATAAATGGTACACCTTACACATAAATCATCATCTCATATCATATCCTGCATCTTTGTGTTTGCAAGAGGCCTCTTCCTTTAACCCAAAGGTAATCTGCCATCAAACACAGTCGCCTTTACTGTGAGATGGTAGAGATGGTAAAATAACTTTCTTCGGGTGGCACAGCACAACAAACCCATCTCTAATGTGTTACAGGAAGCTTTCCTGATTACACGCAAAAACAGGCATTCAGCCCAATCTTTTCACAGTAAATTCTGTAACACTAATGTCTTACAAATGGAAGAGTGTCTTACTCCTGCAAACACCATGTTGTGTGGCAGGGTAATGGTTAGAGGCTGTTTAATGAGGTGACAGATAATAGCTCCAAGCTTCTTGGAGATATCTGCCACAATCATATTACAGTAATACACACAGAGCGGCAAAAGCAAGTCTTTTACTGTCAAAATGCTACTGGGAAGGAGTTGACTGAGCTAAAAAGAAGGTATGACTTTATAGCTGCACTTTTGACTTCCAGTACTTGAGATGCAATTTCAGGATGCAGGCCTAGAATCATTTTAATAAACCAGCTTTTCACCTATTGTCCTTATTTGTCTGGCTGTTTTAATATCAAATCTACTGAATTTTCTAAACAACTACCTTACATGATTCATTTCCTGTTATAGTTTAGGGATATTTAATTGATGCTGACGACTAAACAGAATTCAGCCAAAACGTAAGACATTTTCTCAAACCCAGGTGACTGTCTGCACCCACGGTATTTAATAAAGGACATCTATAAAAGAAGTGGCAGCTGGATTCATAAAGGCAAATGTCAGATAGGTGTTATGAAGCAGATATTATATATGAATCAGATATTAGATTTGCAGATATTAGAATCTAATAAGGGCCACATAAATGACAATTGAGCTTTGGGTGAGTCAACAAGGTCAAATAAAGGATTGATCACTAAACATGGACTCAATAACAGAGCTAGTAAATTCACTTCAAATACTTTCTAATGACCTTTCAAATGATCACTTAAAGTTGTTGAGTTTGACAAGGTTTTAACTTCCAGGCTTAATCTGTTTACACTGTGAGCTGATTTCTATTTACAAACTTGGTTGTAACGTAATGTATGTGAGGCACTATTTTGCCATACTGTACTTACAATATTGTTAACCTGCATTACAGATACAGTTACAAATTTTGACAATCCAATAAGGTTGTGTAGGTTTGAGCTATCGGGTGACATCATTTACAGTATGACTTTTTTCTTATGCCTTTAGTTTTTGTTTTGTATTCTTCAGAAAAACACTGTGATTATCCATGTTCTACTCATGTTTATTTAACAGAATCTGGTAACAGGTTTTCTTAGCATGATAGTAAGGCTGAAGGATCATTTCTGTCTGTGTGAAATATGTATGAAAGTAGCTGAACAAACTTCCATTGAAAGATTTTCATGTTTTTCCACAGTAGATTGTTTTCCTTATTATGCATCTCTTCTCAATTCATGCCACTCTAGAGCATAACAGAACATTACAAAAGCAATGGCTTTTGCTGTGCTCACTGATCCCACTTGTGGTCTGCTATGAAGGCATCACCATCACACCTCATCTTGTCAAAATGGTGAATTCAGTATTTTTAAAATACGCAGCGTTAACCATGAGGACCCTCACTAGCACAAGTCAACCGAACATGGATGGCTCATGTCGGCTATGATCACCAACAATGACAATATTTAAAACAGAACCATAAAATTCTAAACACATTCCACATTTAATTTTTTATTCACATGTTTCTGGGGCACTGGAACATCAGCATGTGTATTGCTCAGCGATCTGACAGTCCCAGCAGTTGGAGAAGCTCTGAGCTCAGACAGTTCCTGACAGAGATAAATGCCCATCTAAAATTGTTGAAACAGGCAGCGGTGAGCGAACTGCTGCTGACACACCTGGATGTAATAATGTCTGACTTTCCAGTGGGCATATCCATGGCAACCGTAAGAACAGCAGGACCTTGAAGCCTGAAAAGCACAGGGGACAGGCCCCTCTGAACTCAATAGTTCTTCACATGCACACTCACTGAAGCACACACACCTAGACACCCCCCCAGTGATACACAGTACCTCAGTGAAACCCTCAGTGCACACACACAACCTTATCTATCTCTTATACTTTATCGCTTAGTAAACACTCTTTTCTTAAGAGACAGGTCTCTAACATTTCCTCTGCTCTTCTAATCCTGCAAGGGAGACCTTGCGTAAGTGTCAGACGAGCAGTGCAAGTGACACCAAAGAAGAAACAAAATCCAGCTTTTTCCAATTTGAACTCGCACTGCATGATATTTCCATGCCATTCCAGAGAGATATCCAGTACAAACCACAGAATGCTAAAGGCTGTTTGGAAATCCCCAGGAAAACTGTCCAACCTTGGATGAAAGAGATGAAGTGATACATATCATCATAACCATGGTAACAAACATTCTCTAAGAAGCATCAAGGCAGAGCCCTGTTTTGTTTGTTTTAGTGATGATTTTATTTTTTTTTAACGTAAGAAACTTACAGATGGAAATTAAAAAGACAGCGGGAAGCTCCTTGCACAATGAAATGTAGCCTATTTTTGTCATGTTTCTATTTTATTTCCTTCATGTTGCCAGAAGGTTTTTTTTTCCTTGTCTCCCTACTACTTATTTTCTGAGATATTGATTGGAATTGGTGACTTGGAATGGGTGTATTCTAGGCTTTCAGCATCGGTTTTGGAATGGTCCTGACACTGCAGTTCACGGCCACTTCAGTGAGTTTGTTTACTCACTGAAGAATGCTCCTGATCACATAACAGCGCTGGCACAGTGCTACAGTGTTCCGGAAAACTGGCATAACAATGCAGGGTTTTCCATTTTCAGCTTTGCTAAATTTGCTTGGAATAGGTTACTGCAGTGATCTTTTTTTTTCTCAGAAGAAATCAATTTAAACGTTCAAGAATGTAAGGAAACAAAGAAGCTTACAGTACATAGATAACACTTTGCTAAGCGATAACACTTTGCATGTCATTAAAGATTAGAACTATTAATGTTTTAAATAATCCTGTCTACTTGATAAATTGTACAATTGTAATGTAATAGTTGTAATCGCACAGCTGCTATCAAGTAACAGTGGGATATGTAGTTAACAAGGTGTATTTTCGATTATTACTATGGGATCCTGTGTGCCCCTTAAAATGTATCTAATTTCAAGACTTAACACACAAATGTAAATCTAATTCCAAACTTTCAAAATGGACATCACATGCAGACAAGTGAGAGTATAAAAAGACAAAGAGACAGTGCTTCAAAGACCAACATCTCTACTATCAATTTTTAAACCACATTCATCATATGGTCTCAGAGGAAATGCATCCTTCTCTTTACAGATACTGCAGTTCTTTTCATTCATATATGATCAAAGGATAAAAGTTTTAAACTGAACTGTTGGCTTGTTGTGCTGCAAAGAAGACTCCCCCCCCCCCCCCCATCTTTCCACACCAGTCAAAAACAAAGGACCGAGTCACATGAGACAGCAACTATCCTTCACCTGTTAAATTAAATATCAGTTAAAGACACTGTAAAAACAGTGTGAACAGATGATGAAGCAAGAACAACATCAGTGTAGAGGTGGGTAAGTATTGCTAAATATTATTTTTAATCATTGCTTTCCCCAGGAAGGTTCTGCACCAGCAATTCATGGAGTTAAAAAAGGCAAAACACAAACACTGACAAAAGCAACAAACATGATAAAAAACAATATTTTGAAGATAAAAGTCACACCTATTAATATTCCCTTTCTTTCAAAACAGCCTTATAGATTAGCCTCATACTGCTTGCAGACTTTCAGAAATGCGTGGAGCTGCACGTGTTCGCTGCTTACTGTACAATATACACATGTTCTGGATACGTGCAACAGACTGCAACAAAACTCTGCTCATTCTGGGTCATCGCCCTTCATTTCGCACCCTCTCCTCCTAGCCTTCATAAAAACAATTCCTCTGGCATGTGTTCACTCCGACACACAGGCTGCCCATGGAAAATGAGAGTAAACACCTACAGTAAAGTAGTGCAATTCATCAGCATGCCCAGGATGAATCCACAGGATTATATTTTTTGGGCCTGTGTTGCTGAGGCAGGGAGCACTACAGCTATATAATCAAGTTCAGTAATGGCATACACTTCCTCAAACAAAAGGAAAAAAGATTTTGCTGTGGAGAAAAAACAAACTAATCCCTTGCACTATATGATTATAGAAACAAAGAGAATTTTCTAACAGCATATGTGAAGAAGCCAATTTTGTTTGAAATGGCAATGAATTCAGTTACCTGTGAAGCTTTATAAAGATGATAGCAGGTAATTCTTTTAATAGTGAAAGCTGATAGGCAAGAAGTACAAAGTTACAGAGATGTGTTTTGCCCATTTGCAAGGGAAAACAATGTAAAATGTCTGAAAACGATTTCATTCAGCACCTTCTGGAGTATTTTACAAATTAGTTGTATCTAACCCCCATTCTATTTCTCACAAATGTAATATATTTATAATAAATATCTTAGAAATGTCACAGTTAAAAGAAATACAGGAAATCCACTACAGTTCTGTGCATGCTGGAAATATGTATATGGATTTAAAGAAAAGCACTTTTGTTAGTTTTTTCCAAAACACAAGTTTAACATTTGTTTGGCAATTTATGATACACACACTTGACAAAATCTGACCACAATATGATAACTCCAACACTACAAATCTGAGCTATTTATGCTTGAAATTAAAAAAAGAGTTTCTAATAATAAAACCATCAGGCTCTACGAGCACTGGATACTGTCAGACTGGTAGAGAATCCATGTTTATACTGTACATTGTGTACAGTTAATAAAACAACACAAACAAAAAACAGGCGTGATGGCTGCTTCATTCAGAGCTCCATATTGATCTTATCTTTTTTCTTATTCTCAGTTTTTTCTCCATTTCATTTCCAGAGAAACTCCTTAGAATATACGGTTTATTTTAATCGTTGAAAATGTGCACCTCAGAGAATCTCTGCGATTCAAGGAATCTCCTCCTTCTCTTGCCTCCTCTCATTCACACAAAACGGTGGCTGGAAATTAGAGGGCTCAGACGCAGGTCTCAACACAGCCATCAGCAGATGCGGAGATAAGCCCACCACCCCAGCCTGCTCATGAAGACCAGAACCAGGAGGGACAAAATCCATAAGCTGAGAAATTGTGGGCCTGGGAAGGGGGGAAGGATCTGGCTCTGGCTCTCCATTTAAATTCCTAAAGTAAAAATGCTGCTTTCAGCACATACCCCTGATCCATTTTATATTGAACAAGCTCACAGATTACTTGGACTCACTCCAGGGCCCAGTCATTCACCAAGAAGGTTTGTTGTTCCTCTATGGGGATAAGAAGACTACACCAGGCTGCCAGGAGAAAAAAGTCTGAATCATCTACAATGGATCCTGACTGCTGTTTATTCAGGGTGTTTTAACAAAAGCCAAGTAAAAATGGAGCAAATTCAATCCTTCAAAAAAGGAGCTTTGTTTGCTCAATATGTTGTGAAGATTGACTTATCATGCTAAATTAGCCCTTAAACAAAGGGAAAATGCTTCTATTTGATACGCCCTTATCTACCTTTATGGAAGTTCTCAAGAAATGACTGTAGAAAGGGTTATGAAAAAGGAGTTTGCTTTTTCCTCTATTTTTCTTTTTTATAAATCGAAGGGATTCAGAAATCTGGTCCTGTACTTATTGTCTCGTTATTTTATGGGACAAGGTGGTGGACTCTCTGTCTTTGCTTAATAGTGTTTATATTGCCTTTTTGAACTGATATTGATGCTGATCAGTTTGGATATTTTTATACTTTTATACAGTGTACTGAAGTCAGTGATAGAAAGTTTGTCGCACCGGGCACATTTCTACTTTTTTCTCTTTTCTCATTTTGCTCTGCCCTCATCCTTTTTAATAGCTTTCTGAATAGTTTCTGTACCTCAAATATCCCCACCTCTTATTTTGTTTTTCTTTGCTTCGAGTGACTCTGTTGGCCCTCTTTTTTACTCTGTTTTCTTCCGAGTTCCCAAGCTGGGACAGTTAGACTGATTTGTGGAGTTAATTGGTTTTATTACAACTTCTGCATAATAAAGTCACACCTTTCCGAGACAGGATAATTGAAACTTAGGTGACACTGGGTGAGTTGAGTGTTTCATCTCCTTCAATACACATAAAAGAGGTACAGTACAACTATTCTGACCCACACATTCAATTTATTTCATAACAGTTGATTTGTCTGGATTACAGGTTTGAATCTATATGGAGCAAATTAGGCACACGGTTTTATTAATTAACATTTTTTTGTGTTAGAGCATCTGTGTAGGTTAGTCACTCTGTAAAACTCTTCAAGCAAAGCAAGATGCATGACAGCTATGCCACATGTCTCTCTTGTGTCCAGTTGCTCTCACACCAGACTTTCCAACACCGATTCGGAACATCGGTTTCTTAAATTGGGCTTACACAGCTTCGCATGTTTATTTTCGTAAGGCTTCCTAATGATTCCAATGAATTAGAACAGATTTTAGTTTTATGAAAATCTTCAAAAGTATTATTTTATTATTAAATTGAATCCAATTTAGAAATAAGAACTTTAGACTCTGGGTTACTGAGAGTGAGGGGTTTATTGTTCACATGTCATGAGGGAATTACTGTATATCTGGGATATATACAGTTCTACAAAATAAGGACACATCTTCTTTTGAAACCATGAATAGGGTTTGGAAATGAGTCACGTGAGCAGATGAAACTGTAGCAAAAGTTATAATTCACACATAAATAATGCACAACTTCACCTTCTTAAATCATGCCATGAAAAAGGAATCTTGAGAGAAATATGTCGAGCTTCTGTATAACCAATATGGTTGGCATTACAGATGCTGGGTCCGAATGTCACATATGACAGCAGTTCAGACAGTTCTACTGTATATCTAACATACAGGAAAAAAAACATCGCTGTCATATTTATAAGGTGTAACAGTTTTGCCAATCAATTGTTGTGAAGCATGATTCATCAACATTTTTGTGAAAGTGAACTGAACACTTGTCATTTTGACACTTTGAGTGAAAAAAGTAACATTTATTATCAAAACAAAGAATTCTCACCATCTTTCACAAGTTTTACCTCAATAAATATTCTGCGTGACACTTTTGATACGTTCTGTCAGTGGCAGGGAACTGACAGGTTTGTGAACTTGTTGAAACCCGTGACCTGGTTTCAACTTTAGCACTCTGTTCTGTTTGATTGAAAAGCCACTTCACAGTTTCATTAAAACAAAAATTGTAACCTTAAACCGTCAGATTCCCAGGGTGTAGAAAAGCACCAGCACCACATTATGCTGCCAGTGAGTAATATCAATGTGTGAGACATACTGAACTGAGATTGTATCACACAACAGCATACAATATATTTCAGGCTTCTGGACTGCCCTATTGTATTGAAGTACTTTTCTGCATTTATACTTTCTTGTATTTTGCACTTAATTTGCACTTCTTAATAGTTTCCTTGCCATTCTCATTGGCTTTCCTCAAGAAATTTTAAATTATGGCAATTTTTCTGAAATACTGACTTCTCAAAACAAAGTGGTATTATCTTCAGCAGATGAAACATGCAGATGGCATTAGGGTTTTCCAGCGCCATAGATATTTTTGCAGGACACCTGTTTTATACCACAGAGACAGACTGCTAAACATATCTACAGTAAGCTATATATTTTAACCACTCATCCTTAGGAGATCGTTAGGAATAGTTACCAAAAAAAGATTTTTTATGTTTAAAACTGCCAATTTTATTATGTTTTATTCCATTACCACTGAGATTTATCAACCTTTCTTCAACTCGGCTCACCGTTACTTCACTCATAACAGCCGCCAGGCAGTGAGGACTGTCCATGCTCTCCTCCAGAATGCATGTGGTTAGAGCCAAACGTCTTTTTTCACACTGCAAGACCCACAACACTGCAGACTCAAGGGAGCAATGGTATCTTATGACTTATTCACAGTCGGTAACTCCTGGAGGCCATTATTACAGTATGTGCCCTATAATTGAGGGATAGCCTGGCAGGCTCAATCCCAACTAAGAGCACCAGTGCAATTTGGCCAGATTTGAGCCAGCAGCTTAGCAAATTCTAGTTACATTTGGCTAATGAGTTTACATAGCCTTGAACTAGTGGTGTCTGGATTGTCAAGTTCTACTGTGGTGTCTGGATTGTCAAGTTCTACTGTGGTCTGACCTAATGCCTTAATTAATTAAGTTATTTGATCACCGACTTAAATCACAGACAATGTAACACTCAGTTTGGCCTTGCCTCCACCGCTTAATTACTCTTCTGGACATAATGTTATTTTGAGAAATGTAAACTTGCCAGTACATCAGACTATGCTGTTAATCTATTTTTAAATTATGGCAAGGTTTAAAATGTATGTTTCACCCCTTTTTTGTTCGTTTTTTTTCAAAATGTTTATTTTATAACCACTGAAGAACAAGCACACTAAAAGAAGTTTAGGATTCTTGAGGAAAAAGCCACCAAGACATAAAAAAAACTTAGATGTGATGATTAAAATGAAATTGAAAGAATAATTCAAATCAGAGATTAATGTAATCTTACATTTTAGCACAGATAGGTTGTGAAAAGCATCACAGACTAACCACAGAATCACTTATACTGTCCTGCCTCTTCTCTGACAGAAAATATTCTCCTCAAAGTTTCCATGGTTACATGAAATCTGTGGCCATGATGTTGGAGAGAACCAATAACCCAGAGATATTATGGTATAGGGGGTTTCCTTTCACACTTCTAAAATGGGATTCTAGGAATATTTCTAGCATTCTAATATGCCATTGTGAATTAAATTAGGCTCAAAGTGAAGAAACTGACAAACTAAAGCAACTCAGATGCTAACATACATTTCTTTTTACTTTTCAGTGGAAGGTTTGCATCTAATTGTTTCTTTGCAGCTCACCCACAGACACAACTTCCTAATATAAACTTCCTAACTTGATATTCTCATATTAGCACATGTATATCAAGTACAAACATGCTGTTGGGGACATTGTCTTGTTTAAACTGCTTCAGTGCAGTTTTGTGTCTAACTGCAGTTTTACAATTTGTTTTGATGAGAATGCAAATTATATAACAGTTCCATCCTCTTAAAACTCTCTACAGGAAAGATACAGTACAATTTCTAAAAATTGCCCACTACTAAGAAATTCAGAATTAATATCGTAGAAATATCACCCAAGTTAGTGTTTATATTGGATATTTAGTGAGAATAATTTGTAAAAGTAATTGCAATTATAATTGTTTAAAATTGTTTTAATATTATGTGCTTTGTAATCAACACTTTAATGCAGTTTGTATAAGAAATATAATTAACATTAGAAAGAAAACTTTTCCTTCAGAGATTACTCACTTATCCAAGCATTTTTAATAACAATGTTTTTCACTTTCTTTTTCTTTAATATTGTATGAAAGCACAAAAGAAAAAAAAAGCTTGATATTAATACCTCAGAAGAATACAGCTACAGAAAAAGGACTTCTGTCTGTGGACGGCTACCACCTCATGGTAAGATTCTGTTATGATAAGAGCAAATCAGAATGACTCATTTTGCAACTGGTAAAACCTTATCAGTAAAGCCATTTAAGCAGGATAAAGTGCAGAAAGTCACATTTAAAAAGCATATAAAGAAACCTATTTTCAAATTAATTTCTAAAATGAGCCTCTTTGGGTTTAACAGTCCAGATGCCTGAAAGCCACTAAAGACATTTGCCCTTCATGCAGAAGCACATTGGAAAACTTTACGTCACAAATCCCTAAGAGGCCTAATCCAACACATTAGCAATCCAAGCACTTACAATGCTGGGGAATGGGAAACAGTGCTGTCCTGGTCTTTTCAAGGTGCTATTTAAAATGTTCTCCAAGGTATCTCCAAACATATGTTACTCAGGGAAGCTGTAATTCTTACGATTCCACTGTGCTTAAAATATTCTGCCTCAATGTGTCTAGGTTTCTTGGGTTAACAGATCACACATTCTCCATCCTTTCCCTCTTGGGAAAGTTCATACCTATTTATGCTTTAATTGAGCCACTTTTCACGAATTGCTTTTATTTTGTCGTGATATCAAGCAAACTAAGGCTGTAGGTGTGCGACCCTCCAACAGCAAATACAAATGAGCATCTAATGTTTAACCTAAAGAGTCTAATTTAATGTTGAGGTTCTTTCCTGGAAACAGTGAACGACCATCATAGCCTCATTGCACTGTACCTCTGTGGACAACCACAGGCCTTACAGCCCTCTCATGGGATCCCCTGTTTATGTTGAACATAAAGTAGCTTCCTTGACTCCTGAGCTCAACTGTAAGTGGATGAAGCAATCGATCCAGAATGAGCACCCCTTCAAGTAAATTGCAAAGCCTGCAGGATAAGGAAATTCACATTGTGTTTGATGAGTAAGAAAGGCAGAGTCTAGCATAAGTTGAAGGTATTCTGTAGCTTTAGCAAAATACTGTCATCTGGTTAGTTAGGTCATGTAGAAGCAGAGGATACAAAAAAAAACAATGCAAACCTAAATGAGATATAAGCAAGAAACTTGTGATGTACTGTAAACGTAGGACAAAAATCCTCTAAAATTGACTTTTCTACAAGAAAGTAGAAACCGGTATGATCTGTATGTTTCCAAATTCACAGTTACAACCATGTCCACAATATGATCATACAGATGATTCAAAGACAAATATGCATTTACCCATCCAGATTAAATTTTGATGAATACTGTAAATCTTGGTAGCATAACGAATGTAAATTCCCCTTCTCCTGCATGGCTAAACCAGCCTACAAATACAGCAGTGATTAGTGTGAACATAAAATGACAATAGGAGAAAAACTAAACGGAGATGCTTTATTCTGAGGAGAGGATTAATTTTTAAAAAGGTTCTGAAGACCATTCCCGAAAAAAAATTAAAATACATAAATTAAAATAAATAAAACATAAATTCAGTCCTGACGGATTACACAAAAGATTTGGGTTTGGTCCAACTTCATTGGGTAGATAAATGAAAGTTTTCAAGTCAGTGGTGTTCTATGGTTTTCAGACATATTTCCTGAAACTATAGTTGTTTCGTTGCTCAACATAAGAAAAAAAAAAGATTTTCAACGGAGAAACAGAACCACAGACTCCATTTCTTTCTCTGCCTTGTTTTAAAATTTGGACAAACTAATTGTTTCTTTTTGTACGTATTTCCATACCCAGTTCTTAATCTTACAGTAAAAGGGGGAGAAGAGGCAAGCACACCTTCCTCCAAAACACAAGCTCAGTTAAGTCACTTGCTGTCACGATCGTTATCCCTCCCCTTAAGGGCGCTCCCCTTCCTATTTGAGTTGATTACATGCACCTGCCCCCTGTTCTGTCTCCTTATTTAAGCCGGGCGCTCTCGCAATTCCGGGCTCAGCACTGGGAGGTTGACGCCCGGAAACCGGCCTACCAGCGGGTCCAGGAGAGTCCCGACGGCACAGGCTTCATCACGGCGTCCTGACCATCTGAGTCCGGGGCTCAGAGTGCCTGGCCTCCTTATCCTGCTTTTATTCCCTGTCCTTGTTCCGTATCCCATTCCGGATTTAAACTGTGTTTGTTTCGTCCTAGATGGATCCCCTGATTTTGGACTTTGGACTGCGCCCCGGATTCCCCCCTTTGGACTGTTTAGACCTGTTTGCCTCTGCCACGCCCCCTGAGCACCGGATCACCGTCGTCACGCCCCCCTGTCTGTTTACCCATCCAATCCTGCTATACCTTACCCGGATGTTCTTCTCCACTTACTTCCGGATTATACCGTCTGTATAGGGTCCTCAACTACGCCTCGCAGGAGCTTGGACCAGCTCTCGTTACACTTGCTATCTTTTACACCATGAAACCCCACAGCATCTACAGCACAGCTCATGTGAGACAGAGAATCAGTAGTCCAAATGAGTAACAGTAAAGTTGAAGAATTAAAAGTGAAACCACTTAAATAATTTAGTAACGCATTCAAAAACCCATTTTGGTTTTTGATATATACTAAAAATCCTGTTTCTGTCAAAAAATAAAATGGCGTACAATAAATTTCAGGTAAGATGTAATACATATTGAAGATTCCTTTTCAGTGAGTAACACTAACAATAACTGTCAATTTAAACTATAAGACCAGATGCTTCCTCCATATGCTGTCAACTTCACCTTATTGTTATTGTCCGTCTTTCTGTTCTTCTGCACATTGGCTTTCTCAAATTTAAGGACATTTGTCCACAAATAACCTTTCTTCATGCCAGACCATGTAGGTTAATAAGTTAGACAAACTTGGAAGGAGAAACATGACATTGCTTATTCAACATCTTGATATTGCAGTGATGGTGGGATACCAGGCTGAGGTAAGATTAATAAGAAGGGTTATCGGAGCAGTCACTGGCAGTATTTCACAGTGAGGCAGAGCAATGAGCTTGAATATTACAGCTTTCTATATTTGTCATACTTCTGTATTATCGTAGGCAAGGAGAGGGACTGATGATTAATCACAAGTTTTATTTTTCTTGCCATCCTTTCCTAGTCAAGGGCCTTCTGCAGTCATTCAGGTCATTCAGCTTCACAGCACTGCATGAAAATCAGAATGCTGTGTTTCATGGTGGCAGAATTCCGGAGCCAACACATGACTGTTTGTGCAAACCGTAAATACAGAAGATTTTACTGCTTCACCACTTTTTACTTCAGCTGGCGATAAACACTATGGGAAACTGAAAGCAGAGTAAAGAGAACCAAGGGGATTTAACCCAATTCTAATTCATAAGAGACTTTCCCCTTATCCAATCAGACCTGAAACCTATTTCAAAACCAGTAAAACATGGTGGTTAAGTGTTTTACTGAAGCCTTTATGTCTTTGCAAAAAATAATCACATTACCTATCTTTATTTTTATTGTATAATTTTTGCCATAAAAATGGTCACCCCTAATTTTTTCTTTTCATTTAATTTATCCCCTCATATTTCACAATGATATTTCACAATGCAAGTTATACAGCAATATCCCATCCTCAATGCACAATCCTCTGCTCTGTGTTGCCATGACCCTTACCAGCTGCTTTCCCCTAATGGGTGGGTGCAAGTTATGTCACATTTGTTAAGTTCATGCTTTTCAAAAGACAGTAATATATGCAGTTGCTTTTTTAAGCAGCACATTTTTTTCCTGATAATGCAGTTAGAGACCTTTATTCTGCTGTGTTTGATGAACCTCCGGAAAACTATTTAAAGTGATACATCGAATGGCACAACTTGTTGTTAATTTGCTGTAATGGATTCACAAATCACACTAGAGCACTGCAGCATCTCCATGGATTCTATCCTTTAAAGGAGGCCAATCAAGATTCCACAGAGACTTTCCAATTATCTGGACTTAATAACAATTCAAAACTCTTCACCTTAGTTTATCAAAACGTGAAAAACATTAAAAGTAATGAAAACTTGTTTCACAGGGAAATGGCTGGATTTAACAACAGTTTTATTTTACCTTTTATTTACTTTTTTTAAACTATGAAGTCTGATTTACTTTTTTAATTTTCTTTTTTCGTGTTGTAGGAAGATTGTACATTAGTAATGCACATGATTAAATCAGAAGCACGGTTTCTAGGCTATTTAGAGGCTAATCCTTTAGCCTTTGGAAATCAGGAAATTGAATAGCTTTATTATGTGTAGAACCCTCATTAAACGTCTTCAAGACATTAGATTTATGCAGCCAATTAGCCATCGAAAAAAAGAAATGAAGAAAAGGAAAGCTTGGTAGACTTAAGTATTTTGACACTGCCGTTTTTTGTAATCTTTGGTTCATAAAATTGAACAACTCTTAAGTCTTTTTCTGTTTTGTATTTTTGTATTTGACTTCATGATTGGAAGTCATAGAAATGTTGGAATGTTGGCAGACCTCTGGCATCTGGCAGGCAATAAAAATAAATAAAAGTAATTTCATTTAAAAATAGTCACAGTTTCTTTGTCTTTTTTCTTAAGGTCATGTGGGCTTGTTCCATTGAAATTTTAACTTTACAGCATGCAACTCAGAAGCATTGCCATTCCTTTCCAGTTCAGCTGAAATACTGCACGTGGAAGAATAGCACATGTTCTATAAATGACCATTTGAGCATCTGGCCATTAAGCATAACTAATTTCTTTCTGTTCCCCCTGTTCAGGAAAAACAGTCAGATGGAGAGTTTTACAGCTCACCTGGCCAGGCAAGCCATGTTGAGAGAGCTCAGCGTGCTCTTGAGCTTTTGGTACGGTCTACTGTTCGTGATACTGTTGAGTTTGGTAGAAAAACACTGGACCTGATCCAAACTGACAAGGCTCCAGGTGATGCCTAGGAGGGAAAGGCTGATTGTAATTTCGCAGGCTCTGTGAGCAGCCCCTGCACATCCCTGATTTTGTCCAGTGAGTAGAAAGGGAACTACTCTGGAGCTACAATAAAGGATTACAGACTTTGGAGGATACTGTGCAGATGCTTACCAAACCCCAGACACTGCAATCATCTATAATATGACAAACAATGACATATAGCACAAAATGATGAAAAGCACAGTGCAGTACTGTACACTTATAGCTTATACTGTGCATACAATCCAGCATAAATCACTTTCCAAATAATAGTTAACAAGTTAGATATGTTCAAAATAATTTGAAAATTAGGTTTTAGTGACTAATAAGAGCACAGAAAATTATGCAAATGCAAGAATCCATTCGGCATAGCTTGTTTGAATATGAATATTATCCTTTGTGAGACATTTTTTAATATTTTTGCTATTTCTCCAGGTAAAAATAAAGGTTATCATATCAACGCAGAACCATGACTGTTTCTTCAAAAGGTTTCTTAAAAAATTGCAGAGAGTTGACCAACATGGAGAAATCTATCAAATGATGTAGAGTATTAACAAATAACATACACATATCAAATAAATATGAGTGCCTTATTAAATAAAATATTAAATGAAACTGTTGGAAACAACGCAAATGTATTTCATTACCAATGTCACTGTCTCCATAGCATAGCTGTAAAGGAATACCCATCTTTTAAGTTGCATTTAAAATTTTCTGAGCTTTATAATCTATAGGGATAAATGAAACTTCATAACACTCTCTGATGATTATATAGCCCTGTCTTGAGTTGGTTATACAACATAATTATTTTTTAATCTTTTATATATGGCAGCAGAGTGATTTTAGACTCTTCATGACCCCATTAAATTTAATAGCAGTACATTCTACCCTGCATGGCTTTGCAAACACAGACACTGGCTTTTACCTCACAAACCTTTTTTTTTCTAATGGATAAGGAGTCAACAACTTCCCATTTTATAATTACTAGTGGACTTGTATACTTGTGTATACTTGCAATGTTTAAGACACAACTCAATCATGTCCAGACGGACATTTTATTTTAAAAATAAAATAAGAATAGAACACAACCTTTTGTTAAAATTCTTAACTTTGACTTGCAACCTTACATTTAGGACACCGCACTCTAATTAATCTAATTGAGGCACTGAAGGAATTCTGTTTGACATGCATTTTGGAGTCATTTATAATGAGATTGTTTTAGAATAATACCAGCAAGCAAATCTATGGATTCAAACAAGTTAATTGATTGATCTATAAAGTTCCACACAGTCAAATTCTCAGTACCATGTCTGTACAGTAGTTTGAACTGCCTTAATGTTACGTATTCTACAATACTGTAAACTGGGCATGATAGATATTTAATATAGTAGATATTTCACAGGTTTGTACGAAAATTAAAAGTAAGTTTAAAAAAAAGGAGATGTTAGTAACATTATTTGTTGTTGGATCTAAAGTTTTAAAACACTGAAGGACACTTCTTAATAATTTCCATTAATATACCAGTTTTTGACCAGGAATGTTGATTAGAGCTAAATAGTTATAAATTAAATTTGATCCTATGTTCAGTGTAGAACAAAAGATCATTTTTATAATTGTAATTCTTAAAACACCTTTTGGAGCATACTTTTACTAAATAGCTTTTTTTTTCATTTGCATGCTCTCTGTATTCTTAGTAGTACTTACATTTAATAAATAAATCATTCTTAGTAGTAAATAAATTCACGATTCCTTGTATTTATACTACACTTGTTATCCTGAAGAATCCCAAAGCCCTCCAAGTGTAGAAAGGATCACAGCTTATCTACCTCTGAAGTGCAGCACCCAGAGAGAGATGCAAAGCAGCCTTTCGGTGCCTTCAGCCCCACTACACAGCAGATCAGGTGGAGAAATGAGATCATTGTCATTTGTCACAAACAGTTTGCAAAAAGTCATTCAACATCACATTTTAACATCACAGCTGGTAAAAAAATGGTTGAGTGCTATCAGCTAAACCGCATTATATATACAGTATATATAATCTCCCCATTTACATAGGGATCATAGAACTCACTCTTCCTTCTGTTCTATTTCTACAAAATGTATTGCTAATGGATATTTATTAAAGTTTTTATTACGCTTTAGTGCTCACCATTACCTTGTTCAAGCTATGCATCTGTTTTGTGAAACAGGTTATACAATCCTTGATGTTATATTATCTTACCTGTAATTGGATTTAATGACTTATGTAATTAATGAAGTTAAAGTTGTTATGCACAGTCTAATGGCATTTTTTTTTTGTAAAATGATGAGCACTTCAACTCCAAGACGTGGAGTTGGAATCTCAAAACTGAAGCTTGCTGAAGCAGAATAAATCGCAGGGGCTTTAATATGTAGGAAAACTGAAACAATTTAGCTGCCTCATTACATCAAACATTACAAGCTTCCTGCAACTACAATTCGGATGTGATGTGCAATAAAAATAATAGATTAAACACAAAGCAGTTAATATCTCTGCATGACAATATTTAGGGTAAATCACCAGACATTTTCACACACGCCCTCATCAAAACCATTACCTACAGTACAGTACTGTAGTCGTTATCATTCATCTGCCAGTGGGGCTCTGCTTTGTTGTAGATGCTGTTAGGCTGCCTCGAGATGAACTAAGTTTTATAATCATTGCCTTAGATCATTGTTCTAAGCCCAAAGGGCAAAAAAGCGTATGAGATATATACAATCTTGTCATTATATTCAAGCTGGTACATGGCATCAGTGCCTTAAAGCCCGAGGTGAAAGTAATAAAAGGATATAACTTATCCTTGACTCCCTATTAAAAATTCTTCTTACAGCACAGCTATAGCAAGGGTATTAAAATGACTTACGCATAAAAGAACAAAAGTACTGTAAAACAAAAAGGCTAGGCCACATGGTGAAATATTCTCAAACTGCACAAAGCAGGAGGCTACTAAGTAAAACCAAGTTGGCTTGTTTACAAAGAAAAACAATCTGACAGCCTGGGGAGGTGGTATCATGGCTATAAAGATAAATATTAATGTACTGTAGGATTTGCTAGTTAAAATGTTCTTATTTGGACTTTTATAAGGTATATGGTTTTAAGCACTGTCACTCTTAGAATTAAGGAATGGAAAAAGAGGAGGTAGATTTGTTTTTAACTGTGGTTATGGCAGTGACAATTTAAATCAGGGGTAGCCAGTCTTGACTCATCCATTTCAAGTGCTTGCTCTTGCTAATCCTTAATTAATCTAAGCACCAGAATTAATTAATCTCACCAGAATTAAGGCTCAATTCAGTGATTAATGTATTGGAAGGTTCAATGCCCTCAAATGATCTGGAACGATAAAGCAAAGGCTGACCATTCTTGACCATTCTGACCAGACTTGGTTTCTTAATGCATTTTACAATAATGTCTTCTGAAGGCTAGTGTCATAAAGTCGTAAGATGACCTTTTTTCCTTAATGGATTGTTCAGTGTTACACTGGTTTCAATTTTTTTGTGCATCTAGCAACTGAAGACATGTACTGCGAAAAGACATTGATTAAAAGAAAAAACGATGTTTCGTGAAGCATACAAATACATAAAAAATAAAATGAAAATAAAACAGCAAGTTCATCAATGAAACAGAAGAGGTAACAATATGATAAAGTTAAAAAGTGCAGCAGTTATTTGTCCATACACCACTTCTGTGAACCCCAAATCTATGTTTCTATTGATTTCACTCTTTGAAATCCTTCATGTTTCATCACATCTTTAAACTCTTAAAATTCAAACAGAATATCAAACTAAAGACAGAAATGAAAAGAACAGAATAGAATGGGTAATCTCAGACTGCCTGTCATAACATAGAGGAGAGGAAATGTATACAGGCGAAAGGAGAGCTGAAATCTTAGCAATCAATTCCCAGATGCAAACAGACAATGGCCTCTTAAAAAAAGCACTGTTCTGTTTCACTGCTGCTATTTGAAGTGGTAACATATGAAATCACACTGAAATAAAGCAAAGAAGCATCAGTAAGATTGGCAACGATTCAGATCAATGCTCTTCCTCAGAACAATGCCTTTTCCCCTTATGTACTGTACACCCTCTGAGCATGAATTTAAAGCTTTCAGTATCCTATAACTATTTGCAATGTGTACAATCAAACATGCTCTTCTTGTTGTCAAAACTGTACACAAAGAAACATATTGGCCTGGATTTTATTGCTCAGAATAACTATAGGCTGAGCTGACATACTGTCTGAAATAAGAGCACCATGGAGGTTACCATCTTGATCTACCATCTTGATCATTGGGCTGGTAGATTATTGATCCATCTGAAGTCTTAGTTTTGGCAGCAGTGCTCAAATTAGTTGAAATGTTTGTTATTACTTAGTCTGTGTCCTGTTTTATGCACCCCCACCTTTTAACTGCATTGCATTCACAGAGAGAACAATTAATCACATCAGAAACAGAAACATTAATCATGAGCAGGTTTGCTGTTGTCACCTTGGAAATAATCAAAGGTGAGCATGAGTTTGGAACTCGCTTGATATGCTAACTGATTAACTTTTTTCAATCTAGAAAAAGTGCACTGGAGTGCAAAGTTATTAAAGAGACACTTGAAATGGTTTCATACTCTCACTGTAAGTGGAATATTGATTAATTTTCTTCCTGAGACTCTCTTGAGATAGGCTGTTGTGATTCAATCATTACTGTAATTTAGGGTGATGTGTTCCCGTCAGCTGTGGAAGACGACATACTGTACATAAAACGGCCTGGAGTTCAAACTGTCCTTTTCAAAACCAAGTAAGCATTAAAAAAACGAGGCTAGTGCTTTGTTACCTACAGTCCAAAAGACGCAATACACAACTGGCAGGTACAGCTGAGCAGTCACATTTCAACTGATAGACAAATGGCTGGAAACTGAGGAAAAAAAGTGAGAGAAATGATTGAATGTTGCTGAAACACTGCATGTAACTTTAGATTACAGCAGACTGCAAGACTAATGGTTTTTCTTATTTTGATCCACGACCAAAATTTAAAAGAAGAAGCAATGTCTGACTCACATCCTTAGGCTAGGGAGCAATGTGCTTGTGATCAGATGTACAACCTTCTAAGCCGCCAAAGTGCTGATAATAGTTCATCCTCATTAACGAACTTATAACTTTAAAAAAACAATTAAAATACAAAAAATTACAATTAAAAATTTAAAAAGGACTAGCATTTCCTACTAAACGCTCACTGTGATATACAGTATTTAACAATTTGAGCTAATGCTAAATATGTGATTCCTAGTTTAAATTTATGCAAACAATTTTTAGTGGTTTCTTGAACTCACATTTTTCATTTAGTGTAATAGCCTCTTGTGGCTGAGCTCTTTGTTTTAGTTAATATGGACTGGTGGGAAATGATAGACCATACTGTAAGACTTTTATTCTTTGATCAAATATGAATGAAAAGAAAAGCAGTACTAATTCAGGGGTGAATGTATTTCCACTGGGATATGGATGAACATGATTTAAAAACTGATAATAAGTTTATTTAGTGATTTTATAACTTAAAAATAGTAGGAGAAACCATACTGCTGAAAAAATAAATCTGACATTTTGATACATTTTAAGTTTAAAATGTTTAAGTGAAACTTGTTTACTTATTGCTCTTGAACAACAGAAGCACAAAAGAATTAATTTCAAAAGTATGCTGCAATGGAACAACTACAGTACATGGGATTATACCATATACCATGTAAATAAAAATTCTGATCATACGACATTAATTAAAAAAAACATATCCTGTGATGTAACAACCTCATTGCAATGAAATTGCAGTGATATACTGTAGCTGCCGGCTGTAAACATCTTTTAATCCTTGTTAACAGTCAACAAAAGAGTCAATAAAAATAGAACATGATCAAAATCTTTTACATCTCATACCTTAGCAGATTAGCAAGGAAACATTTACTTCATCCCCTTTATGAAGTATTTTAATGAGCAATTCATTATGCTATTTTATTAACAAACTCATGGTGTGCATGAGTCCCACACTTGTGAGTCATTCTTACCTCTTGGTCTCAGCTTAAATCAATAAGTTAGGAAAAAGTAAGAGAGGGTAAAGTCTATGAAAAAACAAATATTAAAAACAGAAATCAAAAGCCTTTTATAATGATCCAATTACCTCAGGAGAGAGACTGCAATTATTAGAAATTCTTGCAGAATGCATGAATTTCCTTCTGTTGCCTTCATATGAATCCTCAACAGGCACTACAGCTGGAAACAAACACAGCCTTGACAGTCAGTGGCCATCCCAGATGACTTGTCTATTTATATAAAGCTCCTATGAAGTGGGCACATCCTGAGAACTAGGCCACAGCCTGGAGCAATGACAGCTTAGTTACTCACTGCCATGAATGGAAATGGAGATTTTTTTAAAAAGATGGTCACAAGTGACAAAAACAAGTTTGATTTCATTCTACATCAAATGGTGTAACAACTTCAGGCAGTTTCAGGTTGTACCCAGCGTATGAAGAAGAACACACCTCACTTTTAACACCATCAGTGTAAGTTGGACTGAAGCAGTATTCCCAATGTTCCTATTGTTTCATAATTGAACATAAATTAACTGCTAGGAGAAAATTAATTTTAGAAAGCACATTTAAAAATCAAATTACAAAAGAGAATTTGAACATCTGCTGTTGTTTTTCACAAACACAGCATTTACTGGTAATGAGAAATGTAAGATGGTCCTTCACAAGAGAACATGAGTAGAAAAAAACATAGTAAGAGGAACTGCACCTGAGATACTGTTAGAGAGAAACTGGTATTATGGAACTTTACAGGACTCTGTTGTAGCTTAGTTATCAGTAGAAATAGCACACTTGATCATTTCTGCAGTATGTACAGTGGTGCCAAAAGGATGAGTAAAACCTCTTAAGTTATTCATATTGAGCAATCTAGAGTCATTGGTTTCAAAACAAAATTTGAAAAGGTAAAACAAAGCAGGAGGTATGTTAATAAAAAAGAAAGACTATTAAGTGCAAACAGGCCACACAACAACAGAAGAGTACAAAAATTTACCCTGTGCATGTATATTATTTTATACAGTACACATGCGCATACACATTAGCATTCCAAGCAAAGTAGGAAGGGATAAACTTCTAGCAGTAAAATATCAATTTAATTTATCAGCTAATTTCTCAATATAGACTAGGGTCAATGGGATCTCCTGTAGTGAAAGATGAAACTCTTTGGATTCTACTGTATGTTCCTCAGCTGACCTAATAAATAGGGTAAGAACAGAAAACACCACTTTCATCTCTGATATACTGATATTGACAGAAATGTTAAAATAATGATGCACACAGGAATTTGGCATGAATGGTTTTGAAATACATGGAAGGGAGATGCATTCCATTAGATTAATTCCCACTCATTTCTACTTTCATAATCAATATCTCTGGACTGCACAATTTCTTGATGTTCCCTCAGCATTTGAGTAATAAAGTGGTCTTTGAACAAGATGACTTTCAATCAGGTCTGCATAAAATGCAATCAAAATATAGCATGAATATTGTTTTTCGCTGACAAATCCTTGTGAGATTTTTTTAAGTTATTTTTTGTAAATTTGTAAGGAAAAGAACAAAGGAAAACAGAATTAATCTCCATAGCACCTACTGCACACGCCAAGCACAGCCTGGAGACTTCACGGCCTGTGCTGAGATGGGTTTCCTTAAGGATTAGCAACACAACAAGGTCTCAACTGGTTGGCAGGGAGCTTATAGGACTGTACACAATAAGAAGGAACTACACTAGTATCTTAGCAATATAGCTTTACTATTCTCATTCTAGCTTGCAGTGTGTAATGACTGCAACCTGTACCATAATTTGAAAGGGTACCTCTTCACTTTCCTGTGGATCAATGGTAGATTACAACATAAAAAAAGGTATGGTATAAATGAGCAATTAATGGCCAGCAATCACGATGGATGTATTACCAAGATACAGACGGGGTGAGAGCAAGTATGATGTCTGTCTGAACATGGATGAATCCTTGGAATAATGTCTCCACAACCTAACTTATGTAATATGTAATGTAATGATATGTAATTTCACGTAGCAGATTTCAACAGCATTTGTGTGCACAGCAAGCACAAAAACTAGAGCTCTACCTTCAGTATCTTGACTGAACACATTGGCAAATATTCAAAGTATCCCCTTGACAAACATTTTGAGCTCCACCTTGCTTTGGAATCCATTAAGTGCTTTGCACATGAAAACCACACTAGGTTACTCCTAGTAGTTGAGGAAAATTTCAAATGCAACATTAATAATCATAAACTAAACTGATTTATTTAAACCTGAACCCTCACCACCATCCAAACAACCCACACCCTTGCAAAGTAATTTTCAACTCCATTACATGTAGAAATTCCTAAACCAAACGCTTGAGAATGCTAGCTTCTGCAGTATTAATATGTTTTCATTAATAAACATAAGTTACCAAATGAATTATTTATAATAAGGCAGTTGTGCTTCTGAAGATTAAAAGGATTTTTATGCTGTAATGCAGTAACTCATTTGGAAAAAGAATAAAAGACCACAAGTCTGTCTTTACAATATGAAAGGGTTTCAAATTAATTAGGTTATTAGTCTCTTTCATTGGTATTGAGTCAATATTTTTTAAAAGGTTACTATACATCTGATTGCCAGTTCTGAAGTTCTGCAGCTCCACAGTGTATGATAGTATGTTTCGTGGAGTGGTACAGGGTGCATTCATTTAGTTAAAAAATGCCATGCTGTTTCATTCCTACTGTACCAGATGGAACAAAGATGGTTGCCAAGGCAGTTTCTTTAACCCCATGAACATTGTTAAAAAGGTGAAAAACACAAACAAACACAAAACAAATGCAAGTTACTAATTTACTTTCTGTTTAGTTGCTGGAGCCGATTATCTTTTGCAGCTCCCCAGTGGATGATCCAGTTCCTGACAGTGACTGATCAATTTTAAACTGACCTTAACGTATCTATGGGAATAAGACCAAGAACGCTTTGCAAACTGGAAGTAACAATGTCTCACCTTGAATGGATAAGTAACCGCCAGCATATGAATACCCTTCATCTTCCTTATTTAATTGCCACCTGAGTAATTCAAGTCCTCCATTCACATTGGTACAAATGCCATCATCAGACTTAATCCAGACAAATGACCACCAAACCTGGCTGCTTTCTGTTTTCTCACAGTGCTTTCTTGTCATGGTACATTACACTGCAGGAAACCTCAGGGAATTCATGATTCTGGGCTTTGAATCTTTGCAAACAATTCAAAAGCAATGTCTCCAAACGTGCAATAATGAAAACTAATGGAAATTATAGCAAAATACAAAAATAAGCATTTCTTCTTCAAGAGGAAACATTATTAAATCCGAATTGTGGTGTCACTTTTTTATAAAACAGCCTGCACATTTTTTCCAGGGTTTTCAAAATAAAAAATAAAACATTCACATCAATGCAATGATTGATACAGCAAGGATATCATTGATAAAGCACAGATAATCATGCATAACTGCTGGATGCTTTACCATAGTTATTATTCATTATGTTACCCATTGACCTCCCTCATAGCTTCGCCTGTAAGATAATAAAATAATGCTGCACATAAGTGATTAATTATCTTATTAAGTTGCCTTAAACATGAAAGGTTGAGAGCAAATAAACATACAGATAGGTACACATTATCCAGGATGTCCGTACATGTATTATTAAAGTATGAACAAAAAACTGTTGTCCTGCAAGTATTTAATTTATTTACCTTGGCCAGGTAACTTTTTATGCTACAGCACACAAATCCTACTGCCAAACACCTAAAGAAACTCACATGAAATGTGCAGGGTTAAAAATCAGACTCTAACAGCATTACAGAAACAACACAGTTATTTAAACCCATCATATTAATCCCTAGTGCTGAAAACTCATTAATGCTTTCTCTTAAGATTTTAAATAAAATTTTAATCATGAACTTCATTTTACATAACTATAAAGTACATTGTCGGATAAGCTTTTTAACACACTGAACAGAAATAAAAAATACCATCCTGTACGGAAACAGCTCTACACATTGGACTTTTGTATTTCAATTAATTAAATAAGTTAAGTTCATTTTCACAGCTTAAATATTCAAAAATAGGATTCCACTACTTTATTGAAAATAGGTCACAACTAGTAGTGCTGGGCTTTTTAATCAGGAGTCTGGGGACCACAGGTCCTCCTCAGGGACGTCTCAAGCACTAACATTTTTTAAAAATATAAGCATTATTTATAATCATGTTTTATTTCAGTTTGATTTTAGATCTAAACTGGGGTCCAGGATTTTCACTTAAATGTAACAAATTGGCAACGCAGTGCTTTTCAACGCTGAAATAGAAGAATAAAGAAAATAGAGTTATATTTTTACTTCCAGCGCAGGGCTGTGCTGCTGATGCAATGGATATCCATGAACTGAGTGAAAATGTATGTCCAGGTCAAAATGTTGTAGTTTCTATAAATTGGACAATATTAATGAATCTGCACAGAACATAATGTTTTTCAGTTTACATTGTGAACAGAATAAATGAGGATCGAAGGACGGCTCTCCCTAGGGCAAACATTTTTGATAGCTTGCACATAAAGACAGGTGAATCAGCTCATTTGTGCATCTGATTGAGGGAGATGAAGGGTTAAGAACCTACAGAGCTTGACAAATATGCCCTTTTTTATTTCAATCACAGTGCTTAGCAAACTCAGGTTGAATTCCTCCCAGACTCCCTGGAGAAATACCTCAAGACCCCTTAGCTATGAGGGCCAGCTGTTAAAATGAAAATCTTGCTTGGAAAAGATACTGAGAAGAATAAGAAGAGGGAGGTTTACCGTGTTTCAGGTAAACAGATGCCAAGGATTTGTGCTGATATACAGTACAAAGTGTTCCAGGAAACGCACGTCTGCTTTATATAACTGATGAATATATACAGAAAATTCCTAATTGTGTGAGGAAAATGAAAGATCATGGTCAAATCAAGAAATATGATTTTCAAATCTTTTCTCATTTGAGATTTAGGTACTAAAGACACTGGACAGTTAAGGACCTTGATCATCTGCACTATGTCTTACCAAGGCAACAGAAACCAAGTCAAAAGTCATCCGTTGTAAAGCTTGCCATGTGTAAGCCAAGTGTATTGAAAGAGTCATGTTATTTCAGTGACAAATACTCCCATAGTAGTCTATAGTCTATATGCACTTTAAACAAGGAGAGTTTCTTCAATCTTCAAATGATCATTTTCAGTTAGAAAAACTATAACACATTGAGAGCAGATGTATTTGTTTTATCAAATAAATGTAGTACATTTAGCCATAATTCAGAATGAATTAAAAGAACCCAAAGAAATATGCAAGTTTTTTGACCAACCTGCATTTTTAACGTTTGTTGTATTTTTTTATCCAATTCATAGCCCTTGAGCAGCTTAGGACAAATTTTGTGGTCCGGAACCTTTTGCTCCAATTGGGATTTTATTTTAAACATCAACCTACGTGTTAACCAGCCGAACGAACCATTAATCTCTTTCTAAACCCATCAGAGTGGCCTACTTTCCCTTATCATCATGTACATGCGGATTTCATTAATGAATTTTTTTTTTAAATCTGCTCTGGATCTAGTTATTTTTTCTCTTAAATCTAAACATTGGGGATTACCAGATTACTGGAAAGGAGAAGAGAAAAGAGGCAAGAGGAGGACCCCAATGATTTCAAAAGGAAGGTTAATTAATCATGCATATTTCATGGCAGATGATATCTATAAATGCTGTTTCCCCAAGGTTTTCAGGCTGTTTGACGTGGGGAAAAAAAGAATCTTGATTTGCTGCCTTTTTGGTCTATCTCGCTCTCATCTTTCTTAGCTGAGTTCTGAATCTTAATGTATTATGCAATATAAGAACTTATTTTGTTCTACTTCCTGATGTGAGGAATAAGAAATGATGGCACTGTCACCCATGATATGTGCCAAGTCAAGGATGGCCTTTACAATTAGCCACAACAATAACCTTACTGCAGATGGTGGTGTTTAATCAGCCAGCATGAGACAGAGGAACATATGTTGTAGATCACATCTGATGAACTATTTTATTTTGTATTTAAGATCTTTCTTTGTTCACAGCCTTATATGCTTTCTCACAGCCCCTCCTCGTGCACGCTGTCTGTCTGTGATACTGATTAAAGTACACTGCTTTTTGCTTTCTTTTTGGCCACGTTTGCTTTTTTTTTTACTTTCAGTTTTTAAAGTCTCTTAGTTTAGGGCACTGAATCTTCAAGCAAATATGAAGGAAACACAATGTTAATCTACAAATCTAAAACCATCCACACAGGTGAAAATATGGTAGGCGGAAAGACCTATTTGTTAGATCTATTTTTTCTACTTTCTGTCTTACCTGATAGCAAGGAATATGACAAGAAGAGAGGTACCTGACAATCTGGTAATGCGTTATACAAGAAAATAGGACATAAACATGAACACAGAAATCTCTCCAAATCTTTTTTCTTGCTTTCCAAGCTAAATTTTACATTAAAACTGACCTATACTATATATCACGGGAATGAGTACCATTTCTGCTCAATAATGCATGGAAGAAAGAGATTTGGGACATAAGAAAATGTCACTGCATAACTATAGGAACTGGGGCACAGACTGTAAAGATGTCGGTAAGCCTGATATTGGTAGTCAGAAGTAGTTCCCCTTTGCATGTTATTTTGATGGATTCAAGAAAAATCAGAAACTTTGCTTTCTCAAAAAGAAATACTGTTAATGTTGTAGGCATACAAGTTTCGGGTCTGTACCAACTGGCCGTGGCGTCTTAAGATTTTCAGAGCTTCAGCTTCAGATTCCATCTTTGGCACTCTAATTACCGCATAGAGGTCAATATATAAAGACATACTTTGCTTGTGCAGCTCACTCTCATTCTGCTGGCTTGGCTTTTCCCATCCTTTGTTTTGTTTGATGCCGCACAAAATAAATTGAAATAGATAAAAAGGCCTCTTGATTAGCAATTTAAATACATGCAATTCAATACTGACACCATACGAAGCATGTCAAGAAGACCAAGAGGTCATGTTCTTTTTTTCACTAAAGCTACTCTGCATTGTTTCTACTGCAACAGATTTAATTATATGGGGATAGTTACTTTGTGAAAATACAAAGCAATTGAAAATTGTTACCTAAGGCAAATACACAGCTAAATTAATTACACAGTGAATGCACAAAGTCAAGTGAAATGTGATAGACAGGACTCCAGGGAGAAAGAGCTTAGAGAATTTTCTCACTTTGCCTTATGAATTTTATTAAAGCCTAATCATAATGTCAGTTGCTGTTTTAATCACCCAGAAAGAAAATCAATGGTTAACGTACAAACCTCCCTGACGTCCACTGGGGAACAGAGACATCTGATTTTACAAGTAAATAAATAACATATTAAACCAAGAGACTCTGCTTCCTATAGAAGTCTTATTTAGAATCCAAGGACATCATGTTTCGCTGTGATAATGAAGACATTTCTAAACATTACCGTATATTCTCTCTATAATGCAGTTAGTTTCCTCTACAAGGCTTTGTTCTGCTCAGATTGAATTGTCTCTGTAATGGATTTCTGCAAACTTTTACTATTTTTTAATTTGCAAGAAAATAATTTATGTACCAGCAGATATTCTGTCTACTGAGCATTGGTACCTATTGAAAACAAAAAAAGTGGAAAGTTAAATTTCCCAAGGACTGAACTGAAGCAGTTAATCTTTACAGTCATGAAACAAGCTTTTTGTGAAGAGCTGATGTGCTAGCAGAGAGAGCTTCAGATAAACAGGGGGACCTGGAGTAATTGAAAACCTACTATAAGTCTATTGGCCACATTAAGGCGAGATGAAACTTTGATTTGAAATAGTTCAAATGCAATAATTACTGTTGGTTCTAGAGAGCCAGGGTCCTGCAGAATTTACATGGAACACAAACCTTTCAATGACTAAAAGCTTGAAAGAGCTGTAATTAAGAACAATTAAATCAAAATCTGAATCAATGAAGTCATTAAGAACAGGTGCATTATTTAAATGACATATGAGGGCTGGAGGAAGAAGCGTGTGAAAGATTATGAATTCCCCTCCCACACAGCTTCTTTGGAAATGCAGCACACTTTGTTGCCTGTGACTGTGATCTCCTAAATATTTAAGAGGGAAGGGCAAGAGCCATGGGGAAAAACACTGGGATAAGGATATCAGGAAATATGCTTGCAAAAGGGGGCAACATTCAGAATAAGATTTAAGATTCAAGGTAAAATTAAAACCAAAAGTGGCTATTGAGTGAGAATAATTATTCTATAATAATTATTTTCACAACCACTATATTGTAATGTACTCTAGCCACTGGACTAAAGGTTTAAGAAACAAACATTGTTTGTTGCTTAGCTCTCTTTGGATTGACCAACACAAAATCTAATGACATTGTACCAATTTACAACAGCAAACATTTACAAAAAACAGTAGCTTCCAATATTCAAAATTCTTCCTTTCTCATATTACTTAAAATGATGAGCAAATCTATTAACTGCACTTCCACATCAGAAGTTTCACAAAACCTGATTGACTGAACTGGAGCACTACAGGGGCACAGTAGGTCCCTTGGATTCACTTTCGTCAACCTGATAATAAACCTGATAAAGGTTGATTACAATGTCACTATCTGACACACAGCTCGTTTTTCTCCTTCAGCTAACATTAGTGAAAAAACACACCGTATGTCTCAGTCTGTCAGACTTCAGCATATCTTCTCCATTCCCATTAAGCAAAGAGAAGCCTGGGTGAGACTTCAACAGCCCCCACCATGACAATACCTCCTGTGGTTGCCATGGTGTGCCCATTCTTTCACTTCCTCTTTCCATCAAAACGGGGAGTAGCGATTAACCATTGACTAAAATAGATCATTAACAAAAGCAAGAAGACCCAGGTGTCTCCTGGACAGGGGTATTGAACATGTCTGCAACCCGGTCATGCCACATTTAACACTTGATGCATCAGATCATCCTTTATTATTTCCAATTGTGCTTCAGAATCTGTACAAGGGCTTCCCTTAAGGGAATGGTCATTGTATCATTTATCAGGGGGAATGTAGTATCTGGCAACCTGGTACAGCATAATAAGTGTGGTTCAATTTGTTCATACCTAGTTACATCCAGAGAACCAACTCTCATTTCACATTAAGGGTATGAAATAAGCATGCACCCTCTATTTTGTAGCAAAAGGCCAAATTCAGCATGCATTCTGTGTAAATCTAAATCTCATTTCATCACATTGATACTGCATAATATTTAAGTATGGACAATTTGCACATATCACTTCCATGGCAAAAAAAATGAACTATGCATTCCTTGACAATACTATTTGAATTCAAAACCTTAAACTAACAACTACTGGATTCTGTTCAGACCTTCCAGTTTAAGCCTTGAGGAGGTTTCAGTGGTAAAAGCAACAATACGATTATTCTGATCTTTAAGAACTAAAGAAAGGAAAGACCTTTCATGTAAAAGTGGAAGATGCTTGCTTTTGTTTTGAATTAATTTGCAGACCTCTTGTCTGAGCATACCACTGTAATTGCCCTCCTTTTCTGTGAACACTTCTTCTGCACCTGTTTCACCCAGCTTCCTGCTTTTCGATGCTGCACATTCTGAGCTAATGAGCTCTGCTATTGTAAGAAGTGTTCTCCTTATATCATCACTTTTGTGAAGATTATGATTTTCCTCTTCTGCATTATTAAAAGAACCTGAATTCAATTACTGTGTTCACAATCCTCTTTAGTTTCTGCATCACACTCAACGAGAGCTTGGGTTTCTTTTCTGATAAATCACACCCTTGTATCTCTTGGTGCTGAAGATGCACAGTTGTGTCATTTGTACCAGATACAACAGCAACAAATAAATGAAAGATAAACAAAATTAATTCAAGTTGGTGACAAAACTCTGTATGCAGAAGAATCAAGTGAACATTTATTTAGAGCTTTTTGTGAGTATAAGTTATGTAACCAGAGAGCTTAAAGTATTTTCAACAACTTCATTCCACAGAATAAACATAGTATATATAATTAACTGTTTCTGTCTCTGGTCAGTTAACAATTTATCACAACCAAATAATACAGATAAATTAAGAAACCTTATAACCATACAAAACTGGATAGGGAGAATATAAAACAGTTATGATTGCCTTGAAGCTAAATAATTTCTGGGATGAACAGAAAAAACATCTGTATTAAAACACCCTGTGGATGTTTTGGAAAAAGCAAAGGATGCTTATGATAACATATAGTCTTAATTTCCAGTCTCTGTTTTCCCTCCTGACCTCCTTAGGGTATAAAAACTTATCCAACACTTATTATATTGTCTCTACTCAGCAGGGGATTTTAGATCAGGATTAAAAATTTGCAAAGACTGTAGCCAGAAGCTCTTAAGGGTGAATGTCTATACCTAGCACTACAATTTAAATTCCAACCTTAAAACCTTTGCAGTTTAAGGTTGAACCTAACTGTTTTGTTATATAAAAGCACAATAAATTGAACAACAACCATACTCACTTCTCCTTAATCATAATAAACACAAAAATTGCAAACACTGCCACATACAGGAATATATCGAGATGTAACACACATTAGCAGTTGAATCCAGTTTGCATATTAGTTTGAGGAACCATTGTAACCTTATTTTGAGTGAATGTTTTTAGAATAGCTGTTGTGTCAAAATTGTTTGATACACATTTTGTTTTTATTGCTCAATGCAGTTCATAAAACTTGTAATGGATCACACTCCTGTGCAATGATGATTTTAGCTGTTCCTTGCAATGCCTGCCATAGACAGTGCTGAATACTGAATTAATCTGGCTTCCTTCCATTCAATATTCAGCATCTCATTTTGCATCTGCTTTCAAAAGTCATCACTCCATGGTCATTGTAGAGGATAGATTAAGGTCTTTCTCGAAGGAGTCTGACAAACCCTATGTCATTTCTGAATTTTCACAATTGTGTCAAGTTAAATATTACATGCATCAGTAAAGCACATCCTTTCTTTATTGGGCTATGTACTGAACACAATGCTTGTGCAAGGACTTTAAATTAGCGTGGTGTGTCTGCATGTGCTGGAATCTCAAAGGACAAAGAATTAAACTTTTATCAACATGCTAGATAAGGCTAAAACTCACAGCAGATGGAAATGCGTAATCAAAGCTGCCAAAACAAGGTAAACAGGTTCTCTGTAGTTTTCCAATTGTGCCACCAAACAGCGATTGCATCTCCCTTTTAATTAGGAAAATAATTATATTCCTGCCAAACGCAGAGCTGCAAAAACTGTACCCAAAAAAGTAGCAACAAAAATCTGACCCCTATTTTTTTCAACTGATGATTTCTTATATGACTGTGGTTTAACAGATTTGTACTACATTACATTCCTCAAGGGATTAGCGGAATTGCTACCCCAGCCACAGATGGTCTGTGATTTCTAAACCCTAGTAAATCTTGCACAGTAGAGACATAGCTACTATGCTTGCCTGATGAGGTCATATAATAAACACCAAACACGGGTACCAGGTTTATATTTTTTTGTATCTGAAATTTAATTTCCCTAGACAATAATAATTTAAGTTAACATTAAGCATGTTTGATTGCCTTTTAAGAGAGAAACTGATGGAGTCCCCATCAATTTACCGTCTGAATAATACAAATTATTCCATACAAATTCTATGCAGACTAGTTGGTTTAGTGTGTTCTTGACTTATCTCAAGTTAGATATGCAGTTGCTGATACATATAAATCTTCATCAATATCATATAGATATATTGGTAGAATCCTACTCACTCTGCTGGATTAAACTCTCTGTATTAAACTCTATACTGTATATAATAAGACACAGCCAGTACACCCAAGAGCAATGAAATAATCTTTAGTAAAAAAGAACAGCACCATTTGGCTTAGTTTTCCATCTGATCCTAAAATTTTACGAGCTGTTTCATGTTTTTTTAAATAAATTTCAGAAGGACAGAGCACCATCAGCAAAAGAATTAAATACAGTATGTTACCAACCTTAAAAGAATTCAACTGCATGTTCTCTGGAGTATAATGGGAACAACACTTGGCAAGCATTAACATGGAGGAAACAGTGCATTAAGATGATTGGAGTTATTCAGCACAAACCCCAATCTGAAGAATGAGGAGAATGTATGGAAAAGCACAGGAGAGACATCATGACATTTGTCAAAGCTGAGTATCTGGTTCAAATGACCAGAAATGGAAATGTATGTTTTTTTTCTTTTTTAAGGTCAGGAAAGTTTTTTAATTAAAATCTCTATTGTCTGGCCAAACACAATTTAGGTTGTTGGTATCATTTCATTTTGTATTTTGAATATTAAATTACTGCTAAGTAATATCATTAATTTAAAAATAATTAATGATCATTTCTAGGATTATACTAAAATAATCCTTAAAAATGGAAACTCGGATGACCTTACTGCACTTGTATATTGTACTGTACCTATATATTGTGTCACATGAATTGAGACATGAAACTGTAGAGACTTATCTCTCTTAATTAATGGAAACATTTCATTATATTAAAGTTACTAAATGAAAATACATTTGGTTAGGAGACAACAGTCATTTTCAGTTTTTAATATTTTCTTATTGAAAGCAGCTTTATGTTTAAACATTTACTTCAAATTGCATATAAAATGTATGTGCAGTTACTCCATGAGAGTTCCAGCCTAATATTAATTCAGTTGTTTGGCTACCACTGATAATGGGTACTGGCAACAATATTTCCTTTCCGTAGTGACGGGGTGAATAATGTAATGTTAGTCATTCTGTTTGTCAGTTCTGCTGGCTATTTAGTTACCAAGGAAACAAAAATTAAAGGCTGCAAAGTAACCAGAGTGAAAGAACATTGGGAAACATGCTGCATTTCCTCTAGTGTGGGCCGTGAGTCCACCAGAGTAACAGCATTGCAGGCACCATCTAGGGTCTCATGGAATTCCAGAGACCCATAAATCAAAGCTTAAACGCCATCACAAGGTAAGGGGGAGATTTGAGTTTGAAATTCTTGAAACTGCTCAAGATTGCATCATCATTAATATTCCTATTCCCTAAACACGGAAACGTGACAGGTTTACAATGAAGCACCATGTTTAAAACGAGAAAAATAACACAAAAGATAATTACAGTTAATAGACACGTAAGACACACCATGTTCGTTGTTACCAAAAACTTCCCCCATAAGCTCCAGTTCTGCCATATACTGATGTTAACCTTGAGCATGCGAAGTCCTTAATTTGTCCATGCATACTGTATATGCAATGATTTCTTTCTACAAGCACGTTGTACTTGAAATTCAGAACATCAGCTTTTCTGTATGATTTTTTTCCTGGGTTTCAAGTCGTAAAAAGAAGGTTTGATTGGTGCTATTAAAACTCCACAGAAACTGTGTCTGAAAAACATTAGTCAACATACCAGTAAACAGCCTCTGGGTGATAAGATGGAATTTAGTGGAAATTGCAGAGAGAGCCGTGACGAGAAATTGAATTATTTAGCTCTGCCATAAACACACCTGACAGGATTCTAGCTCACAACTCAACAGCTACAAAGCCAACTGGGAATTCAAAAGAAAGGTTATAAACTGTGCCTTCAGATGTTCAGAAGTCTGAAATACAGCGCACACGATTTTCGAGTTAAATGACCACTGGTACCACGGGTGATGAGGATGATGATGATTAAATAATAACACAGTACATATAACTTTATAACAACAAATCTAGGGTTGGGACCGGAACCGGGGACAGAAAGATGAGGGAGAGCTAAATAATAATTCTAACAGAACAGCTTTTCCATTATGTTCTTGCATTAAAGTGACAGATAGTACTAATTGCACAGCTAGCCTGGACAAACTCCTTCCTATGTATCACATAGTCGCTTATGTTCCTACATAATCTTGGCCATTTGATACATCAGAAACAGGAGACACCGACTCTATTTAAATGGGCCCACGAAGGTTAATTGGAGTCTTGTACTGCGTCTGGTCTCTGAACATCACTGCTCCATGGCACTCAGGAGTGTGCAGAGAGACACTGGGAAGAGAATTAACGGCCAGCATCCCTGTCACTTCTCATCATATCACGTTTCAGCGGGAGCTGCAAGGAAAGCTTCAGGTTTCAAAATTAAAAACCTGATTTGAAGAAAAGATTGTCAATATTGAGAATTTAAAGCTCAAGCAGAACTGCTAGCTGGGCTTATAGAGTTAGCTGCTAGTGGGATAGAATCAGCATGTATGGCCGCAGAAAGAACAATAGTACCAGTCACTCTGCAAAAATATTTTAATTGAGCATTGACAAGTATTCAGAGGAAGTGTTCAGATTCCATAGTAGCCATTGTACTAAAATGTTTCCAAAATAAAAGTGTATGGTATGATATAATTTATTCTGTACCCAGAGAAAATTATTGCTTTGGCAAGTTCAATTTCTTAATGCAGGAACGGATGTGGTAATGTACAGATAAAATATCTTACTGCAGATGGAATGGAAATTGTTTATAGCCATGAAAAATTACAATGTGGGAAATGAAATCCTGTGAATATTTTTTAATGATAATCATTTTCTTCCTGTTACATAAGCATTAGCCATTTCCCTGGCAACTGTACTGAAATGCGACAAATTAAATTGTTCCCAAGCTATTCTGGGATCCTATGTATATACAAAATTGGAGATTTGGAGATAATTAGGAGGTTTAACTTGTTTGCTTTTTGATGAGAATTTCTAATGTACTTCAGGGTTTTTTCGTTTTTATTTCCCTACATTCAGTATGTCTACATTGACAAAGGTAGTGACCACTTTTCAGAAAGCAAAGACATTATTATTATTAAGGAACCATTCCAGGATACCGGATTCCCACTGCATCGCTGTGGTCTCATGTGAGATATACCAAAGTGAGGCAGCTGAAGTACAATAGATTTCATTTCCAGGGAAAGGGATGTTTGAGAAAAAGAAAAAAAAACAGCAAAATGTGGTTTAATGCTTCGCTTTTTTTTTGCAATAATTCAGAAAACAAGATAAAATATTTTCCCTAGATAGGGTACATCTGACAGGGCTGTTAATAAAAAACAGGTGCTTTACAACACAACAGAAACCTCATCAGATGCTCTAGACATATAAATGTGAGCAGTTTTGCTGGAACATTGCTAAATCATTAAGCACGCTGTAATAGATGTGGGTTCACAATGCCCTGGTGTTAGTGTGTGTGTCTGTGTATGGACTGGTGTCCCCTCCAAGGTGTGTCCTGGCTTGCACCTAATGCTACCTGAGACAGGTTCTGGGCCAGCATGACTGAGATGAATAAGCAGTTATTGAACAAAACACACATGCTAGATGTTTTTGAACAGAGCAGAAATAATTGAATGAAACAACATTAGTGATTCCTAACACTATTTAAAAATATTCCGACCTGTAATTTGTCTTTGTTAACTGGATAATGAATCGTGAATGAAATTTATAATTACAATCTTTAGGACCCTGCCTGGTGAAAAAGTTCTGTGTTGTTTTCTGCTCTAACAACAAAGGCATTGTTTCCCTCCAAATAATCAAACTGAGAAAGAGTGCGCCTCTAATGTGAAAGACAATACAACACCCCCCGCTTTTTGACATAAATTATAGGACAAGCTGCTCTGCCACCCGCAGTTCAATAAATGGTTTTTAAAAAGTCACCGAAGTAAACAGCCTGTGACCCCATCAAATCTGTAGCATTTTCTTACAAGCTGATGAGTCTCATTTTCCCTCCGTCTGTGGCTGCTGGAAAGCAGAACTTCAAGCAATGCAAGTTCCAGGGAGACTTACAGAGAGACTTAACATTTTAAAGAGATCATACAATGCCTTTGACTTAACATGGTCCAGATACTGTCCCACATGCAAAGCCCATTGATACCTGTTTTACCTTTACATGAACTCCACACCTGTAAATCCAGGTTAATGTAAATGTTGTGTGCGTCCTCAGTCTTGTTCCACACTGCCCCATGTGCATATCCCTCCACGTGGGCTGCCTGGAATAATTTACTGTGTGTTCTCAGCTGAAAAAAATTCCAGTGACATGACAGGTGCCGATTCTGGGAAACAGCACCATCCCATTACTCTGCAGTCCTGCACAGTATACTTTGACAATACTATTTTGTAGTGTAATTTTGCATTACAGTACTCTAATAATATTAATGACAATGGCAAAAGTTATGAGTATGAAGTTACAGCATGAGAGTGCTTCTGACTTGACTGTAAAGACAAACTACATTTTTATTGTTTTACTCTGCCTGATTGTATTTTATACAGATCTCTTTTTATGCAATTCTTAACTATAAATCTAACTTATAAAGAAAGCATCAAAATATATATGTAAAGGAACAAGTAATAGGTTTATTCCATGCTGAAAAAAAGAAGAAAGAGAACACAACGTTTCGGCCGTGGAGCCTTCTTCAGGTGTCACCTGAAGAAGGCTCCACGGCCGAAACGTTGTGTTCTCTTTCTTCTTTTTCTTCTTTTTTTCAGCATGGAATAAACCTATTACTTGTTCCTTTGCAGCCTACGCATGCTGACGCAGCTACCCACCTAAAATATATATGTATGTAAATATACATATATTAATATATAATATGTAAAAGAAAACCAATATTATAGCTACCCAATGCTACCATTATACAATTCTTTTGGATGGGCTGCAGCGCACAGCTTTGGTGTTTAATCATTAAAAAAAACAAAAACGGTCTTAGTTTTCATGTGGGCAACGTCAAGTGGGCCCAGACTCAAGAGTTCCTGGCTGGGTGAGGCAAGGGAAATATGTAACTCAGGGCACAGAGAGAATGCTATTTAAACTGACAGACTGACTTCAAGACATTGCAAAAGACACATTACAGGAAGCAGTGCAAACAGAGTAATGAGTAAGGGGAGAGGTCAGGAGTTCCACAAAATGTCATTCTTTATAGTCTTGCATTAAAAGCAGATATACAATTGTAAGAAGGGGAATCGTAAGAATTAACCAAGAACATGAATTATTTCAAGTGGGAAAATAGTTTTGTACAATAATCTGAAATGAAAACACTATGAAAAAGTGTTCTTTTTAAAAATAGAAACAATATGTCTTTAGATTATACTCAACACACTACACAAGGTAAGATTTTGCAAAACAGTCACATAAGTCCTTCTTTCAGCATGCCTGCATTCTATCTCAATAATTCTTATTAAAAAAGTTATTAAAATGTACTAATTTAAGCTATCAATTATGACATTTATTCATTCATCTCTTTCTAACAAGCGCTTTATATCATATGTATAGTAGGAATGAAAGTGAAATTGATCTTAAACAACAGCTTTGTATGGTACTCACTAGCAGGCAGCTCACATGAGATATTTCTTCATGTGCTGTTCATTTCTTAAACAACAAACAACAAACAATAAACTGGAATGATATGCCTCTCCCTTCTCAGCTCATTTTAAAATCACATCTGTCAACATGCTTCGAAAACTTAGCAAATGACTTCCCAGTGTCCTTTGAGTCAACTGTCACTGTCAACACATTCCAAAAACAGACAACCCTGACAAGAAATAACATGATTTAAGATGAACAAACAAGTCAGTGACCCAGAAAAAACCCAGTATATCTTACTAATGAGACTGCTTTGGTTTGAACAGTTCAAAAACTTTACAGATGAGCTACATGGTGGTGCCAACTTTACTGAAAGCCCCTTTTATGCAGCAGGCTGTCATTATACAGCAATAACTGGCCGTTAAATAGTCCTGGAATAAGTTTAGTATTGGTGAAGCGTAAACAGACCAGCCAAATAAAGTGTGACAGCCTGTTTATTCTTTCTGTGACAATTCAATGGAAATCCAGTTTAACTAAGTGTATGCAGGTAGTGGGAAATATGGAGTGAGACAGGTCACAATTGCTTTCATGACTGTATTGGCTCAAAAAAACTCTTCAACTGCCTTTGAAATGGTTATTCAAACCTGAAGGTCTTTTAATTATGTTTTACTTTTCTGTCTTTTAGCTGTCATGCCAAAGGGGCAAAGTTCCAGCTCCTTGGGCCACTCAGATACTGCAGATACAGATTTTCCCGTCATCCTTACAAACCTGCTTTTGACAAGCCAACATTCAGTTCCTCTGAAGCAGCTCCTGACTCAGGAACACAGGCACCAAACACAGCCGACAGGAGCAAACCTGAGTCAGGAACACAGGCACCAAACACAACATCCAAAAGCAAACCTGAGTAGATAACATTTCAGTGAATTAATTAAGATATAGTACACCAGTATATGAACTATATTTTCATCTGTAAAGGCATTAATTATAAATTATTCTAACATTTATATTCCTAATCTGATCCCAGAATATTTGTATTATCAATCCTACGACAATTAACATTTTGGCTACCTGCTTCAGGAATCATCCTAATCAGCAATTAGTACCTATTTGTCAATTAATCTTATCCTTATCTGTTTTCTGAAAACATCTCCATGTTGATGCTGAACATTTTTCACTTTCTGTTCTTTATTTTTTATTTAGAGTCCATGGATATGTACTAAAATAAGTGCATCTCAGTGCCTGTGTTCAATGCATCTTAAGGACATTATTTACAGTTTTTAACATGAAGTCTGAAGGGGACTATAGTAATATATGATCATTTTTAAGTGAAACCCTGCTTGCACAGCAATGTGGCACTAATAAATAACACACACTCCAATGAAATCTTAGGACTCACATTTCTCATGAAATTTATCAAAACTGTTTATGCATTGTGCAGCAGCACGATTTATGATAGTGAAATAGTTGTGAACCAAGTACAATGAACAACTTCCAAACAGTAACCTTTCTTCAGCTCAGATGTCATCTTTCAATAATTTCTGAATGTCTGTTAGCATTATTCATAGAAGAACTTTGATATTACATTAAGTGTCACAGACACGCTTTCACCTTATAAAACAGTGCTTTCTTTATGAGAAACGTCTATTGCTTTTTTTGTTCTCATTCTGAAGCTTAAAGGAGGCTTCAAACAGCTGATCACATTTTTTCTGAGGGGCTTGTAATGATTTCCGTGTCTTTGAGATGCCAAAACAACCACAGAAGTGGAAAATGGAAAGGGACTCATTTCTTAAAAGATACCCACAGAACTACTTTTGTGCACAAATATAGCACAAAAAACATACATCATTAATGAAAAAGTACAAGCTTTAACACTCAACATATTTCATAGCTGGTGGAAGCTGTAAAATCTGTATGGCATTTTTATTTTTTTTGCAAAATATTAAAGTATTGTAAATAAATATATATAATGATAAATATGAAAATAATGATTAAAGAAACCATACTGTTACTGCAGTATTCAAGTTCATATGTCTAGTTATTACTATAAGGTATAGAAGTCCTATGAAATTTTTAAATAATAAAACGAGTTATTTTAACATTAAAATTATTATCAACCTGACCAAGTAAGTGTTTGAAATTAAACCTCAAAGTGCAGAAGAGGTATAATTACAAATGCAGTCACAGTTAAAGCTCATAAATAATTTTTATGTATTTCAATTTTGCCCCAGTAAAAACCACTTCAGCTGCAGCATAATTCTCTTGAAGAGTGTTCTGAGAGATGTTAGATTTCATTTTATTTTGATAAATGTGAGATGGTTTTCACAAGAAAGCATTAGATATCCGATTTGATTAAAAGCGTCTCTTTTTAAAATGTATTACTATTAGTAAAATTACTATACGTTTTGACATATTCTCAATTTTTCATTTCCCATATGCACCAACTATAGTCCATATTAATCATGTTCCTTCATTAAAGGCACTGTTTTTGAGCAATGGCTTTGTACAAGCTAGCAAAAATAGCTTGCCAATCCAGGGGTCTGTTGTCCGGCTAAGATATCATTATAGTTAAAAAGAAACTGCATCAACTGTCCAACAATATTTAACTTTCGCCATGTCTTTCAACCAAATTAATATTACAACTGCTGTTCAGAGGGGATATATTTTGGCAGTGAATTCCACAGATAAGATTTCCATCTATTATTACATGCCAAAAGCCATCCTATTGTTTTGATTTCCAAAAGAATGACGCAAACTACTACATTCAAAAAGAAAGAATAGAAACAATAATACAAACATTTTAAAGGGCAGATATAACAGCACATAAATTGTAGTACTAAGTCAACTGTAAAGGTAAGGCTGAGATAAAGTAAAGCTATTTCACAGATAGCAACTCCTGTGACTTGCCTCCCTGCAGCCTTGCAGTGACATCAGTCAGAGACGTGCTGCTCCTCTAATGCACCTCTGACTCTCCTGTCAGGCACTGCTGAGCTTGTGTGTGTCAAATTACTCGGCTCCGCAGGTGTGCTGGAGGAGAACGTCTCTGTGTTTCACTCTCTCACATGCCAACAGCCCAATGGTTAGGCCTCCGCATGTGAGGCACAACGCCTAGCCAAAGAGAGACCAATGTGGAGGCAGATTGTTGCAGCCATGCAGTATATCCTTATAGAAGAGGATGAAGTAATTACCACAGATTAATCTATAAAAATAAATCCAATAAAACTGTCCTCGGGTATTTGCATTCCCTTTCAGGAATTCAGTCATTTTTAGATTAATTTGAGAAACTTTATGTATTGTATTAGACATAACCCATATTGATTTTTAATACTTTTTCAAGATGCAGTGGGGGGAAAAAAGCCTGAAAAAATTCACATAGCTTTTTTGTGGACCAAATGAAAGAACTGTAAAAGGGCAGTAGGTGCAGACAAGATGGTGTTTCTTGACTTATCAACATTATCCAGAGTGCAATGTTGAATGACCTGCCATTTGCAGTCGCCTGACTAATTGGAGAAAGATAATTGATCAAGTAATGGTTACTTAAAACCAGCATAACATTCCAGGCTAGCCGTCTGCTTGCTAGCTGTCCCTGTTGTGTGCTGCACCAGTGGGAGAAAGGAGCAGAAAGAGCTAACTGACCACAAAACCTGCAAACATGATTCTGGTGAGTTTTATTCAAAGATCCTGTGAGAGCAGGTGTACCACACAACAAACAAAAACGGTCTGCATATGTAAAGTAGAATTTAATATTCCAAACTGGTTCGGATTGGAGTAATTAGTAGCAATATTACACAGTATATGATAAAGATGGTGAATGAGGTCACAGGCACTGCACATTTATCTGACTTTATTACCTTCGTGGAGAGACAGTGATCATTAAACAAGCCGAACCATCTCACTGAGAATTACAGCTAATTTTCATTAAGGTTAAATGAAGGTCATCTAATGTCAAACAGACACAGGCAGGAAATAATTGCAACACAGCCTTCACAATAGGACTAATTAGATTTGTTTGTTCTTTCTGCGTTGTCTGGATTTGACGATGATGGTGGCTTGACATGAAGGTCAAACAATCTCAGCTACCTTCTTCGGATTCTAATCTTCAGGGATCATCCACAGCAGAAGAAACAGTAAGGTACCGACTATTACGCAGTCATTACACGAGTATGCAAAATCCTAGACAAATCAGTACATAAAACTGTGTTTTTATTGAGCATCAAGGAGACTGACTTTTTTCTTGACGTGTTCTTTTTGTCACAAATCTTCTCATTGTTCCCAATAACTGTAGAATAGGAGAGGACTTTCACGCCCTTTATAGTTTTTATAATTATTTTTAAATATTGGATTTTTATATATTTATTTTTAAACCCTCAACCAGCAAACCTAATCTTGTAAAACAAGGATTTGCCAGGATTACATTCCTCTCATCATTACAAGGTCTCATTAAAAGCCTGTTTTTAACCTTTTGTAATCCTTCAGTTATAACATATTTCCTGATCTCCTGCTTGATACAACCTCCTTCCTCATGCCTCAGCTGTTTTCTACTCCAGGTGAATTAGACCTACCGATACCAATGTAAATGTACCGATTTACAGTCGTAAATAAAATTTAAATGAATGAAAAATAAGGATAAGACATAATACATACGTTAAAAAATTATTTATGGGGTTGGAAGTAACTCACTTCAATACCCACTTAATGATATTAACAGAACTCAAACATGGTATAAAAAGCAAAATGTTCATGATTTTACAAACAAAGTTACTAAACGTTTCACATGAGTTGTGGGTTAATATTTTTTTGCGTGAGTTGAACAGGTAAAACGTCAGAGTACACTGTCGTCAAGCAAATGCTGGTGCATCAAACGTGATGCTATTCTAAAGCTCATGTGGATGAAGGGGAGAAAGCAGGAGACTACAGAGACAGCAGCTTTGCTAACAGAGTCTCAATACTCGTGTTGATGTTTCGATGGGCTCCCCTGGTGGGTGATGGATATGTACTGACATAGTTCAGAATTAATTTAGACCAGCCCCTAAAGCTTTTGTGCTAAAAAAGAGGGATAAACAAGCCCAATTTGCAGTCACATCAGGAATGTACCTCTGTGGCTCATGTGAGGATCACATTGAAAATGGAAATGCCATTTGTTTGTCAGTCAAAAAATCTGCTTCTTGTGAAAGCAGTGAATGGTTGAGTACATCCAGGTCAGAGAAAGGAACACCAGGGCAAATCTTGACCAGCTGATTCAGGAGGCTACTTCAGGAGCATAGATGGTGTTACTGACAAAGCACAGAATAGCTGTATGGAGGATGGAATAAAGACTTGCATCCGAGCAGGGTTATCTGCATCTCACTGTCATAGAACTATGAATTTTTTATTCATTTACACTGAAAAATGGGCGCCTTCGCATTTGGGCAAAAGCAACACTTCATTACCAACATGGAACTGATTAATTTAAATCTAAATATTCATCTTACACCAACCTGGAGCCCAGGGTTTGGATTTAAGCAGTGCAAATCACATGACAAAAACCACAATAAAAATGACAAATAGCAGATTTTCAGTTAAAAAAGGATCCTGTTTTGCACTAGGTTATCGTATCATTGGCCACCTGACAAATTCCCAGCGCTGGTTTTCACACGAGGATTTACACATCCTCTCCTCTGTCAGATCAGCTGGTCCACAGCTTGGCTGATCTGGCAGATCGAGTGTGGCTGAGTCATCTTGCTGGAATAAGGCCGTCCAGCCCAAGAACAGAATCTACATGCATTCACAAAGACTTTCCCTGCAGTGAAGCACAGTACAGTAACAGAGTGTCTGAAATTAAAAGTTAGAACAATGATTGAAATAAAAAGAAGACATTTTAATTGTTTCTACTTGGATGACCTGATATTCTTTCATTATTTTACAGCTGACAGGGTAGCAGGAAACTTAGTGACCTTGCCTGAATTATAAAGACTTGAGTTTGCTTCTGCCTCCTTTTTATTTAATGCTGAGTAACCGATATATTTAATAAGTGCAAGCCTTGTTAATTCTGACCAGCCTCATAAATCATAGTCATTAAGCACAATACCAAGTACAATTACCAATAATACACTAAGGAGAGATATTTTGTGATGAAAAGTACAACAGATGACCTAAGGGATTGAAATTAGCAGGTTCAAAAGATGCTACATCCACAGCAATACAAATGGTGAATATTAATGCAGGCTACCAAGAAACCACATTTAGTTTCATGCACCAGGAAAACAACTAAAATGGAAGAATGAAAAGTGAATCAAAAACTATTAATGTAAAGCAGCATCTTTCAGATTTGTGCAAAGGCGCTTCAGACAGATCATTTTTACAAAAATCACAGACAAGTGAAACAGTCAGACTGTCTCAATCCAATAACACCTTGCACTCAGCAATTGTCTTAATGAGATATTTGGACTGTATAAACCTTACCATGTAAAATACAGCAGACGTATCATTTCAGAATTACAAAATCCTAGTTTCTTGTTCTACAAGACGTATTTTTATTTTATTTATTTAATCATAACCTTCCACTGAAAAGTGCTGGTCTGTGTGAATCTAGCAAAACATGTTCTAAATATAATTAAAAGAATAAGAAATCAAACTGAATGCAAATTTGTTGTTGAGAATTATTACAACCATCCTTTTCTCATTTAATTTGAGAAGTCTCCAAACAGCAACGTAGGCTTCTAACAGCAAGTGGCCGTCAGTCAAAGTGCTAGTGGGTTTCGAGCGCACACATTATTCAGCTTTTTGTTTTCCTCCCTTGCATGCTTGTTGCTCTGACAGCACAGTTTGTCTTATTAAAAATGTATATTACACAAGCAAAAAGATTTTAGCAAACCCTCTGAAGAGCTGCATAAGATGCATTGTTTTTAATCTTGTTCTCCCATTTGACATTTAAAGGTTGCTATCCATCATGTTGAGCACATCAAACCTGAGAGTGGTGGGTGAGCAACGAGGCTAACTTGACAATTAGGCAAGTGAGTGTATGTGCATGGCTACTACAGGCAAAAAGCACGAGGGACTTAGCGCTTAACAAGTATTGTGCTGGGTCAGGATTTTCACAAGCTGGAATTATTCCATGATCCTGTATTATAATTAACATCCCAGCATTCCTCTTTAGCAACACCTGCTACTACTTTATTTTTACTACAAAGATCATTAGATGTGAAGGGATCATACATCTGTAAAATCTGACAGACGGAAGATATTAGTCCCAAATGCAGCAATCCGTAGTACATTGAATACAATTATTTGCCAACTTTCAGCCATTTTAGGTGCTCACACTTAAACATATTTTTAAAGCGCAAATTGGAAAGAACGTCAGAAAGCCACCTCTCCAAGAGACTTCAAATATTAATGTATCAAATGTCTCTTTTTGAGATTCGATTGCAAAATTCAGAATTGAGAAATACAGAATAAATGGCTATATGGAATCATGTGTCATAATGATAATTGCACTGACAACCCATGATGGAAAACTTATGCACAACAGAAAACAATGATTATGGAAGCGAGGAGACCTGATATCTGATTGTATAGAGACAATTGCTTGTTAGAGCTGGTACAAGAGATCAGAAATAATATGCACAGCAATGCAATCTGAAATGCTTCGGAGAGGAGACCCGTGTTTACACTTTTATAAAACATCCAAATACTGAGCTTTAGAACACCAAAAGTCACACAGGGAAAATTATTCTTAAATCACATGAAACTGTTGATGTTTTTAAGGTATTTATCATTTATTGCCACAAGGGCTTTCGGTTTAGATAAAGAGGGGCTACAGATTTATCTGGCAGAAGGCAGAACGGAGTGGGAAAAAAAACAAGGAATACAAGTATTCCTAAAGGGCTGCTTCCTAGATTTGCTTATTGCTGGTATTTAGAAAAAGACACACAAACCATCTGTTCTCTCCAAGACCACAGTGCGAGTTTGGCTTGTGTATCACAATGACTTTCAGAAAATTCCAAATTGACATCTTCAGAGAAATTCACATAATGATATATGAAAAACTTTTACAACTACAGCAGCATTTATAAGATCATCAACATTGCTTCATATGCTATGCACAGATTATGATGGATTTTTTATTTTGAATTTCATACACAGCACAAAAAAATCTAGTCTTATCAGCAAAGACCTTAATTATTTTCATTCTGTCAAAAATCAGACAGAGATCACCTTTTACCAAGGACAGTTCAATATCGCTGTCAATGGGAGTTTTTATTGAGGTTTTGCGGTTCCTTCCTGCTACAAATGCAGTTCAAATACAAAATGAGCTTTACATCTGATTCACCCTAATAGAACAAATTATGCTATCATTGAGAAGTTGTGATTTCATAATGAGAATCAACTCATTCAAATCCTTCTAAGATTCTTCTATATTGGTTTTCAACACGGAAATCTTAACTTACAACAAGCTGAAAAACTGATTTCTTTGTTGTACAGTAATAATATCATAAAAAAGTGAACAAGCTGTCACTTTATGCTATTAAGATACTTCCATACAGGCTCAAAAATCAGTCACCGGCAATCATGGGATTGATCAATCAACTTGAAATTTCAGTTCACAGTGCTTCTCATTGATGTTGCCACTTGAACAAAATTCTTCCATTTTAATGTTTAGATTAGTAAATTATTTCAGATTTCAATAACAAGGCTTATATGCAACAGCAGCAGTATGCTTTCTGCTGACAAAATTCAGGTTTTTGAAGTTCCTTTACTTTCTATGGTTCTGGTAGTCTGGTTTCCTTCATATATACACAGTTCAATGTCATTTAATAGCTGTTAAATGTAATTTAATTTAGATTTTGCTACATATACTGGTGTACTACTTCGGAATTGAATGATATTAAACTGAGGTGTGAACAGAATGTATTTTTCTGTACAACAGGGGTAGTTGTGATAAGGGAAATAGCATTGTTTTAGCCCGTTGTCCCCCGAGTGAGTAAACTGTCAAGTTTTGCCTTTGTGGGCTGTGCTAAAAAAAAACAGTAGGCAATTATGTAAATAGTAAATTCAGAAGACAGCTGTTTCAGAGACAATAACTAAATGTGCTTAAACATACATGTGCCTCTGAGATGGCAATGGAATAACTGGCGATTTCCCTAGGCAACATCATCATGCCATTGTGTAGCCAGTAAAATACCTGGGTACAGGCTGAAAGCAAAATATAAAAATACAAGAACAATGCACGATATATAAAGTATTTTATAGAAACTGCTATAAACTATAATAGAAGGTGCAGGCATGTATTACGAATTATATTAAGTTATCAAAGCAAATGTTGATTCTAGAATATGTGCATGTTTTCCCTTTTTCAGTGCTGTAAATATAAAATGTTGTGCAGAATTTTGGTCAGTGTTTTTCCGATCCTTGTGACACTAGCATTACCACCCTGTAAGGATGCATGATCACAGAAGCACCAGTGAGTACAGCACTGGTTTGGGAGCCTCTAGGAATACCAGGTTGCTGCTGTAAGTGGTCTGCCTGGACCACTAGGTGGTGCTCTTCCCTCTGGACTAGAGCGTTCAAAACCAAAGCATGGAGACTAGGGATACCATGTTGTAGGAGGTGCTATGCTTCAGATAATAAATGAAGTGGGTCCTATCCTGAATCTAAAAAGGTTTGTGATATTTTGGTTGAAAAGCAAAGCCCCTGTGCCTATTCCATCAACAATTTTTAAAGGCCTCTACTCTGCACCTACATTATTGTAAGCGTAATTCAGGACAGAGTCTTGTCAAATGCCAGAAATACTGCAGCAGAGGTATGCTACTGTAAAAGGTTTCCATTTTAGCACAACAGCTCACTGCTCATCTCAAATAGTCAGTCACTCATAGGTTTTAATTCTTCTGCTTATCTCTATTATACTTCTGTATAGGAGCCCGTGGCTCTGAAATTGATTACAGAACAGGCTGAATTGACAGCTCCTTTTGAGAAGACTGAGAAAACCCATGCTTCCATTCAACTGCACGGAGAAACAAATGAAGCATCTCATTGTATACATAGTAGAAAACGATTTGTGACAGCATGTTATTTGTGATATGTTTCTTCACTTTTCCACTCAGAAAGTCAGTGCATCAGGTTTTATTTCACTGCAAAACCCAGCATAGGACATCAGGAGAACAAGACATTGTAAGTTTGAGCTTGACAGAAAACATCTCTTTTAGAAACCAGACAAGATTTCTTTCCTTACATGAATGAGTCATACAGTATTTACAGTCCACTTGTATTCCTCGACAAATGCAGCTTCTCTTCATAATGAAGCTCAATGAACCAACAGACAGCAAAATCTGCAGACCTTCAGAAAAATGTATGCAATTCATTTCAGTTCTTTGCCATCTCTTTATAACTTGCATTTTCATCCTCAAAACAAAGTTGTTTGGATCACATTTTCATTAATTTTAAGGTTCCCATTCTTACCTCATAGCCGAACTTTTGTCAGGATATGAGGACCACACTTAAACAGTTTGTATTAACTTGCACTATAGTTTAATTCTGGAATGGGGCTACTTTCCCCAGACTAGGGTCCGATTACGGAAGAGACAGTGACCTCCTGTAATGAAGCAAATTCTCCAACAACGGGGGGGGGAATTAAATTGCATCTGTGCCCCTGAACCAGCCTTGAAACCTCTAACACACCAAGCAACGTTCTACAGCACATTAAGAAAAATAGCTAAATCACAAGCGCATTTGAGTATTTAGACTAGGTAAATGGCTGTGAAAAAATCACTAAGCAGGCAGAGCAGACAATGTATTTTTGGGATCTTATGGGAGTTCTGTGAATGTCTCCAAGGGTCACCTGTCATCCCATCCAGAAGCTATCAGTGGCCTACCTCTTGCACAGTCATGTAAATCAGTTAAGCTGTCAAAGTCTCTTGTGTACAAACATGCATTTTTTAATAAAAGTAAAATGAAGCTGAATCCTGGGTAAAAAGATTCTGCTTACAAGATACTGGAGTACTACAATATGAAACGGATGAAAAACAGGCTTTAGAGAGAAGGATGTAGGAGAAAAACAAAGCAGTTACTTTAGTGAGGACGGTTCCCCCCGTTTACATGTTGTTAAGAATGTAAACAATATACTGTTATTAGTTAACACGACAAACCTTGGTCTGAAATCAGAGCTGTGGAGTCTCATCTAGACACAAGGGCAGTCATCAGAGTAGCTCAATCCCATCTATTCACAAAGGAAGCAAACCTTGTTCCTGTAATAAAGCACAACTAGCTGATGGCTTGGACCTTCACCTAAGGTTAATAGAGTACCGCTGCAGCAAAATACAGCAAGCAGTAGGTACAGTACGTGTTTTGCAAACTGCACAATATATCACATGGATATTAGATGAGCCGGTGATTGATTCCACACAATACCATAAACAGACAAAGTACAAGGTACACAAAGTACTTTGAGCTGCTGGGTAAGGGTTCTTTGAGCTGCTTCCTGAAACCTCTCTCTTAATAGAAAGTCTTAATAAAAAAGGCTGGGCATCCACAAATCAGTGACCCATAAATGCCTCTGTACATTCCAGAAAGGTTCCCAGTGACTCAGTAGAGTGGGTTTAAGTGAGCATTTAGACATGGCAGTGTGCTGAACCTCTCAGTCACATGTCTCTTGTCAGTGGAATGTGATACAGTGCTACATTCCTATAGACAGAGAAGGTTAATTTAACTTTGTGTCAGCCTGTTTGTCGAGATTCCTTCATTTTATATTTCTTGTGTGTTAGAGGAGAAAAAGAATATGGGCACATCACCATTACTAGTGACTTTGTGGTTCAGCGAAACAAGTGCTAAAACAAAAAAAAAGTAAAATTTCCAAAATAGCATTAAAAAATCTAGCTTTCTCTTTAATGGCCTCTAAACACTTCATGGCCTGATATTAGGAAATTATGTTATTTCATTTCATACATAGTGGATCAAAAACACAATTTAATGTTTTAGAACAATAAACAAGGGAGACAAAATTGTGTGATTAAAACAATGTGCACAATTTATGACACAAATACGCAAGAACCAAACTGGACACACAGAAACAGCAATTACTTATTATATATTATATATTATATTCTGATTATCCAGGGGTCTGTTTTAATATGATGAATCTTACTATATTCAATTCAGGTTATTTCTTATTCCCCTGGACATAAACAACATGAAAAATAGAACAGAACCATAGAATTGTCTTTATCTGCGATCAAAAGGCTTGGAAAAGGGTGAATAAAACTTTGTTTTTCATGTACAGTTTTCTTTTCTGCCTGAGAAAACAGACTTTAAGATAATTTTTTAACATATGTTTTCTCTGAAGCCATTTAATAATATTATAACAATTTTCAAATATTGCATACAATTATTCCTTAATATAGTGTAAACCCCCGAGATATGTTTCTGCTCATTTTTAACAATATAGAGAAATGAACTGAAAGTTGCAAATTGAAATGCTTGATAACTAGGCATGAGAGACAATTATTTCATGCTATTATTTAGAAGCTTAAAACTAATGACATACTGTATATATATTTAAATATGCAATTTAGTTTAACATTTAAATAGTATGATACGATAGAATTCAAAACTAAAAAATAACAGATGGAAATTCCACTAATTGTTGTACTGTATGTTCTCTCCCCTATTGTCAGTCATAATACAACACTGTAGGCAAAATTGTTCTCTGCTTTTACCCATTAGATTGTGACATAAGTTGCACACTCAGACTTTTCATTGTGTAAACAATAAGTTTCATATTTAATATTATAAATTAACACTATTTGGTTTTTGCCATTTTAGAACTTTAAGAGAGTGCATAGGTCCAGCAAGAAAACCTATGTTTTGTTTACTTGGTATTTATGAAGAAAACTTCTGTCATTTTCTGTCACTGAGGTGAGCCTGTTACAGTGACATAACCAGCAGACTCTGAAGCGTCACATGACCAGTCTTCTGCGCTTACTGGATCTTTTTCCTGGCCTGTGTACAGTACACCTTCAGGGGACAGAGAGACGTTTGCAGATCGAAGAACCACACAAGCTACACTGGTCAAAGTCCTTCCCAAGAGTATTCCACTTAATTTCCATTTTCAGCTAACCTCCTCCAATTTGTAAAACATACGTATTTGCTAACTGTCAAAAGAATGACAGCTTGTGCGATCATCAGTTTTTGCCAGTTCTGTCATCCTGAAGTACCTACTGCTGAAGGACTGGGCAGGCAAAAGGGACCTTCGGCAACATGAGTTTGGAGATAATGCAATCTGACACAGCTTGAGAGAAGAATAAACTGCTTGCTTCAAAATCCCTACATTTAACTCTTGTTTTGAGCACGTCTCTGACCACGTCAAAATGACTAAATTAGTCAAGACAGTATAAACAGCCCATGAAATCTATCATAAAAAAACAATGTACATCATATGCAAAATTTTGCATCACCTTTTTTTATCATTACAAATTTCTGACTGCGCTGAAGGCCTTTTCACTTCAATTTACAGGAGCACGTACATGTTGAGCTGACTTTATTTTTTAACTGAAGGAAATGAGTGCTTTTATTTCAAGCAGAAGGAGATTAAAACGTGAGAGCCGGCACGAAACCTGTGTTCTTATTCATCCGAAGACTAACTTGTACTTCTGCGTTACTGTAAGTGGTATCTAACCAAGCAGTCAGATGGTCTGTCTGGCTACTGTTTCCAGCGTGGTCTTCGCCGCAGTCCTTCTGCTGGGCTTCCATTTGACAGTAGGACCCGTAGCTCCGTTTTGTAAGAATCAGCTTTTTCCATGATCTAACTTGTCACAACCACACTGTGCTCCAGCGCTTGCAGAGCCAAAGCTTTATGACAGAGTGGAGTTGCTGTTATTACACTGCCCACAGACTGATGAAGAGTCAGGACTACAAAGGCACAGGGATGGAGATCATGTTGAAGATGTAGTATTTGGTAAAATGGTAGAAAGTTTGTAAGATCTGGTAATGGTTTGCTGAAGGAAGAATAAAGTGGCAACTTTAAAAATCCCAAAGGAAGTAACTGGTATTTACAAAATCACTGATCTATTAAAATGCTTCTCCGAGCATGATTCTAGCTGATTACTTTTGATTTCTGTATGCTTTGGGGCGTTCTCAGACAAGCTGTTTGTTTTCATTAAAGTTCTTTTCAAACTGTTGCACTAATATACAAATCTATTTTGTGGTTTGCTTTTCTTGTGACTGATTTATTGCCTGCGCTTTCATTTCAGTATTGTGGACATGGGGTTGTTGATGTAAATCTATTCCCTACTGGCATAAAGCAAAAATTAATCAGCTCTGAGATGTAGTTTTAAAAAGGCAATTTTTTGTGGGCATTGCCACTTTTCAGAAAGCATAATGAACATTATAATGAAAGCAAGAGATGATCCAAAGAAGACCATGACCTTTATATTAAATTATATATTGTTGCCACTGGACTGTGTTATATCTTGCTTGATTTAGAAACACCACTGCATGGGCTTCAACAAACTAAAATATATGTATTTAAATGATTCAATGAATCTAATGCAATCACATATGGCTCACAGACTTATTTAACATATCTAAGTAAAAGAGAATTTTTTTTTGCTTCAAATGTGCATCTGCATCAATGGTAATATAGTTTAAAAATTGTACTGGTAGATGTTTGCCTGTGATTTTTCCTAAACTACAGAACTTTTATTTAGAATGGTTATCACAATTTGTGAGTACCTGTGAAAAATTATGCAATGAATCGAAATTTTTCCTGTTTAACCTTTACTCATGGTAGGCAGCTTCTTCACATTCACTCTATACCTTCTTTCTAATACTCTGCACTTGTATACATTTACAGACAAACTTCAGCTTGAAGATAAGCAATTTTCATCTTCAGAAAGTATTAACAGCTGCAGGTTTAGGAATTGAAGCTTCTGTACTTCAAAAGTGCCATTAAATAACACCAGGCTTTATTCCAGAGACCATAAAACAGCATCACTTCAAGAACCACCAGGAAACGTGTTTTAGCTTTTACATGACTACAGCACTGAAACATAATCACTTAAAAAAACCTACTGTTGAAAATGTTTTTTTTTCTGTCATTGAACACCTGCTGTTCCATGAATATGTGAAAACATAGCGTAACAGTGAAACAAAAGGAATGGTTGTAACAAGGTGAAAGTGTCTTTGCCGAGTTTAATTTATTAATAGTTTGCATAAAACATTGTGTTTATGAATGCAAATGACTTGATCTCAGGTGATCTGTAACATTCCATATTTGAGTATTTTGTATGCTTTTCCCACCTGATTCCTGTCTATCTTAATTTTTGCAGCATGCAGTGAATGCCATGGGGCCTTTGAGGCAGCCACACCAGCATATAGCAAATTTTCATATTTGTTACCGGGATTTGTTCCATTTTCTATGGCTAAAGCTAAAAAAAGAATCTTTCATATGATTACTGACAAAGGTTTCAAAACGCTCTGCTACAAGCGGATGTGCCTCACTTCCAATGTGCATCTGCTTCAGAAAACCCTTGCAGATTTGTTTTTCAAAATGTTAAACTCACCGTCAACATTAAAAGCATGTCAAGCCTTCCCATTTCTTTAAGACACGACATTAGAATGTTCCCAAAGGTTGTATATAGAAAAGCAAAGTACATGCTAAACAGTAAGAAAAATAAGAAGATAAAAATAAATCAAATGTGCGATTCTGAACTGAGGTACCTTCTAATTGGTGTTTGCATGGCCTCCTGCATCAACATTCAGGTTACTTCCAGACTTCCTCCCCACGACGTCTCTCCGTCCTCCGTTTGTGGTGTGTGTCCAAATATGTGAGCACTGGTTCCAGGAAAGGTTCTGATTTCACAGTCTGAAAACTAGGAAATGTTAATAAACTGTTTAGGAAACACATCAGATTACAATGAGATAAGTTCTTCTTCATAAATATGATTTTTTCTCAGATTCTGTATTTGGTTTAGCAATGCAATACAGGGACATCCAGTTTCTGAAGTTACCTGACCCCAGTAATGTGTGATCATACACTACAGGAAAGTCTATTGGACTTAGAGCTCTCTTTTAAATGTCTCTTTAATTCTGCTGTTAATGACATATTTTATCACCTCAAAAATATAGCTAGTCTGAAAACTGTGCTGGACTTACCACCAGGACTTAAGAGATCTTGATATAAGAATTTCTTACTGGTCTGCTTCTTTTTGCAATTCCTTGTTTGCAGGTTCTCTCTTCTGTAATTTAAGGATTCAACTTTTTAAAAAGTTGACTGCATGACTACTTTTTCACACCAGGCATTTCTAGCACGTTAGACCAGTTTAAAAATCGTTACATTGGTTATCTGCAAATCATCAAACTGACTTTATGGTATAATCAAATCTTCATCATCTTCATTAAGGGTCTTTAAATCCTCAGCAGCTATTGTATATATGCACATACAGTATGCACCAATATGCTCTCTTAGATCTACAAACTCAGACTCTCAGGTTGTACTGAAAACCGATGGAGCAATTTAGGGAACAAATTTCCATTAGACTGTAGACAGGCATTTTTTGAGTTTTTTTTTATTTGAAAACACTTCACTGGAATGAGCTTATAATCGTTTAATTTTGTTTTTCCAATGCACGTTCAGAGAAGCACTAAACTTGAATTAGCTATTTATGAAAAAGACTTATGTGCTTAAGTTGACACAAATTAAATCTTGTAAACAATATGGAGAAGCTCTAAAAATGTTAGAATATACAGTTAAAAGGTAGAATTCAAGATACTGTGTGTTGTGTTTTCATTTTACAATGCACTAGTTTACAATAAAAAATATATTGTTGCTTTGTAATCAATCAAGAGAAGAGCAACCAGACATGTAGGATTGTCCTACACTGAGAGGGAAAAGAAATCAATATTTTAGTCTTGAACAGAGTGTATATACTATGAGGGACCTGATAACATCTATTCAAAATCCTCAAAGGCAATGTCAAAGTCAGCCTAGTGGACGTCTTTAGGATAAATAGTAAATCATGAACTAGTGGAAACCAGTGGGAACCAGTGGGAACCAGTGGGAACTGTGTGGAAGTGCCTTTTCCCACAAAAGGTGGTGGGAGTATGGAAAAAGCTACCTAGCAATGTCATTGAAGCTGATATCATGGCTTCTGGATGACATTCTTGGATAATTTAGCTGCAAATTAGCAAATGGACTAGATATGACCTCCTCTACTTTGTAAACTGTCTTTTATGTTTTTACTTGGTTTATATTCAAATATGGAGGATTTGGTGTGAAGAGGGTTATAGAAAAATACATTTAACTAGACCTCTCCCTATGTGCATCATAGATTTCAGAAGATAAATTCCAGTGACACGTGACACAGTGACTTGGAGCCTGAGATTTACAAGCAAAGCTAAAGAACAAAAAGTATCAAGCAACAAGCTCCATTTTTTACTGTAAGACATCTTCACGTAACGATTTCTGGTGTTCAGAGATATGGCAAACTACTGGACACAAATCTCAGGCAAGAAATGGGCAGTCTGCCTGGTCGATAACAGGGTATTACAGTGAAGGCCGTACCACCATTTTTCAAAAAGCTTGATGTTTTTCCAGTTTCCTATCAATCACTCACTCAACTGAAACAGATCAAGGCATTCAAGTACCTTTCTGTTGTGGTTTTGGGGAATTGCTCAAGTTTCAGTGACAACAGATTCTGTGCGTTTAGTAATGCAATGGAAAAAAAACATGCTTATTTTCTTATTCAGTAAACTGTCTTTAAAAATTGTGGTTCATTATGTTGGGATGCAAGATGTGATGTGTCAGTGTCAAAGTATATCTTTGACTTGACATACAACATTGACATATGCTGCTTTCTTTCCTTCTTTATTTCTGGCAAGTGTTAAACAAGGAATCTTGTTTTAAGCCAGACACTTTGTATAAATGAGGATGCTGCAGGGAATAGCAATGCTTTCTTTAAAACATGGGGGTAAAAACAATATAAGCTAGTATGTACCACATAAAATTCAATTAGAATTGTAAATGAACTACAAAACCTTAAGGGAGACAGCATTTTAAAAAAATGAACATTTAGTTTGAACGCTTCATAGAAAACAGCAAATTATTCATAATTAACAATATGATTTAAGGGACTTTTTTCATCACTTATTCACAAAGATAACACAGCCAGTGAGAAACAACTTTTTCACCTCGAGAGTAAACGGAGTTAAGAGTAATTTGAGAGAATCAATACACTGCTCTATCAAGCACCAAAATATCCCAGAGCAATTTTCACACATCTTTTCAAACAATGATAATATTTAAACTTGTGGTTTTAATTAAAACTAATAGGGGACTGTGCTGTGCTAATTATAATGATGTATTGTTGTTTTTTAACTTGTTTTTATTTTTTTAACACTAAGGCTTTGCAGCCTCTACACGCAGAAGATATTTAAATGCACAAACGTGCGACGAAGATCTGAATCTGTAGATGTTGTGTCGAGCAAAAAACTTCTCCCCCTTTAAAATTGACTATATGAAAGATTGTGTGAAAAATGACCCATTCTAGTATGACCATTGCTTAAAATCTCACTATTTGAATTATCAGCTTTTCTCTCTGCTGGTGTTTTAGCGAAAATTCCTATATCACTTAATGAAACTCTTTCATTTCTGAACTGCATGACTGGAACATTTGACATCATGGATAAACAGTCAACCTTTTACTCCATTCTGCTATTCAGCATTTCACTGCTATATTTTAGAAACTTCATTGTATACTTTGGTAAGTTATGTTAAATTATCAAAATAAGACCGAACTGAAGATTTTGTCTGTCAAGAAAAATCAAATGGACGAATACTAGTCGCAGAAAACACGTTAAAAAGTGACAGCAGCTCCATCTGCTGGCTATACGTGATATTATTTCCTTTTTACGGGGGTCTTGTATTTACCGTACCTCCGGTTGTTTTATTATTTTTATGTTATGTTTTTTAGCAAAATATGTGACAGGGCTACTGATCTGAGCTAATACCAGAAGGCTTGTGTGAAGTGATTTTGGCTGAGTGCAGAGATATCCTCCTTTACTGTGTGAGTGATGAAACAACACCACACAGCTGGTTACACAAGCGCCTTTGTGCTTCACAGTGCTGGATAATCAGAGATTCCAACTTTGCAGCAAGAAAACTCACTGTAACCAGAGCCCCAAACTCCAGAATTGCTTTGAAATATTATGAACATGGTGATTTTCGTTCCCAAGCAATGGCTTTATGTAATTTTTAAACTTTGATTTTTTTTTCTGCTGGCCTCGTAAATATAGGCTTTTTTGTCCATCTACACTCCAATCCTAGGAACCACTTCTGGGAATTTAAAATCATTATTGTGTTTACTTACATTGACATTCTGATGCCCTTTATCTAGACAGAGATTCCCATTTCATAACCCATATGTTTTTCTAGAAGTGAAAATAGAATATTTTAATTAGAGGGAACGTAGTGGAAACAAATGTTAACAGGCAGAAATAACTGACTGTATCTTTTCAAGCATGACTTAGAACGTATGAAGTTAAAAAAGCAACTAGAATGCTATGAGAACAGCTCAATATAAATGATAACAAATGTTGGAAAGCATTAGAAAATGGTGTTTGATTAATCAGTGTTCAGATAGTCCAATTATTAATCATTTATAGTCTTGTGACTATTTTTTGTGATGACTATTCCTGAGTTTTTGTGAAGAGATTTAAACCCCTCTTGAAGTCGAACAAATGTCAATTACTAGCCATACTGAAAGCAATACCACACTAATGCATTTCCAACAGGTTACAGAGTTCCCTGTCAAGGATCTAACTGCTATCCCAGAATTTTGTGTTTTGCTTTAACCCTGATTCTGTGACAGGGTTGTTTCCATTAAGTCACAGAACGCATTTGAAAACATGCAAGGATTATGGTATTATATACAGCACAATCATCTCTTAGCCTAACCATGCTGTCAAATACAACAGAGATTAATAAAATAGTGGTTTATGAGTGTATGATTACAGGGAGAGATATACAATGAATTACTGATTCAATCAGTCTTCCAGGCACTAACTAAAAAAAGCAATAGGCTTTCGAATTGGTTGGCAAGGCAGATACATCCTTGAATCCGGTGAGCTTCCTTTTGTGTTAGATGAGTAGGGTAACCTGAAACTACCCTAAACACATGATAGTGACTCCTTGGTTGTTACAGCTTGTTCCCTTCTTCTCTTTTATGCAGAAAAAAACGTACATGTCAAAACACTGCGTTTTAAGACTTTCAGATTCTTGAAAAAAGGATTTCAGCCATTGTAAAGTCTTAAATTTAACACAGTGGGCCAACAGGCCATTTCATTTGCTGACTGTACATACACCGTAAAGGCCACTGTGCTCCTTCACATATGAAAAATACTTCATATGTCACACCGGGAGTTTTAAGATATTGGTGCTTTTGAGTGTTTTTGAGATCATAACCCACTCAATGCCCACAAAAATTATGTTAAATTGAACCCTTAGAAATAACCAAGGATGCTGACAAGACCATCCTGTTCCAGTAAATGAAACTATTGATTCATTACCAATAAACAAGGAAAATTTGTCCTTACAACAGCATTCTGATGCCCTGAATAGTACACCAGCTTGCTCTGTACTGATGATGTCCATAACTTTATTCTCATTTTGCATTGAGAGCTAGTGCTTCTTCAAGCTTTTAACTTCCTTGATATGAGAGAAGACTATTTCACCATTAAACTTTTGAAGACTAAAATGTTGAAGTTAGGCGAGAAGAGTCCAGACCATGATGTGAGTAACCTGTGTATTTTTAAAGTAGTATGACTTCTTTGTCAGGAACTGGCTGAAGCAGATGTACCAGGAAAAATGTGGCTAATTATCATCATATGTTAGTGTTCAACAGTTTATTATCCCTTTTCGACAGCATATGAGAGACGTAAGCTCTCTTTTCGCACACAGAGAGAGCATGTAATTATTGCCCATGGTGCTTATTCCTTTCCATCCTAATGTATAAGCAAAACTTCTTTAGCTTCTTTAGCTTTCTGAAGCTTTGACGGGTGATATGTTTAGGCAAAGAAGATAAAAGTCCGTTAACAGCTCTTCATCAAGGCCAGCAGACTTTTAATGGGTTTAGTGGCCAACTACGCTTTCATCACAGATTTCCTGCTGAGGTTTTCTGAGATTGCAAAGAGAGACACCCAACATGTCACACAGATGCACACAATCTTTTGACTGTGTATTCAGCAGTAAATTATATATTAATTTTACTGTGTAAGAGGGCACACCCAGCTCATTGATATCCCATCCCTACTACGAAAACAAAACTGCCAAGCTTATGTAAATTACATTACTGTCACTTTGGGTCTTATTATAAGATTTGAAGTGAGACTGCATGACATTTAAGCTCATAGCTTGACAGATGGACTTATTTTCTGCAATAAATGAAGAAAAAAGAAGTTCTGCTGCTGAATACTATGAGCGAATGTTCCTCTGAAGCTGTCAGGATGAAACAAGTACAACTGTGAAAATATGTAGATGAACCTGCTCCGTGGGTTGATAAATGAAAGACGAATAGCCTGCAAAATAATTGATGTCAATGTGATGTCAATATCAATATTGTGATGACAAAAGAAGCAGAAGAAGGTGCTCATATATATGAAAATATATACTGTGTGTATAAATGTGCCAAATCTACATTCATTTATACAAGCATAGCAAAGTCTTAAGCAAGCCTGCCAGGGAATATCATTCAGACTTTATGAAGCTGGAAGACGCACAACAGCGATGAAATCACAGTCTTCACTAAATCAGCTCACTGATTAAAACTGATTGATTTTATTGAGAGTTTTATGTTGAGGTTATATCGCCACGTAAAATAGGTAGCTTGTATTATGGATGCCAGCCTATAGCTCTTGCATTAACTAGGAATGAAGTTAAGATGAATATGAATGTATATGAAGAATTTGAAGTGATAACACCATTCCTTCATTTGGCTGCAAACGCATGAACTCCAGCAAATGTGATATATTATACTGACCAAATTCGTTTCTTGAAATCCCTCTTGCTTCGAAAGACCTTGAGATTCTGGTACTTCAAGGTCATGCAGGTTTGTTATTAAAACTTTTAACCTCCTCCAAGAAGACGTCTGCAACCCTGTATCCAGGAATTTCAAGCTAGAGTCTTCTAATTAGGAGAGGGAAGCTGGCACATGGTGGGAACTCAGTGCTTAACCTGATGCACCTGCAATCCATCCCACCGCAGTTTTGCTGCAACCAGCTACCGTACTTAAACTAACTAATAATTAGCAGGATTCATGCAATAATTATGCAGTTGGTTATATCAACATACTGTAATGGAGCAGACTGGAAGGGCCGCAAGTTGAACAGCATCAATAAGAGAGCCCAAATACTGTTCCGCTGTTCCATCTATGAATAGGCTTCATTACTCTGCTCTCCTCCCCACTGATAGCTGATGTGTGGTGAGCGTTCTGGCGCACTATGGCTGCTGTCGCATCATCCAGGTGGATGCTGCACATTGGTGGTGGTGGTGGGGAGTCCCCATTACCTGTAAAGCGCTTTGAGTGGAGTGTCCAGAAAAGCGCTATATAAGTGTAATCAATTCTTCTTATTATTAATGTTTTTCGTGACGTTGAGTCTTAAAGTGCAAAGCACACTAAAGAGGAATGAAAGCTAGGGTTCCTCACATGCATGAAAGATGAAAAATGGAAAGTCCAGGTGATCCCTTTTCTTATGATCCAACATTTCCTACAAAGTTGCTGCCCTGCACCACTACTGTGTACAGCTTCAGTGTGTTTCACTGAGCCATGTGAGCATGAGGAATGTGGGAGCACATGAGAACCCCTATACACCCTGCCACTTTCTCCTCTGCCTCTTGGCTCACCTACGGCCTCATCGTACGGCTGATGTGATCTTCGACAGTCACAGGTTTCTTCTTCTGTGGAGGTCTCTCAGTGCAGAATCCCACGACTAGCTACCCGATACTGAAGTCTTAAGAGAATCAGTTTGTTCTGTGGTTTGATATTATCTAGTGGCTCAATTTCACTACAACTGCTCACAATCCCATCTACATACCTAGTGAATTTCACGTAAAATGGATGGCCAGTAAAAGAGACATTCTCCTGGGTTGTGACTGTAAGACTTCATAAACCTGCTGTACATATAGAGGAACGCAGATGGTGTTTGAGAGAACATCTGCTTTAGGGCCCGGACAACAGACACCAATAGTGGCTGTAAGATGTTTTTTATAACTTTGACAGTCAAAGTGAGAATTTACAACAAAAGGTCAATTAAGTGTGTCCTGGAAGAAGAAGTTGAATTTAATTTTGTAAAATGCTGAAAAGAAGGTGATGTTAAACCTGAACTACAAAAATCAATAGGTATCTACTTAACAAGGAGTTATGTTGCTATAATTTCTTTCTACAAAAGCTTTCTTCTGCTGCCTTTTCATCTTCCAATTTTCTATTTTGAAGACAGAAAAGATTATCTTATTTTAAGGTTGGTTTTTTATTGTTACCATTATTTTGCTTCTCTTTATATTACAGAATTTTGCACTTTTTCACCGAACCTTTTTAAATCACCCTGGACAAAATTGTCAACTAAACAAACGAATAAAAATACAGAACTCGTTTGAATGATTATTAGTGCCTTTAATTTATGAACATGTTATAGTTGAATACTGGCCAGAAACCCAACTGTTTTTCCCTAACTGCCTGAAGACTTGCACTGGTTTAGCAGTTATTTCAGAGTCGTTATTTTTTACATTTTATCACTTCTCCGGTTGGGAAAAGGATAATTTTCTCTTCCTAGATCCAAAAGAACTCAGGGATGACTAGCATTAGTGTAGAAGTATAGACTTTACTACAAAAAGGTAATACAAACACACTAGAAAAAAAACATTTAACAATGTGTCATGCAAGGTCTTTAGTTGCAAAGATAATTCACAGACCCAGATGATTAAACCGATTTCATTTCAACACCACTTCTGGCAATGATGTCAAGGCTTTATCTTACATAATAAACATGAGCCATTTGCTGGTTGAGGTAATTTATTATGCATTGTAATTACCTGGAACATGAAGTGCTTTAAAATAGTATTACCAGAAATGGAGGCATAATTTAATTTGTGAGACATAAAAATCAATCTTTTTTCCTTCACTGCTTATAAATGCTCAAAGCTATTTCAGATTCCTTCCTGTTGGAATATTTTGAAAAGTGTTATAGATTCACATTCGATATCATAAACTAACATTTTACTTTTTGGGAAATATATTTGGTCAAACTGTCTATTAGACTGATATACTAAGGACATATTTAGAATGTTTTTACTAAAATAGTACTTAAAATTGCAGTATGCCTCAGAAATTCATTTCAAGCTACTGTTCAGGACTACAATAACTTGAAGTAGTATAATTGAACAAAAACTATAGGAAACATTTTTGTTGGAAGAGGCAGATCTTGAATCTATTCCCTAAATACTGTACCGTATTTCAAGGCTCTAAGACACCGCAAACAGGCCCCTAACACCACACATATATTCCATTACTGCATGACACAGATACTGTACTATAGCATTGAAATGCAATGTTCAGGTATATATGTTCTCCACTCTTAAGATTTCCATCAACCAGCCCCCGATTTTAGCAAAATGACATAAATGTGACAATATATATTTTTATAGATGAAGCAGACTTTGGCATTTAAATTGTCACCCTTTTCTTCCCCTAGTTAACATGCAGAAACAAAAAAGACAGATGTGTCTGTTAAATTGTGTAATTAAAATCATATCATTTTTAAATCAAATCATGTCAAAATTCATTATTTCTAACAGAACTGCAATTTTGGTCATCACACTACAAAAAAAAGATATTGCTATTCTCTAATCATTCAAAAAAATACATTTTTGGAATAAATTAATATCTTACACTGACACACTAAAACAACTGAATCAAATTAGCCTTGAACAGGAAGATTCTGATTCAAGTATTCAAACCTGTCAAAGGCTTTGACAAGGCCAACCCAGTAAGCGTTCTCAGAATAAACAGTGAAACTCAAGTCATGCACAGTGGGAACCTACATGGTGAATTGAAATTGGGAAAAGCAGATGTTTTTTTATACTGAGTCTGGAACTAGCTACCCAGCCATTTTGTCAAAGCTGGTACCCTGGCTTCTTTCATGATGTCACTGTGGCCAATGGAACGTGCCAGGACAGGGGTGACAGAAGTTAATGGAGCTTATGTTTTTCTAAAACACCAGAGTGCGTCAGCTCTCACCAATTTACCCTGTTAGTGTCTCAGCCTGCGGGTGCACACGCAGGTTGTGGAAAGGAGGGGAAACTACTGGTAGAGAACACTGTTTAGCAAAATGGCACTAAAGAAACAAACTATAGTGTAGAATGCCACTAGCTTACCTCTTAACAGCACTGCATGAGAGGAGAAGCCAGTGCCTATTTGTTTGGAGGGGTCCTCAAAAAGGACAAAAGGTTGCTAACACATGGGAGACTGGTTATATGACTGAGAGTGAGCTAGTGGGATATACCATTGCTGGGATCCTGAGAAGGGAGGTAATCAGAGCCTAATGCTATTGCTAAAAATGGCAACCAAATATAGAAGATCTAATGAATGTCTGTCCTGTGTATGGTTATGGGTTTCATGTATTTGTGTGTCTAAGTAGTCCGGACTACTGTGTTATGTGTTGTTTGTCTTGTGAATTTTATGATTTACACCTAGTGTATCCATAATGGTACAGCCTAAATCCTATTTTAAGGGTGTGGCAAGCACTAGGGTCGGTTGTGGTGACTTAGGAGTTTGGAAGTTAGGGCAAGGTGTGAGTGGATATTACAAAAAGGTTGTTCCTTTATTTAATTTTGATACTTGAGAAGAGACCCAGCGAGTGTTTGTGGCCAGCTACGTAAACTTCAATAAAACTGGCCTTTTGGTTTGTTTGTGTGTCGACTTGCCATTATGTATTTTCTCTCTGTGAACAAAACGTCCTACGGCGAGCACTACCCACTCAGGAGGTGTTCGTGTGACAAATGAGATACTTGAATAAATATGCTACCGAACCAGCAGCCCAATGAGCTAGGAGAACTGAATGACCTCCTCTCATTTATAACCTCTCTCATGTTTCAAAGTCTATATTTCTTTTTCTAATGCACATCTTAAATTACTATCGGACACCGAGGAGTCTTTCCCATTCTTTTTAAATGAGATGGCAATGTGTCAGATTTGTCTGGTCTGTCTCAGAAGACTGTGGTTGATGGAGGTCTGTGATGCACCAGCTTTTTCCTTTGATGTCAAATTTAATTTCACCTTAGCAAAAGCCCACTAACTGATATCCTTTAACTTACAAAGAAATGTCTCTTTGATACGTATAACAAAGCATCATGTCTTTATAATGTATTTATCCAACAAATGAGAGAAACCTTTATACTGCACATAAGTATATATTTGAATATATACTGCATATATTGTTGATTCAATGTCTCTGGTTCTCTGTGTTTATACCATATAGGCTGTTGATAGAGAATGCAGGTTTGCTTGGGGAGAAAAGCAAAGCATTGCCTATGGTACTATAAAGCTGTAAAATGACTGATATAGTTCCACGTTCTGAACAAGAAATTGAAGAATAAATTCTGGTAAGACAGAAAGTGTTCTATTACTGCTATTAATTGCTGAACTCTTATATAAAAGAAATAAGTTTCCAAATAAATAGTCCAAATACCAGTAGTTCACTGGAACTTTCAAACAAACTCAAAAGCCAAAACAAAAAAGCCCAGATGTTTTCAGACTTTGTTGAGAAGAGTATATACATTACCTGACTGTGATGCCCTAATCTGTTTCATGCTTATACTCATAAGCTGTGTACAAATATTACCACCAGACAGAACCAGATTCCAGGCCGTACAGAGAAAAAGATTACACCTTGTTCTTTTGCACGAAAAACATGTGAAAAGAAATGTTCTATAGGTTCTTCAAAAAAGATCATCTACAACAAATGACTACATGTGATTAAACCCAGTCTCTTCAAAAGTGACACACTGACCATGAAATCAACCTATCATATCCTTTAATTCCAGCTTAGTGAAATATTTTAAATGACTCTTTAAAAATAGTTCAAGTCTACAGTCCATAAAACAGCGAATCTAAAATGCACCAACAAACTGAAATCTGCAAAGTGCTCTAAATGCCATCTCTAAGTATGTGTAGCAGGTTAGAAGTCTCATTAAAATGAAAGATAGGGGCAAGCCCCGAAAGAGAATGAAGAACTGCAGCACATAGCTGCATAAACGTGTGATTTACCATTCACCCTACAGGCATCTCACGTCTTCCAAGAACTGTCTGTCACATTATAAGGATTTGGAAGAATCACTCACTCTGGCTATTATCCCATTAAACAAACAGAGGGTGGGAGAATGTTTACCCTGATCCACTCTTGGTATTCATAGGGCAATGATGTATGATCTTCAAAAAAAATAGTTTGTCATAGCTCACAATTCCTGAGAGACTTTTAGGTAGATGGAAAAAAAAAGTTATTTAGCAACCAAGTTCTCAGCAGATAGAACAATCCCCAGGCCTTAAATGAAGTATGTACTGTACATTTCCTTATGCATAATAATTGATTGCATTTATGTAGTGTCGGTTATGGGAATCATTTCATCCTCTTGGGAGAAGTGAGATAGCCATTATGCACCAATAAACCCCGCTACACATCAGATCAGGCACAGAAGTGAGAAATTGCTTCATCAACTGAATTAAGTAGTAATTTAAGGATGACAGATTGTGTAGGCCCCGTGTCCCAGTGTAAATGTTAGCCAGAACACCAGGATTAACATCCCTACTCCAATAGTGATTCACAATCAAGTAATCAGATACCGCTCTTAATGCATCGTCTAAAGTACAACACCTCTTACAATAAGCTGAGGGCACTGTTTTAGTTTTAGAAATTCTGGTCCAGAGGAAAGAGTTCTGCCTCTTGGTCCTACCAATTCCCTATTCTCATTGGAGGTCTCACATTCCAGTTCTTACCAGGCCTGGTTCTGGCTTGTCTTCAGAGATCTGATTAGCTCAGGATTAAAAGGTGTCAACAGCATTGCCACGTTGGAGTTCATGTAACAAATGCCAGTACGTACAAAAATGCCCTTTTTGAAACATATGCTTTGGGGGGCATTTTTAATATAAAATAATTTTACAAAACTACATTATAACTGACAGTATTAATTTCTTAAATTTTATGGATTTTAGTTGTTAAAGTATTAAAAAATAAACAAGTCGTTAGTCCTTAGGTCTAACAAACCTAAACAAAGTTTTGAAGACTGAAACATGTGGAGCTTAATCTAAGATCTACCTCAGCCTCATCCATTTATTTGCATTAGCCAGAAGCTGTGGCACATCTATAAAGCTGGCATTATCTGCAGTGCAAACCGTCTGGAAGGAACAAGAGGCAGCACTCAATTTAATTTTGTTTCTGGAAATTGCTTGTGTATTATAGGGCCCAGAGCCTATTGCCGATTCACTAGGGAGCATATCCAAACCATCAGTAATCCCCCTCTTTGTGTTAGCCTGGAATTATTCTGCCAAGTATACATAGCCTTAAGGAAAAACTGATAGCAACTGAAAAAAAAAATCAAATAAATCTAAGGTTATACACCGTACATACACACAACAATCTACATGTACATTCAGTACATATATAGACGCGCGCATGTGTAGATGAATATGCTTTGATGTGTATATATGATCAAGATTCATACACCACTGGAGAAATCTACAATTCCCATTGTGGTTGCCACACAGACCAGGCATTATTAAACAATACAGTATTGTGATTGCAAGGCACAAGTCAGAAAAAGAAATAGAAAAATAGGAAATTCAGCAGGTTAAAGACATGTAGGGTATCCTTGCTTGTGTTTAACTGGGATATCTTGCAATAAGTTACAATTACAAGCTTTTATTTCATAAATAACAGATACACTGCCATATCGTCAGCAGCCATAACACCCTGCAACTCACAACTGGGAACCCACTGAAGCTAATCAGGTGAGACCTGTACTAAAAACTAAGGTTGCTGCTGGAAGTGTTGTAATTGGGACCAGCAGGGGGCACTAACCCTGCGGTCTGTGTGGGTCCTAATGCCCCAGTATAGTGACAGGGACACTATACTGTAAACAGGCGCCGTCCTTCAGATGAGATGTAAACTCGAGGTCCTGACTCTCTCTGGTCATTAAAAATCACAGCGTGTTTCTTGAAAAGAGTAGGGGTGTTACTCCGGCATCCTGGCCAAATTTCCCATTGGCCTTTACCAATCCTAATAATTCCCATCTATGAATTAGATTCAGTACTCTGTTCCTCCCCACTGATTGCTGGTGTGTGAGGAGCGTGCCGGCGGACAGCTGGCCGATCATCCGGCTGGGGCTGCACATTGGTGGTGGAGGGGATCCTCATTGCCTGTAAAGCGCTTTGAGTGGAGTGTCCAGAAAAACACTATATAAGTGTAAGAAATTATTAATTACAGTAAATACATATATTGTTCTATTTTATCACTTCATCCATTATCGGAAAGTGGTTTAATCTGCAGCAAGTCTGATTGTATCCTGGAATTTCAAGACAAGTACAAGTACAAGACACAACTAAGAACATAAGAAAGGTTACAAACAAGAAGAGGCCATTCAGTCTCAATAACACGCCTGCATAGATTGAACATGGGCGATACCATGGAAGAAGCCTACACAGGACACCTGTCCACTGCAGAACACTCAGTAAGAAACCTAGTCAGCAGGTCTTTGGAAAAGCACCTAGAGAAAACCTAGACACAAGGGGACAACATGTACACCCCATACAGAAGGCCCAGAATCCTGTCCTATTTATGTCATTTAGAAGAACTGCTATACAAAATGCTGTTTTAATTAGTGGGCTTGTGGGAAATTCAAAATGATTTGCTTGCAAAGTGTAATTTATTAATTTACTCTATCAACACATTAGTGCAATTTACAGTGGAATTCCCTCCATCCTACTAAAACAAGAGGAGGACATTGTGGACATATTAGCTTATTGATTCAAGGGTCATACCAGGTCACACATGTTTGTGATTGGACTAAACAGCACCAGCATCCTTTTGTTGCACAGTCAACTGAAACTGAAAAGAATATCTGAAATATATGGTACACTCTTAACTATACAGGATACATAATAAAAGTGCAGAAAGTAGATCACAGGATGTTATGTTAAAATTGTATAATCCACAAGTAAGGTCTCATTTAGATCATTAATTTGGTCACTACACAACAGAAAAGATATTGCTACTTTGATATAAGTCCAAAAACAGCAACTGGATTTATTCACCAAGCCCTGTTATTTTTTCAAATTTAAAACTAAAACATCTGCCATATGAATTACAAAAATCCAGTATCCCCCAGTGTCCTAAGAGTCGTGTTAGCAGTTTGCAACCCTTTTTGTTTACTGTATAGCTAATTAATTATTATGTGAAAACCAATGAATGTACTGTGTAATAGTTTTAAGGAAGTCCTTGCAGACTTACTAGCATTTCCCAGATTTTAATACACTGAGATTATGATTTGCAAAATCATTCACTGTTATACATGTATGTTTCCTGGTGGCAACAGTTTGCAAATTCCTTTTGAATAAGTTGTTGAACAAAAGCCTTGAAGCAGGCACTAACAGGCATATTAAAATGACAAAACTCTTCACAACCCCACACCCTCTCAGGCAGGAGCTCTTCTTCTGATGAGATAAACACAGCAACACTCATTTGTATTGTGGTGAACATAATATTAGTCATTCGTCCCTGCAAACAAAAATACTCATTTAAAAATATTACCCATTTTATGTTTTGCATTAATTACACAGCATCTGCATCTTCTACCACATTTGGAAGGAACAAGCATGCATCCTTCACCAACCAAAAAGTAAAAAAATCAAAGTAGAAAAAATTCCCAGATTATATTTTTTCTAAATGTACGATGTCCTAATTTATGGTTTCCAAGGCAGTTGAATTTTGTTAATATCATAAATTTATTGGCTCTCATGCTGGAATTACAAACAAAATGTATTGGCCGCCCCCGACTGTGCAACATAACTCTCCTGCAGTCTTCACTGCTACCAGCTAGGAAGAATGAGCATTCATTATTTTTTTTTAAGGATCTCTGATAAACAGGCACAGTTCAGTTCATAATATTTGCTTAATGAATTAGTGGATAACTGTTTCAAATGGAGATGAATGCATTTGTGCGCGTCTGTGTTTGCAGCTAACCAAACAATGAAAATGCTAAAAAAATAAGGAGTATAAATGTGAATAATCAGCAACATGCGGCAGAACATGAGAAAAGTCAATAATGAAAAGAACAGTGTTGTCACTATTTAGCTAAGAAATGTACTGATGCATATTGTAACTGTTCACTGGTGCAATTATTAAAGTCCAAGTGATCTGCACAAACTGATACAAACAGAGAGAAGGGAAAAGCACACAGCAAGCAGAGTTGGTCTTCTTTTTTTTCCGACAAACTTACTCATGTATAGCTAAGAAAAGGAAGATTCAAAGTTAAATATTTTTCTATCCAGAATGCCATATTTTCTTCCATAATCCACCCCTTTGAGAAAGAACTGTGTCAAAGACGGAATTTAATCCTGAAAGCAAGGGAAAACAGAACCACTCGGAGTGAAACTGCAGGCCAGAGCACAGGCTGGTCCGCAGTCTGATGACAGGAGGTATTGGCTGTATTTACTAAGCAGACCACGAAAGCCAAGTGCAGTAACAGAGGCCCAGTAATATACTGGCCACGACTAGACTGAGGGAGCTTCATGTGCATGATCCTTGTGCCTATGTAATGTTGCCCTTATTTTCCCCAATGTCTTCTTGTAATGAGCTTATAAAAAGCAAACGCTCCCCCAGTTCCTAGCCCCATACAACATTTTTTCTTGCAAATTGCTGAGCTGATCTCGAAAAGGAAAATCCAAATAATTTACAGACCTGGAATGAACCGAGACCCAGTGATTGAGAACCGAACCAGAAACAATCACTTTCGCTTCACATCTGTACTGTCTGCAAGTACACACAGCATCACCATACACTTGCACAAGGTTTTAATGTCAAAGACAAAGCAAGAGAGAGACAATGAGAAAAGAAACCTAGGCTACAGTGAAGTGCTAAGATCTGGAAATGCTGGATCTTGTCCCTAGGTGTGCTTATACAAAATGTTTCAATGAACATTAAGATTAGGGTGCATACTGGAAGCTCATCTTAGACCCAGTCATTGTTAAAAAACACTGAAGTTGCTATAAAAATGTCTAAATACTCAGTCTTTTCCCAATACAAATTAAACACATGCTGTTCACAGCGATCCACTTCAGGCAAACACCACGGAAATCATGCTGCAGAACAGTGAGCAATCATCAGTAAAATACAATTATTCACAACTTGATCTAGCTATGATGTTTCCGCCATGGACAAGCTCAAATAAAACTGTGCAGTAGCACAAATGTAAGAAATGTATACTTCAGCTTTGGATTGATGATACCAATTGTCTAGCAAGCATTTGTGAAATATTTCAGAACCGGAGGTGACTTTTGCGTGTCCAGAAAATCAGATTCCTTGGGCTCAGTCTCTGGGCAGATATGGCTGATGCTGTTGTACCCTCCTGTGACCTTGGGTAAAAAGGCAATAAAAACCTGAAAAAAAAATTAAATAAGGAATGTCATCTTTCATACAAAGTTCATTTTCTTCTCTGCTGCCGCCAGTCTTGCGTGCAAAACGTGAAAGGTTAATTTGAATATTATTGCAATTATTAGTCAATATCCATTTCTATTTGTTTCAAGAGAAAATAGTTGGATATAAATCACAAAACCTTTCATTAGTTTAATCCCCACAAACATCAGAAGGTTTATCATAAATTATATTAAAACAGCTATGAATTTCTGTCCCATTACAGTGCCTAAATAAATGAAAGGATTGCAAACATACATATACTGCCACTATAATTCATAGTCATACAAATCAATATTAATTAAATTCACAAAAATATATTTTATACAAGTGGCATAGGAGTTGTATTTTTTTTTAAATCCTACTAAGTGTGCTGCTCAATAATAAATTACAATGAAAACTATGTGCAGAGCATCCAGTATTTTAACTGGCACAAATACTTAGTGGAGCCACTCAGATATTTTTCAGAATCCTTTTGTGACAATTTCACATTTTCCACTGCTGGTTTTTCTTACTTTCATCCTAATATTAAGGTCCCCTCTGCACTAAATCCTTGGGGATTATTTAGATTTCATTCACAAAATACTAAAATACTTACAGTACTACTGTAAGGTCATCCCAAATCCCCTACAGATTATAACAAAAAAAGAATGAAATTCTGTTACATAAACTGACTTTTTCTGAGGTCCGAGGTCGATCAAAAAATACGATATCTGAAAGATAATAGGTGGGAATGCACAATGTAAGGACCGTGCTTAATAGCTACTGACCTAAGACTGAATTAAAGGTCCATTCGGAAACTCAGAAGCACTCAGTGCTTCCCTATCATTTCATTCTTGATCATCTGCGCCCTCTTGTGGAAGAAGGCGCATTGACACTAGTAAACGAGCCATGAAAAAGGTCAGAAAACTACTTCTGCAACTAACACCAATATTGAAGTTATTTTTAACTAATAACCTACTTTTCTTTGATTGAAAAGCTTATCAGATTAAGAACTCAGGTGGGCCTACAATATAAGAGAGAGGTATCCCAAAACATGTGATGCAAAATAATGCGTCATACTTAAAAGAGTGTCAGTGCAGAGCGCAGTGAAAGGCACTACTGTAATACATTCACTCAAGCTGTGCATGGTATGTAATAGCATTAGCAATACAGGTTCCCATTGAACAAAACTGTTAATTACTGTTTAATTACGATTACTGTAAATCAGCAAATTATCTTCATGCAAAGGATAATTTTTCACCTTTTAATGAAAGAGTGACAAACCTTTTAAGAGTGCCCACCATAATCCCAAGACCCATTCTCAGAGCAGATCGTGACAACCAGATATCAAGAGATTTTAAAAAAGGACGCACTGAAAGGCCTTTTGCACGCTACATATCACAAAATACTTCTTACATTTATATAACTTTTATCTCATACATTTTGTTCTTAGATGCATTTTTGGTCATACATTATGCATATATCTCCCGTCACCTCTTCTGGGATTTTTCTCCAATTTAATCAGAATTAAAGTGTTCTTTCTGGTACATGTTTAGAACATGACCCATTTCTCTAAATCCTCCAGTGACACCGAGTTTATTCAAATTCACAAAGACTCTAACATTATGTTTATTATGCTATGTAACCTAATGGAACAAACGTTTATGAGTTGAATGCTTAATTAGCACTTTACATGAAGTGGTTCCTTTAGCTCTCATGGAAAGGTTTAGACCTATATATTCCAGATAACCTATCTACAGTACATATGCAAACACACATATGCAATAGAAACAATTAAAAAATAACTATGTGTATTCCAGATTTATTGATACCCTCAATAAAATAGGGACCAAAAACATATAACAGAATAGATGATGTGGCATGCTGAAAAATAAAATCTAAAAATGGAATAATGTAACCTGTTATAACACAGAACCACTACAAAAGGCTTAGTTTTCATCACCAACATACTGTCAGAGAACTTTTGTTTTTGGCCTAGTCTGAGTAGAGTAAGTGGATACTTAAAAACATGACTTCTGACGTTGTCTAACGAAAATACAATATATGAGCTCTTGTGTAGGTCTTTGCTAACTACGACCACCAATGGGAGTGACCTTATCTGAAGAGGGAGAAGGGACGTCAGCATGTTGTAATAAACTCTTCCCATTCTCCTTTCTGAACTCGGCAAAGTTAAGAAATTGAAATGTGGCTACAGGCGCTCTCTAATGAACGCTGTTGACAACAATGCTGATGGCACCCCTGGGAACTGTATTTTTTTTCTGTTGCAAATCAATCAGAATGCTTCCAGCAGGACACCAGAGTCAATGAACCACGAACAATCATGTATGTGTGAGTATAAAAAAGAATCTCATATTATTGTTCAGAAAGACAATCGGCTGAAGTGGAATTCCTCAAACAAGGTACTCTGCAGATTTCTAGTTCTCCACCCATGAACCTAGGTACACCACCCAGCAACCTAAATTAGATGTTGCGGGTAAAGACCATGACATGTTAAAACTGCTACAGACTGTGCCATATTGCTTTTGAAGAACAACCAAGCACTCAGTTTAAAACAAACCACCAAATAAAATTCAGCTTTCAGTAACACGGAAACCGTGCACTTCTTATTTTCCCAATCTTTTTCATTTACCAGACTTTTAAGTGTACGGAGGAGGGCCTACATGAGGAAAATAAACTGCCACGAGGGTAGATCTACATGATGAGAATGCCCTTTCATTGTCAATCTCATGCAGATAAGCTTTAAAGTGCAGTGCGGGAAAATTAAAATAATAAATGAAACAAGGAGATACCCATCAGTAGCAGATTACTCACTTTTTCTCTCTTTGCTGGGTCTTTGTTATCAGCTCTTTTGATTTGCTTCCCATTTGTTGCCCCAGGGAAAGATCTTTTAAGTCAATATTTGTGGGCTGCACAGGCAGATGGCCTCTTTGTTTCTGTGAGCCCCATGCAAAAGCCGTTATCCAAACTCAATGGTGGAGGGGGTCTGTGCTTTGTCACAGTGTGGGTGTCACAAGCAGTCCGATTGGCTCCCTGAACACGTACTGGTGTGAAGTGATAAGGCATCGTAAGGACTGGAGGATGAAAAAAGTACAGGCCATGTGTGAATCCGAGGCAGATGGGACAGCCATCTGTCTGTCCACTTTATTCATTTGTGACATGATTCAACCAGCACCACTATCGTGGCCAATATTTTAATAAGCAGGCTGATTTCTTTACCAGTTTCAATTTGAAAACAGTGTAAACGTTTTCACAGCTAAAAAAACAATCCTTCCTCATAGAAAGTCCTCACACAGGTGTGTGCATACGTTATATAGATATTTAAAAGATTTGGTCAACTGGAGACAGGCACTCTGGGCAAAGACTCACGGAGAGACAAATATCATAAAAAAGCTGGTGGAAAAATACATTTTTGTTTTGAAGGTAAAACATTTTATAGTGGAAATTTTTCAGTTGCTACTTGAATTTATTATTTCTTTAGCGGAAAACAAACACTTTTGCCCTTAACTATTCTAAAGCTCTTTATAACTATATCTTTACAAATGTTTATAAAATAGTAACATTATTTTGCTTACCCAGATAACCAAAGTTATGATTATTTGTTTGTTGCCCCTTAGAGCTACAAAAGGATGTATCAAAATAAAGGCACATGCTTTGAAAAACAACATAGAGCCACAGAACATCCCATACTCTGACTTCTCCAACTTTCCTTTTGTGTAGTAATATGTCTTCCAGATCCATTTTCCCAAAACATCTGGTCAGGAAGAGTTCAATGCACTTACAAAGACAAAAAACTGTCCCACCCACTCCTTCTAAATTTGTTTCTTTCCTCTGGCTTTTTCATGTGACCCCTGTCAACACAATTACACACTATCCTTTTAAATGGCTGCCTGATCAAAAGAAGCAGTATGCACTATAAGGTCTCCATAATATTTGTAGCAGGGCAGGGAAGCACTTCCTAATCTGTTAAAAGACCAGGCTGTGGTACATAAACACTGCTATATTAATAGAAAACTATTCCCATGGTGTAACTAGAGATTTCACATTTTGTACTACATATCAGTAAACATTTAGAAAAGCAAGGAGAGGAGAGTTAAAGGCTCTGGATTCAGAACCAGAAAGTCTGTACTTTTGTCAAACTCTGTATTCAAAAACAGAACTGCATAAATTCAACGCAAATGGTACTAATTTGGTAGGGAAGATGACGCACGTATTGAACATAATCTCCAAACTGCATTCAACAACTAGGACAATAATTAAAGTGAACACATTGCTATATAATTAGAGGAAAACACGTAGCTGTCTACACAACTGCACTTAAACTACTGATCTCACCTCGCAAAGAAATGCTCTTAGAATAGCAAGTATTGAGGGAAATGTTTTCACTCAAAGACAATAATTACAGTATCACTTCAGCTGCCAGTAAACTACCTCTGAAACAGTACAGCAGTCAAGTGTTAAAATGCACATACCTGTAGTAACTAGTTTGTAGCGTGTTGTCAGCATTATTTGGAATTTAGAAACTACACAAGCTTGCACGGCATACTGTACACAGGAGAAAATAAATGAGAATGAGGATTCTAAGAACTAAAGTCCAATGAGGCTATATTGACATTCACATATAAAACTATACTTGATCATAGTGCATAGTTTTACCCTGCTTTAAACTCTCAATTTAAAGATCATATTTTTATAACAAATCTCCAATAATAAAAGAACAGTCAAAATACCAGTAAAAATAGATACTGTTGGCTGAGCTTCAGCATTCACAACAAAGATGTGAACTACTTATAGGAATTCCATCTCTGAATACACAACCTGAATCTCAAGAAGCCAACACAAGGGACAAGGGACCTTATACATCCACGTTCATATCCACATGAACTTAAATAAATATATGCAGATTCATTTTTAAATAGTTAAGAGTTTCCACTTATTTTACTTTTGGTAACCTCTGAAACTGATCTGAGGTTATACAGACAAAAGCAGAGAAGCCTGCTATCTTTGTGTGTGCCTCTTACAGTATAATGTTACATGACTTTGTGCTTCTAAGAAAACAACATCCCATTTCCTGGTATGTTACATGTCAGGGCAGAGCAAAGGCTAATGTTCATTAGAATGGCAGCAATATGAAGACACTGAAAAGATCTCCTTTTAACTGCATGTTTCTGAATAAGCCTTATGCAGTAGGATCAAATGGAAATGCAAAGAACGCAGAAGCACCCATGGATGAAGACGTAACATGAGCCCCACCCCATGTCAAAACTGCTTTTAGTCAGGTGGGTGTCTGCTAGCGATCAAGTTTATCAGTACTGATGCTAAGAGCTGAGAGTTGAACTTGTGAAACAGAAAGAGCTGAAAGCGAAAAAACTGAGGACCAGGGCCCTTAATTATATGACAAAAACACACACTTGTCACATTTACATTTTTTACTGGCTTCACATACTACGATTCCTCCAAAAGCAATGCTAGCTCTTACTGCTTTACATGGGAACATACACAGACCAGAGGAAGTCTTTCAGCTCATCAAGACCACTCATCAGTTGATCCAAGGATCTTATTCCAGCCCCTTGTTAAAAGATGCCAGGGTATCAGCACTTACAGCTTGGCTGAGTAGCTTGGTCCACCTCCCACCACTCTTTGCAGAAAGAAGTACCTCCTGTTCTCAGTTTTTAATGCACTTCTCCAGTTTCTACTTATGTGCGGTTTCATCTAGGCCAGGAGCCCTCAAACCCACACCTGGGGGGACACACACCTGCTGGTCTTCATTGCACTGTAGGTGAAAAAATCTTCAACATTACAGGCTGCTTGGCTCAAACTTTGTGCAACTTTGTGTGCTTAAGAGGTTCGGGGATCTTAAACTTAGTTTATGAAACTTATGTTTCTCATTAAGCGGTAACAGGCAATCTGCAATACGTTGGGAACTGAACACGAGTCAAGAGTTCAAATCAAATCTATTAATAGGTCTATTAAGGCAAGTTATTTAATTAAGTGCTTAGGAAGAGCACAAAACAGCAGGTGTGTTGGTCCCAAGGTAAAAAAGACTGGGAACAGAGTAAGCTGCATTACACGACAAAAGCTCCGCAAACAGACCACTTGGGCTTTGACATTTGTTACAGGGATTTATGTACTTTTAAATCCATACCTATTCTATAAATGCTCTTAATAGGCATCAGAGCCACGTTTACAAACCACCTAAACACCAGAATGACAGAAGTACCACTCTCTTCGCTGTAGTCATTAGTATGACTCTATTTACTTCACGTATGGATACAAAGTAAACGATTTTATTCACTTTTTTATATGACCCTGAATCTAAACACCCCAGAACGTGTAACGGTGAAACGCAACCTAAAGTATCAGAATACTGGTCTGTGTAAAAGAATGAAGTTCTTCTTCCAACTTGAGTGACTGGGCTCCAAAGCAAGAGTCAATCAACCGCAGTTTCTTTGTTTCAGGAAGACAGGGACAGTCTGTAGATAAATGCCGACCAGGAAGGAGCGAGGATCCCATTTGCTTAGTGTGAGGCTGCTCCGAAACAATCCCGAGTTTCTGTTCTCGAAAGGAGATGCGTCATAAAACTGGGATTGGTAAATGGGACACGAAACACTCGGGGGGGAAACGTCAATCAGGGGTACGGAGATGTGGTGCCCCAGGCTGTCACACCTTAAAAACAAATTACTCATACCAAAAAACAAAAATCCATCTCCCAACCGGTCCTCACAACGCGGCTTTACGTAATCCATTTACCGCATAAGCATGAGTAAATTCAGGGCTTTTTTCCCCGTAAGGCTTTTTTTTTTAAATCACCAACTCCTGCACTGCGGCTGTGCTACGCGTCGACCAAACTTCCAGAAAGGGATCGGCTTTACTCGGCTCCTCTCTGCTTTTTGATTCGTTGTTTATCTCCAAAGGTAACGCCTCAAAAACGTTCCTTTCCTCTGATACGGCAGGAGGAGCAAAGGAACGTCTTACGTCTACAGCTGACAAGTTAGTCTGCTCCAGCTAATAAAATTTGAGTTGTCGACTGACGTAGGCCACCAGCAAGTAGATTCTTCTCTTCGGTAAAGGTGCCGGGCGCTTTGGCTTTGTTTCTGAGTTTCTGTTGAAAATCTTCTTAGATTTTCCCCCCCGTTTATTTTTTATTTTTATTTTTTTTTTCTTATTTGGAGTCAACAAAATCGTGAAAAACTGAAGTTGTCTCGGTAAAGGTAAGATAATTACATCGTATTAAATAGTCTTGTTTTTCTGTATCTCTAAAATGGCTGCTACCTTCTTTCTTTCCTTCGGATGCTATAGAAAATGGCGTCGAGTAATAGGTCCAGCATGGGTGTTTTTTAATCCTCAACGATCCTAACCGGCGTTTGTCAAGTAGCCGATTTAGCAGCCGTATTGTGGTAAATTAATGTGAATAATAGTGAAATTTATCGTGTCTTAAGGAAGAGTAGCGCCTGGGCAGATGGAGATATGCGCAAGATAGCTTTTTGCGCTACAAAAGAGTATTGGGCAAGATGTATGTCAAAATTCTTTTGTGTTTATCTTCTGATCTTTTCGATGTCGGCGGGGTTTTAATACAACATCCCGGTTTCTGATTTTTGTCATAAATTGCTGGTAGCCACTCGAGTCGGAAAAGGAGATTAATGTGGAACCCGTCCTCTATATTGTGATATAACTTGGATGAACAGACGATTTTAATTACCCTGAATACTAAGCCGGTGTTGAAACGGCGTTCCCTTTTTAAAGTAAAAAAATCATCATCTTGAAAGAAATAGTGTAGTCTTCCTCTTTGAATGTCGATTTTTATTTATTTAGAAATGTTATGATCTGGGGGGGGGTAGTCGTGTGAGTATTGTATGAGATTGTAGTCTGGTAATCTGTTACAGCTGTTTTTTTTTCTCGGTATATTTCAATTGTATTTTCCTAAAACAGCGGATGCGATTAGGCCTAGGAAAGACAAAGGAAGCCATGTAGCGCTCACACGCTGTGGAAAGCAGAGGAGCCCTTTTGTCTTATTTAAATTGGAAGAGTTTCCGTGGGCATTTTCTGCCGTGATTGACCTCGCCTTGGATTTTGATTCTCCGGTCCTCTTGGGTGGGAAAAGATTTCAGAATAGTTTATCTCCTAGGCCAGTCAGTGTCCGCCCTAAAACATTTCTTAAAAAAACGCTTCTCGCTTTCCCGTGGCTTTCCACGGTCGTTTCCTTACAGGCCTAACCGTTCTCTTTTATTAATATAAGCTGGAGCAGACATCTTGAATCCTTACAAGAGACTTTGACGAACTCGTTTCAAACGTGATTTCGGCTTTAAGGTTTGGCTGGCACGATAGATGAAGTAAATGATTGTGCATGGTATGTGCTAGAACAATTGAGCTCACCCTACAGGAAGTGGTAGCCATATAATGTATTTTAATTTGTCTCATTTCGTAACACCCTTTTGATGTGGATTTTAACAGGTCTCTTTCTCTCCCCCCCAGCTCGTTTTCCCCACCCCACCCTTTGAATATTATTCTTTTGAAGATTCTTCGTTGTCAAGCCGCCAAAGTGGAGAGTGTGATTGCAGAAGGGGGTGCTTCTCGTTTCAGGTTTGTGAAGCCGTTAGGAGGGCTGGGGTTACTGGTGCTGCAATGGAGGGGCCAGCTTTTTTGGCATTTTTGACAGTATTTGACATGTCCAAGATGTGAGAATGTGATGTGACCGCTAGGTCATTTTTAACCATGTTTGTAAGATGTGTAAACTCAGTCCATGCTCAATCCAGGACTGACAGTTTCCTCAGAATTTGTGAGGCTGTTTGGATTCCTTTGTCATGGTTACAATTGTGGCGAATTGATTCTGTATATCAGCGCATAACCTATTCATGTTTAAAAAGTTTTCAGAAATGTGTGACCAAAGGTCTTTAGATTGAGAGATTTCAATTCAGATTGCCTATCCATCCTTTCTGAAGTATTTAGTACTTTCTAAAGGAATGTGTTTTTGACTACTCTTTATCACCTGAAAAGGTGATTATAGGGTAAATATGAAGCAGGATTGGGATGAGTTGTGGAGTGAGGGAATAATGGTAAACATTGCTCATGCTTATTATGGTTTAGTACCCATTTTGTTTTAAGTTTTTTTCATTTTTTTCTTCTGTAATCTTATGGTGCATTATGCATCATTATGAAAAATTTTCGTTGCGTTTTTTCCCCGTCATTCCTCTGGGGTGTCATTTGATAGGATAGCAATACCAGTCCAAGGTCACTCCTATGCAGTCCTAGATAGCAGCTGGTGCTCAGTGATTTGCAGAAGCTAAAGGAGGTAGCAGTTTATGAATTGAGAAGAATTACAATTGTAGCTGCCAGAGTAATAACTTCTTTTGCTTATATAGCACTTTTTCTGGACACTCCACTCAAAGTGCTTTACAGGTAATGGGGACTCCCCTCCACCACCACCAATGTGCAGCCCCTGCTGGTACCAGAGTACCTTATGTAAAGCTTTGAAAGGGGGTATCTGTTATTTTTCCTCCAGACTCTCTGCATCAGGCAGTTTGCTTCTGGTTGATATAAATACTTTTTTTGTCCTCTGTATGTGCCTTTAATCCACAAGGCTTCTTTCTCTCAAGCGGAAGAGAGGACTCTCTCTGTTTTTTGTGTTGTTTCCTGTACTCCATCTTGATGGTTGTTTTCTGATAAAATAGGGCAGTGTTTAAATGTGCCTTTGCTTTCCCTTCCAGTGCTTCTTCGGGGGGAGGAGGAGGTAGGGGTGCACCTCAGCACTATCCCAAGACTGTCGGCAACAGGTACGCTGGCAGACAAATCGGTGCGATACATCTACAGTCCAAGTCTTGCAAATGCGTAGGTAATACCCTATGTAGATATGGGTGCAAGGTAACATGCACGTGTGATTGTCTTTAAAGAATCTGTTTTTATGTATGGGGGGGAGGGAAAGCAGTTGGGCTTCTGTAGAAGATACTCTTGCTTTAAAGTACTGTGAATTGTTTACAATGCCTAGTCTTCTATATGCATATATAACTAAAGCTTGATTATTCATGTGTGCAGTTTTGTCATTTGACAGCTTAGCCCTGCTTGCAGTTCTCAGTTGAAATGTTTTCTGCCCTTCAGCGAGTACCTGGGGAAAACCCCAGGGCCTAGCGTTCAGAGATGGGTTCCTTCACGAAGCACTAGACGAGATGTCAACTCCACCAATGAAAAAGAACGACACGATGCAATCTTTAGGAAAGTAAGAGGGTACGTGTCACTCTTTTATCCATAAAACAATGGTACTGGTTTTCATGTGGGCGTTGATAATGGACCTATTTGATGAGATGTGGAGATTGATTCCCAAGAGCCGGAACATTGATTGAAATAGTCATGTTTGTAATGTACAACTCTCAAGACCTTGAGCCTCAGGAAATTTGTCATTGTGCTATAAAAGCAATGTTTTGCTGTTAATCGGTGTTTCCCACTCAAGTGGGATATGAAACAGTGCAGTTTATGCTTTTGAGTGGTATGGGGGGTCAGCTGATCTTTATAAGAGCTCCAGACAGCAGGGCTATTTTTAAAAACAAGGTTGTTCTTTGTCTTCGGCAGGAATCAGTATTAATGCTTTCATTTCTTATTACAGCATATTAAATAAGCTCACCCCTGAAAAGTTTGACAAGCTATGCCTTGAGCTCCTGAATGTGGGCGTAGATTCTAAACTCGTCCTAAAAGGAATCATCTTGCTGGTAAGTTTTTTTTTTTCCACAATATTCATTTCATTTTAAACCTTAGGGTGGCCACTCCAAGACTTAAGTGAACATTGTACAGTTAGGTTTGTGTAGCTCATAGGATTATGTATTATGTGACTTTGTATGGTTAAAGTGCTATGCCTTGAATGCCTCTATTCCCACTCTGCAGATTAGTGAAGCATGACATTTTTGTGCAGATCAGTTGTCTGTATATAGTCATTACCTCACAATGTTGCCAACCTCTTGTGCCTAGTGGGGCATATTTGTTGCTTATTCCTTTTTACTTCCATGTAAGTGTGCTATAACATGGCTTGATAGAATGTTATTTTAAATCATAACTTTTTTTATTCTTCTTTCCAAAGATTGTAGACAAAGCCCTCGAAGAGCCCAAGTATAGCTCGCTATATGCTCAGCTATGTCTGCGCTTGGCAGAAGATGCACCAAACTTTGATGGCCCATCACCAGAGGTTCAACCAACACAAAAGCAAAGCACGGTGAGGCTTGCACTCCATACTCTAACAAAAAACCCTATTTGGGGTTGTATGAAAATAGAATGCACATTTTTAAAGTAATTTTTCAGTTCTTGTTCAGCATTAAGCAGTCTTTTGTATATTTGGTATGTAATCCAGTTCGGTCGAGTTCAATTAAATATCTGGTCATTTCATTTTTTCAGACATTCAGGAGACTTTTAATTTCTAAGCTTCAAGATGAATTTGAAAACCGCACCAGAAATGTTGAGGGTGAGTAACATATACACAGACATGGTTTGTTTATGTATTTTGTTTTGTATTTGTTGACTGACAAATGATCTTTTTGTCTCTAGTCTATGACAAACATGACAACCCTCTTACCGCTGATGAAGAGGAGCAGCGTGCCATTGCCAAGATCAAGATGCTGGGCAACATCAAATTCATTGGAGAACTTGGCAAACTTGACCTTATCCATGAATCTATCCTTCATAAGTGCATCAAAACAGTGAGTATTGATTTGGTAGTAATTTCCTAAGCTAGCTTGGGAAAGCCTATTGCTCTTTCTACATCTGTGATTTGAGTGCCTTGCATTTCGAGTAACTTGATGCTTGTCTGACCAAAACTCTTCCAGCTTTTGGAAAAGAAGAAGAGAGTACAACTTAAGGATATGGGAGAGGATTTGGAGTGCCTCTGTCAGATAATGAGGACAGTGGGACCTAGATTAGATCATGAAAAAGCCAAGGTATGTTTTCTGGAGAAAATAGTTTTGTGTGCCTTTTGATGAATAAAATTTACTTTTAAATTGTGAAGTACACCGATGCTTAAAATACCGTTTTGTCAAGTAGTCTGTCTTCTTTTCCGCAGTCTTTAATGGATCAGTACTTTGCCCGTATGCGATCCTTAATGACACACAAGGAATTGCCAGCAAGGATTCGTTTCCTGCTGCAGGTCAGTACCATACACAGTTGTTTAATACTATGTGGAACTGTATTTCTTAGTGGCATTCTGCTGGCAAACTCTGAACTGAAAACTTGCCCTTCAAAACTTGTTGCAGGATACTGTGGAGTTGCGAGAAAACAATTGGGTTCCTCGCAAAGCTTTTATCGATAATGGACCAAAGACGATTAACCAGATTCGTCAGGAGGCAGTAAAGGTAAGTAAGATTCCATTGAATTGTAATGGAGTAAAATATTTTGTTGATGTATGGTTTTGTGCTAAATATTATGTACATTCTTTGATGTAGTGTATTGTAACTGTAGACTTATGCTTTTCATCCTTGCAGGATTTGGGTGTTTTTATTCCTGCACACATGTCTCAAGGAATGAGGAGTGATTTCTTTCTGGAAGGACCTTTTATGCCACCCAGGATGAAAATTGAGAGAGAGGGTCTTGGTGGATTATCTGATATGTTTGGGCAAATGCCAGGTTTGTAAAGGTTTAGGCCTTTGTATATCATACACCGATACTAGCTACTACTGTATGTGTACTAGCCAATACATGTGGTTGCCCAAATGACTTTGAACTATGCCTTCATTTGTAGGAAGTGGGATTGGCACCGGTCCTGGAGTTATTCAGGATAGATTTTCACCTACAATGGGGCGTCATCGTTCAAACCCACTCTTCAATGGCCATGGTGGACACATTGCACCTGTTCCTCAGTCCCAGTTTGAAATGGGAGGCAAGCCTTTTATGAAGTCAAACCAGGTATGGGAGGTTCTTTTGTTGGCTGGTAAAATTTGTGTAGGTTTTAAAAGGATGTAATGTACCCACCTTGTGACTATTAAATGGATATCATTTTAAAGGTAATTTTGTGATGGGTCGATTTCTTTTTGACTGTTCCAGGGGCAGAATCAGCATTTTCATAACCAAAACCAGGGACATTCATCCCAGCAGCAAGCTCAGTCCAAGGACATGCCACCACGGTTCATTAAGAAAGGACAGCTCAATGCAGATGAGGTAAAGAGGGTTAAAGATCATGTACAAATGCCCAGTGATTATAAAGAGACGCGTTATTCTGAGGGAGAACTGGTACCAGGTTTCCTTTCTCTTGTATCTTCTTTTTTTCACTCCTTTGTCTTTGTTCCCTTTCTCCTCCTCCCCCCTCCATCTATTCACCACTTTTAACTGGTAACTAGTGTCCGCTGAACGTGATTATGAGATATGAGGGCATACATTCCTGTTTTTCAATATTGGATATTTAGTTTTGATTTCAAGCTGAATGTACTGATTTTTTTTTTTATGAATGCTTCTCCGTAGATCAGCCTGAGACCTGCTCAGTCATTCCTTATGAATAAAAATCAAGTGCCAAAGTTGCAGCCTCAGATACCAACTATGATTCCTCCGAGTGCACAGCCTCCTCGCACACAGACCCCACCACTGGGACAGGTGAGGACCTTTTTGTCTTTTAAATGCAGTGGCTTGAAGTATACATTTTTTTTTTCTGGAAACCTAAATGTATTTAAAAGCCTTGGGACTCTAAATTCTTTGTGTTTAAGGATTTTGTGGTTTCAGCTTTTGTCCATATTTTTTTTTTCCCCACCCATAGCCACCTCAGCTTGGTCTCAAAACCAACCCTCCTCCAATCCAGGAAAAACCTGCAAAAAATAGCAAGAGACCTCCTCCTGCTAGAGAAGAGCTGCTTAAAATGACTGTATGTACACTTCTCTTACTGCTGTAGGTTTATAAACAGCCATTTACTGCAGTTTTAAATGTGGATCATATTGAAATAGTGTGATGCCTGACAGTCTGTTACAAGAATTGACATTTCTAAATGTTCCCCCCCCCCCCTCTTTCTTCAGGAGACCATTGTTACAGAGTATTTGAACAGTAAGAATATAAACGATGCTGTTAATGGTGTTAGGGAGATGAAAGCTCCAAAACACTTTCTGCCTGAGATGTTGAGCAAGATCATTATTTGTTCACTTGATCGCTCAGATGATGATAAAGAACATGCCAGCACTCTGATCAATTCACTCAGATCGGAAGGGCTGATCACTGGAGAGAACTTCATGCAGGTGAGTATTCTTTAGTTTGAAATGCAGTGGGCACTTAAGGGTTAAGGGGACTCGCGAATGAAGCTTTTTTTTAAGGTTATTAAACTCTTACCATTATGGGTGGTTATTTTGCCTAATATTTCTATCCAAAGCAACTTAACATTTGTGCCTGGGTAATTTACTGGAGAAGTCTGAAATATGGGTATAACTGTAGCCACACTTGGACCAAATCTAGTCACTTAGTGATTTTTAGGGATTTTAACGTTTTTGTTTTTTTTTTTCCCCCTGCACAGGCGTTCCTTAATGTTTTGGACCAGTGTCCCAAAATAGAGGTGGACATCCCTCTTGTGAAGTCCTACTTGGCCCAGTTTGCAGCCCGTGCAATTATTGCAGAGCTTGTGAACATAGCAGAGCTGGCACAGCCTCTGGAAAATGGCACACATTTTCCCCTTTTCCTGCTCTGTCTTCAGCAAACAGCCAAGTTGAAGGATCGGGAATGGCTCACTGAACTTTTCCAACAAAGTAAAGTCAACATGCAGAAAATGCTGCCTGGTATGTTTTTTTCCCTCCTATTTTAGAACTTGAAGTGCTGTAGTGATGGCAGATTGTCTACTTCCATTTAAGCAAAATGTTGTAAAGAATGTTAATTCTGACCTTGCATTAACTTTAGTTAGTGTAACATGGCTAAGGTATGGCCTGTTTAGCTATCTAATGGCTTTGGATGAAACTTAAATTGCTATGTAATTCAGGCTCTGGCAATTGGGTGATGTTAACTGTATAATCAGTATCTAAAGAACAGCTGTTTATTGAGCAGTATATCATGCATACTTTTTTTCCTGTTCTAGAAATTGATCAGAATAAAGATCGGATGTTGGAAATCCTTGAAGGAAAAGGGCTTAGTTTTCTGTTCCCACTTTTGAAACTGGAGAAGGAGCTGTTGAAGCAAATAAAAGCAGATCCCTCCCCTCAGGCCATCTACAAGTGGATCAAAGACAATATTTCACCCAAACTCCATACTGATAAGGGGTTTGTCAATATCTTGATGACCAGGTAAGAGAACTATTCTCTCAAGCATGTATACTGTTTTTTGCCTGCTTAAGTTGTGCGAAATGCCAATTCTTCTATTTTTCTTCTAGCTTCTTACAGTACATTTCCCATGAGATGAGTATAGCTGAAGGAGATGACCAATTATCTGCTCCGTCAAAAGAGCAGTTAGACCAGGAGAAGCAGCTGCTGTTATCCTTCAAGCCAGTAATGCAGAAATTTCTGCATGATCATGTTGATCTCCAAGTCAGTGCCCTGTACGCGCTGCAAGTCCATTGTAACAACAACGGTTTTCCAAAAGGTAGGATGTTAACCTAACTGACGTGTGTCTTTCTAGTTTACGTGATTCCTCCCTCTTCTCTTGTAATTACCATGGTTAGGGTGAAGTCTCCAGCTTTCTGTCTCAAACATTTGATGAGTCCTCTCTTCTAAAAGCCTGTTTATTAGTTAATATTTCCTACAGAACGTCCCTGATTTTGTTAATCAAGTTTTATGGATGTTCTTCTATAATGAATGGTCTGTATTAAATCCTAGGCATGTTGCTGCGCTATTTTGTCAACTTTTATGATATGGAGATAATTGAAGAAGAAGCCTTCCTTGCTTGGAAAGAAGACATTACCCAAGAGTTCCCTGGAAAGGGAAAAGCATTATTCCAGGTGATTATTTTTTCTGAACAGGTTCAACCTGCTAACAATTGAAGATATTTTGTTAGAAATAGCTTTGTTCTTTCAGTGTCCTTTTAAAGAATTTATGAACATGTTTATTTCCACAACATGGCTAAAAGATTAAATGAACTTGTCTCAAAATTATATGTATTCAGTTTTCATTGTGTGTAGTGGTTTTTACAGTCCTCATTTTCCCTTCCTCATAGGTGAACCAGTGGCTAACCTGGCTGGAGACTGCAGAGGAAGAGGAGTCTGATGAGGAAGCTGACTGAAGAACCAGCCAAAGCCTTACATGTACTATTGCTATGAGATGACAGCTTTCCCCCCCCCCCCCTCCCCTCTGCCCAAGTGCTTCCCTTGTCCTGCCCCCTCACCTAACCACTGCAAAAGTTCATTCCGCTATAAAGGTTTTGCAGTATTTAAAGCAAAAGCATGTTTTTTTTTGTTAGACTAAGGTCTTAAGCATAGCATACCATCTAACAATTTTAGAAAGCCTTTGTTTAGGAAGTTTATAATGTATTAGCATGGAATTACATCTTATGTTGTGCATAGTGGCAGTAGATGGCGAAGATGTGTTTTGCTGCCATGTATTCTACATAGGCTTTCAGTTAAGTAAATAGCAACACTGTAGAAATGCACTTTGCTCAGTGTAAAACTTGAGTCGTTGCAATATTTTATCCCTTGATTGTTACAAAGAATCCTAAACTGTAATCATTGGTTTGCTGCCATAACATTAATAGTTATTGCCTGTGTTTCTACCTCCTAGTAATGGGCTTTGTTATGTGCTGGGTTTGAGTATTCTCCAGTCCTATTTAAAATGACGACAAAAAAAGAGAAAAGCCTGGGCAGGTGCACAAGTCTTTAATGAAAACCTGGTTTACTTGCACAATATGACCTGATTGTGAGATTTTAGCCCTTTAAGTGCTTGGTGTGGTTGTATGTAAACCTGTAATAGCAAGAACTTCTAATGAAAAGCCTTCTTTAATTTGTTCACATGCCCTGATTTTTGTAATATTACCTGTATCTGTCAAACATTGTGATACTTGAATTTCTTCTCTTCCTGCTGCATGTTCAGGGACTCTTGAAACATGAAATTCTGCCCATGCTGATGGGACATCTTTTGATCAAGAAAGTGTGTCAACATGGAACTTTTAACCTGTCTTTTTAACTTTAAATCGGTGAATAAAAAGTTAACTGAGACCAAATGATTGGCTATTGAATTCCCCCTCTATCCTGTTCTTGAAATAATGAAGGCTTGTACTCTGGTTAGCAGAAGAGGGACTAGGATGCAGGTAATGCATAATTTAACATCTTAAATTAGAATACAATCATGGCAGTATGGGCATGTCCCTGCACATAACAATTTCACTTTTAATGTGCTCTAGAGTTGTACATGTAAATGATTTTCCATCTGTAAGGTGTGAAAGATTAATGTGCTGAAAATGTCGTGTACCACTATTACTTCATCTTCAGTATAGTTATACACTGTTAAGATCTTATTGCTGAAATCATTATGTATCTTTAATTGGTTCTCTTTCCAGCCATACTGTAAAATAAGGATTGTAAACCTTTTAAATCAGTTCAAATGTATTATTTCCCTGAAAACTATTAGCCTTATTGTTACTATTCCTTTATTAAATGGCCAATGCAGAGGAATGTGTAACCTGACTGCTCTGGAACGCCTAATAAAAATAAGCAACAGTTACAACACTTCTGGTATTTATGAGCAGTCATCCTTTTGAACTATGGTGGAGTGATGAAGTCAGTCTAATGCTAATCACTGAAAATATCTGACCTCATTTTACAACTCAAGCAGTTCCCGGTGTATTCAATACAATATTTGATTTTGGGAGTACTCAACGTGATTGATAGCTTCAAGCTTCATTATAATCAAAGGATAGGTATATACAATTGTGTATATTTTCATCCTTGGAAAATATATACTTTGTACAGCTAGGTATTTCAAATGAAATAAGCAATCTTCCACTGATTGTAACAGCATACAGTTACAGACATGATTAAAGTTTCACAATTGCTAAGGTATAAATGTAATTTTATTTCAAGTCTCAAAAGCTTGGAAAAGGTGTGTAAGAAGCTGAAATGCTAAATGTTCCTAACCACCAAACATAGATGACTTTGGTTTGGCGGTTTTGTATCCACACAGTTTGATTCTTTCAAATGTATTTAAAAAAGGGTATTTTTCAAAGGTCAAAGTCCTTTGTTACATGCCAGTCTAATGCATTTGTAGGCTTTAACCCAATGAAAAGCAGTCATTCAGTCTTCTGCTGGCAGCCAAAAATACTCTACTACTTTTGTTGTTCTTCGTGCTGATCCCATCTCTGGAACTCCTTGAGGCAAGAGTTCGCTAAAATGAACTGGTGATGAGCCTCTTGTAGAGCTTGAACTTGGAGCAGTAATCCTGTATAAGAGTCTGCAGAAGATGGGGGAATATTTGTTAAAACCAAGATAAGGGTATGTTTGGTCTATAATTGACTTAGTAAATTGGCTTTTAAACTTTGTAAATTTTAATCACTGTGCAATCTGAATAATACATTCTTGACATCTTTTAGAAAGCCAAGCTGGTAGATTTCCATTTGTGCTACATTCTTTTCTTTAGGAGAATACTTGGCAGGATTTAAAATAAAAAAAAAAAATCACACAATTGCATAAGTTCCTGCTCATTCAAGTATCCATGGTGATGTTTCTTGTTTTGATTTTGGTCTCTAAGGAAGACATTGGACTGAGTTTGTTTTAAAAGACTGATTTTATGAATAATGAGGAAAATATTTCCTACAGACCTAACATTGATATCGCAAAAATAGAATAGTGTGGTACGAGCACAAGGAAAGGGCACAGGTACAGTTACTATAATATTGATAGAACAGCTGTTTTGACCATCTGCTTGGGCCGATGTATGGTGCTGAAAGCATGCTGACACTGCGCTTGCCTGCGATGAAGTACACAAATAGTATCAAGTGGGGGGGGGGGGGCAATATACCCTTCAATACATAAGATAAAATATAATACAAAGTCACATTTTGCATCTGCAGAAATTGTTACATTTAAGAAAAATGTAGTCGTCTGGACTTCTTGATTTTTGCCTTTCAGCCAATGAGTTAGGCGTGTTGACAATAATTACAGGTCTATTTTCAAGTTTAAATTGTACAACACATAGGGCTTGATGAGCAGAGCCTGATTAGCACTAAAAGTGCTGCATATTGTGTCCTAAATGTCTTTTGTTCTATAAACAGTATACAGCTTATGACACAAATTTAAGAAGAAACTTTTCTCCAGCATCCATGTCCTAAGGAAAGATTGAGTATGGTACATAAAGGCAGTCTATTGCTAGTTCCTGACAGCATGCCGTGTGGCATGGTATTTGATACAATTTCAAGTTTATGGCCATCTATGATTTTAGACACTTTACAGTTTCTGAAGTGTGCTGTGAGGAGTACCGTACGCGTGAAATGGAACCATAGGACATGCTAAAGTGGAACCAAGAGTGGATCAAAAATAGTAGTCCGAAAATCATCACCATCTAAACAGTAAATTGGAAGACAAATCACACTCGTGGCATTAAAGCCATCACCCAGGAGGTCAACAACAGGACGAAAGGCAATATTCACACATGATTGCACAGAGATGATAGTGGCACCAAATCTTTAGAAAGTGGTGTAAGAAATAGAGCAGGTGCATCCACTGATGGAAATCTGGATATGGAGTCTATAAAACACTTGAATCTTTGTGACAGTGTTATTTGTAAGACATTTTTCTCTTGGAGTGGATTAAAGTTATTGTATTCTGTCAATGGCGCTAAGACCTCCTCTGTGGTGACATGACATTGCACTACCGGCATTAATGAAATCGCAAGGTCAAGGATTGTACCTGTAGCACCACAGTAGCTAAAAGAGAATGGTGTAAGGAAGGTGATATAAATAGGAAAACTGACATGACATATATATATAATCTATTCCAACAAATACACTTTAAAACATCATTGTAGCACATACATGTAGACTTCGCATATGTCTACTGTATGTACCTTGAATATACAAGGTGTTCATATAATTTTTTGTTCTTTTCAGATAACTGAATTGTAAAAACTGCACTGTGAAGCAATATAATTAGGCACTAAAGCAAATGTACAAATAACAACATGGACATGTCCTTCGAGACATACTGAGAGCAGTCGGGAAGACACTGATGAGTTCAACACCTTCTGCCCTTTGTTAATGCACCAGATTTCATTCTGACACAGTTTATCATTTTTGCACTAGCATTTTTGAACTGACCTACTAGAGTTTTAGAATCAAACAATATAGAAATAGAGATACACAAGGAAGATTATAAACAAAGAGGTAATTCATTCTATCTAACTCATTTGGTCGGGATGTGTATATCTATGTACTTAACATTCATTTGGAACAAGATAAGTATTAATCACTCCGCACCAGAATCTCTGTAACAAACGTGTAACACTGTTACCTGTCTGGATTTCTGCCCGGCTCTTCTGCTACTGTGTCAGGTGTAGAAAAATATACCGGTTCTCCTTCCTGGTTGTGAAAAGAGATTCACTTTATACTAATGACTTCCCTTTCCTTTGGAATTGTTATGTTACACTACTTATCAGCTGCTGTCATCCATTCACTGGGGGAATTTCTGATTTTGGCACAGTTGGTTAACAGCTTTGAGAAGAAAGAAACTTTTAGGGAGTGTGGTATCATAGGGAGGTAACTGCCTACACCTACAGTATCTAGTTCAATTGAAACAGCTCTCTACAAAATACTGGTTTTGTGGTTCTGCTCATTCTTTCACTTTGTCTTGAAAACAAGATGAAGAACAAAGCTCTGCATCTCAATGTCTGACCATTGTTGTGAATTTGAAGCTTTAGGAATTTCAGAAAATTAAAACGAAAAACTTTAGCCTGAATGCAGAATACCTAGATGTTTAATGTGAATTTCAAAGATGAGAGTAAGATGGTTCTAAGTTCTCCATTGCACAGCCTTTCTGGGGCCCCACAGTACAATTTTGTCTTGAATACTTACCATCAAATGTCTTGGAGTCCCATCTTGATTTTTCAGGATTTTAATTTTCTGGTCATTTTCAGTCACACATAAGAAATAACTCTTGATATTCACCTGGCACTGAGAGGGAACATTGATACAAATGATACAATCAATAATGACTATATGCATGTCTGAGTACTTGCTATATAAAATGTCTGTAGTAATCGCTGGTTACTTAAAAAGTCCTGTAGGAGTACAGAACCAATTCTAAAAAGCATGTTTTATGAAGTAACTGAAAGTTGTGTCATTTTACATGGTGCTGAAGGACACTCGTGGGATATGGAAGCACTGAGGAAGAGAAAACAGTCGATTCTACTTCATCCCGAAGGGCAGGTGTTTGTGGGGAGCTGGGGACTTACTCCTTTGTTCTGTCTCTGGGAGTGTAGCTCCTCCTGGGCCTTGAGGACGTCGGCCAAGGCCTGGTGTCTCTCCCTCCACACGAGGCCCTCCGCCATCCTCTCCTGCCTCTCGTGCTCCAGCAGCCTCTTCTCGCGCTCCGCCTCCAGCCTCGCTTTCACGGCCTGCTCGCTCGCCTCCTCAGCCGACAGGGCCCGGCACCTGAAGCTCACCTCCCTAGTGGGGTCCAGCAGAGTGAGGGCTTGGAAATGCGCAGGGCGCTGCGGAAACCTACAGTCTTTACACTTGCTATTATTTCCTTTGGGAGATATTGATACGCCACATCTGTGTACGGCGTTTGTCCAGCCTTTCTTAATGTCACCTTAAGATGTCGTAGATTCTGCTTTCAAGTCTTACAAGTTATCACTTCTAGAGGGCAAAAGCAATATATGTTTTCACCAAGTGATTCCTTATTGAAAATTAATGTCCTAAAAAACACCACTAAATACTCATGGGCATTGTTTGCAGTCAATTTTGCTGTTTCATATTTTAGTATTTAATGTGTGACTAATGTCTACTTTTTATTACAGTAGAGAACGACTTTCACTGCTTTGCAGGAAACCTATTTAAAGCTTTGCTAAGAGTGTAATTATCCGCTGCTCGGTTTAATCACCTCACAGGCGAATGTAATTAATTAATCTCTTCGTAAAGTGATAAGTGACTTAACAACCAAGGATGAAACACCAAATGCTACATTAATTAAGGTGATTCAATTAAAGCTGCCTTTTAGTTATTGTTATACTTTCTACTTTCATAATTCTGAAAAGGAGTAGAGGTGACACCTAACATTTGGTTTAATTTTATTCAGGAAAAGGAGACATTTTTCAATTGAAAATCTGAGTACTATGTTCAAAGAGCTTCACTGCTGTGTGGTTTGTGTACCACCTCAATATTCACTTGCTTTCTTGAACTGTTTTATGAACTACACACCTTTCATGTTTTTTTTTACAATGTCACAGCTGTGGTGTTGTAAAAAGAGTTTTAGACAGAAAAAGGCCTTTTCTTTTTGGAAAGGGAAAGATGAAAAACTATACTTCAATATTAATGCAAGATTGTTTGCACTAAAATATCTACCAAAAAGATATTAAAAGACTCACTTTTCTTTGAGCTTCACATTCTGCTCAGTGAGCTCCTTCAATTTGTGTCGCAGTTCATTCCTCTCGTGTTCTAAGTCTCGGTTTTCTTCCAGAAGAACTTGTCTTTCTACCGAAATCTTGTCTAATTTTAGTTTGCATTCAAAGTAGTTCTTCTCTCCTTGGTTGAGCAATTGCTGAACATCGTTTAGCTAAAAACAGAAATATATTTATTAAAATATATAACAGATTGAGCAAAATTTCTGAAAAGAAACCAAGTGTATCTTAATTATAGTGGACAGCCCCTCAATACTTCTGGTACCCTACAGGAATTTAAATTTATGCTCAGCATTTAAAACTGGAACAGAAGTGGAAATACTGATCAAGACTTACAAAAATGCAGAGGAAGCTGAGCACACAAGCATGAACTTCCTATCAGAAGCCTCAAGAGAGATGTTTTGCTCTATGTTGTGGTTTTTACCACCAAACCATACAGAGCAATTTTGTTTTCTAGTAGTTTATTATGAAATCCTTCATCCGTGCATATATATACAGTGTATGCATCACAGCCTTTTGCCCAAAGAAACCTTGATTGATCAAGCGCCAAAGTCTAGGGATTTAAATAAGACATTTTGCTGAAACATAGAAACAGTTCAAAAACTGCCTCCAAAGAGTACAGAACATTGGAAACAGAAGGTTAATCTATTTCAAGGGCCTTTTTGAGGTCTAATAAACCTAATACAGTATTAAAAAGCTGCAGACACCTCTCTATAGACACTGCTTATTGTCCAGTTCACCTTGCATTAACCTGTTCAGCCCTTAAGAGAGAGGTCAGTTAGATTTATTTCAAAATAGTCTAGTCATCCATCCGTTTTCTAAGCGCCTCTTCCAATTCCGGGACACGGGGGAGCTAGAGCCTATCCCAGCAAGCAACAGGCACAAGCAGGGTACACCCTGCAGGGACACCAGTCCATTGCAGGGCAGACAGGCACAAACACATTCACACCCCGGCCTGTTTTCCCAAAAGCTGGTTAACCTACCAGTATCTTTTTTGGACTGCGGAGAACATCCACACAAACATGGGGAGAACATACAAATTCCACACAGATAGCACCCCAGGTCTGGTATCTGGTACCCCAGCACTGCAAGTCAGCAATGCTAATCAGTGCGCCACCATGCCACCATACTCCGAAACCGTGAATCGTGGAACTATCCCTCCTGGAGGCGTGGTGTACCCTGGTCTTCAGATGCTGCAGCTCCTCCGTCAGCTTGCCCTTCTCCGCCAGTGCCAAGTCTTTCTCCACCTCTGAATCCTTCGCCCGAGCCTCGGCCTGCGCCCGGCTCCTCTCTGCCTCACATCTGGCCACATCTGCATCTCCAGCTGCCCTGGTGCACAGGCTCACCCTCTGCTGGCAGACGTGGAGCTTCTGCTTCAACTGCAGCAGTTCAAAAAGGAGATATCAACTGGAGCCATCACGTCACTGGGCTGGCTGCTGGAGAAGTACAGTAAAATTAGATCTCGAGGAGGAATATTGACTCTTGTCTCCAATTGTCAATCGTTGTTGCGATAATGATATGACAAAGCTTTGTTTTGATAATACCACCAAAGTTAACGGCCACTTCCTGAAGGCCTTGTTAGTGTATGATGCTCAGAAAATTAAAAACCAGCATAACCAATATTTTCTAGGGATGAATGTAAAGTGACTGCACTAACGCTAGAAACTTGTGGCATCAAACAGTTATAAATAGCTTTGCAAATCAAAATGACAGCTTATGGAATCTCCAAAGGCACTATCCAACACATTCCCAGATTCTTGCGGAATAGAAATATGGAGCACCTCTGTGTACCTTTTTTGATGAGGCGTGGTGAACACAAGTTTATGTTTTTGGTGATGTAAACCAGTTCGAACCACTTTTTGACAATTTGAAAAATTTCTGAGCAAAGCCAGTGATGAAAGGCCCAAGTGTCTGGATGTACCGAGAGAGAAGAGAGACATGCCCTGAGAGCACAGCACAGCTGACTAGAACCTTGCTTCTCTGCTGATCCACTGTACAGCCAGAGCAATGCCTGTTTTCTGGTCTGGTTCTGGCATCATACTCGGCTAGGAAACAAACTGCAGTGTACTGGTGCACAGTTTGCACCTTGCCACGTAATCAAGCAGATTGCTTATATAAGGAGTAAATAGTGTCCAGTGAGTGTGATGCGTTTTTAAAGAGTTTCAAAATTAGATGGGAAATCTCACTTAAAAAATATAGTTAGCTGGTGTGACTGCAGCTAAGAAGCTGGTAGTCCAGTGTTGGTTTCCTTTCTATTCACTGTCACGGCAACAGTGCACGATTAATTTTCAGCATATTATTTTACTACAACTCTCTAAATCTAAGGCGTGCTCCTCCTGTTGTCTTAAGAATGTGGGAGGAGTTTTTTTCTGGTATGTCACCAATGATACGGATACATTGGTGTTGGATGTCTGGGGTTTTGTCGCTGTCCTATTCTAACTTTATGTAAATTGAATGTTTAAGAAAGTATGAATAAAAATCTTAAAACATAATGTACTATACAGTGGTGAAACTTCTGTTCTCTGACCAAACTGCCACCTAGTGTTGAGTACAGATTCAGCAACAAGCCTTGTAACAATACTCTGTTCTTCATGACATCTCTCATACAGTATCTGCCTAGAAACCACTATTTTCTATTAATTGCTTTGAGCTTGGATTACTTTATGTGGAGATAAATTAACTATAATCTGGATCCTGGCTCACCAGGAAAAAAACTGATCAAACTCAAACAGATAAAAGTGCAACAAAAATAGTGCTTTTCCCTGAAAAGGCAAAGAATTTAAAAATACATCTACTTAGCTGGACCAAATATTCACTATATAAACATTTATTTGACAACTAATTTAGAATAGGAAACCAGAGACCTGGAATGATGAGCTGTTCCAAAGTTTTGTTATAACACTTGTTCACTCACCATCCAGAAATAGAAGTAGAAACGTTTCTAATCTCTTTTAAAAAAGCAGATAACACAGACAAAAACCAAGGCCTACTCCAACTCCCCAGATATATGCATGTCTGTCCATAAATTTGGACACTCCTAGACTTCATACAAAGGACTCTAGGGATTGTGGTGATTCTCTTTAATAATTTTGTCAGGTACCTCTTTAACCTGTGCCTGGAGCTCCTGGTTGAGGTTTCTCAGATTCCTCATTGTGAGCTCACTCTCCGTCCTCATCATTATCCTCTCCATGTGAATCTCGCTGGTCAGGTACTTGTTCTGCTGCTTCAAATCCTCACATTCCTACAACAAAACAAAACAAGTCCTGCCGAATCTCCAGATTGCTGTGTGAAAAATCCCCACTTTACAGCTCTACAGTCGGTTCTCCAAAAGTGTTCTCTAGGCCTCCATTTTAGAAAACTTCAAAATGTGAAAATGACCCTTTCCACACAGTAATAGCAATCACTCAAAGTCCTTACTGATTTAAAATCTGCTGCCTGTTTGGTGACCATGCAGAAGACGCATTAAAAATATTTATTTCATTTCTTCCAGGTGCATTTGTTAAAAAAAATAATTCCTACCTTTCTCTTCCTCACCAGTTCTCCCTGTAAGCGACTGATCTGGATAAAGGAAGTTGCCGGGCTGAGGGCACTTACAGGCCTCACCATCCTGACCGGTTTCCGACAGGGACGAGACACCATGCCACTGTCCAGGAACGGGGCGTGGTCGCTGCCTTTCTCGTCCTGACCATCTTTGCCACTACTGAGCCTGTCATTCACATGACTGCTGCTGAGGGAGAGAGACTTATAAAGAGTCCCACTCTCCAAGACAGGCGATCGGTTAGAGGAGCAAACAATCTGCAAGCTCCCGTTTGAAGTGTTCTTCAGAGACATCGTTTCAAAGCTAAATGATCTGGGATGTTGCTCACACCAGTGTGCCCTCTTCAGGTCTCAGCACAGGGGGTTTGAAAGTTTAATCCTGTTGGAATGACTGTTTACTGCACTGAACAGTGAGGATGAGTCTTGCAGCAGGGCAACTGAATTATTAATGTGCTATGGGACACGTTATTAAAGGAAAAAGAAACCCTATCCCTCCCACACAGAGAAACCTGACGAGTGATCATACCATTACCAGGGCAAGGTTACAACTTTTTCTAACCACAAGAACTCTGCTGTATTCAGCTTAAAATGTATTTAACACATTTCTCATACATTTCCATGGTTAATGTATTAATGTGTTGGGTTTCATATTCCTAGGAGATTGAGACAAGAAACAGAAGCTTCTACAGGAGTCAAAGTAATTTCTGAGCCTTAAAGATTACACCCAATTAGTGCCAGGCAGAGAGCTGTCAGTCTGACATCCTATCACTGCCTACTTAACCAGAAAACCAGTGTAATCAGCTTGTGAAATAAAACACTTAAGATCAAAATGCATTATTTAAAGATTGCAATTTAAGTAGGGCAAGATATGCTACATATATTTAGCTTTCGGTTCTGGATGACTTACATTACACTGAAAGCTGAAAGTAGGCTGCCTTTCTTGATGTACCCACAAACACATAAATAACACAAAAATAAGCCCTAGAAAGCTTTAAGGGTGGAAACTTTCAGTTGTAATAGATTTCATTGCCTACTTATTCTGCAAAGGGTTAGATTTCTGAGTGTTAAAAAACAAAAAAGCTACGTTTACCTTAGACTTGGCTTCAGAATGCATAAAGAAGCATTCTAGAACCTTGGTATTTTGTCAGTATTTTTTATCTGGAGATACTGTATTTGTTCTTAGGAATTCGTTTTTGTTCTGTCTTTTGACTGCCATGACACAAAATACTTGCCCAGATTCATTAGACCTGAACACAATGAGAGGCATGCTTCTCTGACAACTGCCTTTGGACTGTTGTGTGGCATTAATTTGCAGAATTCATAATTCCAGTTATTCCCAATGTGTGACGAAGACAAAGCACAGTGTGGAACATGCATGGAAATATATACACTGCATATTTATGATTATATTAAATGGAATTCCCCAATATACAGCACCATCCAGTGAGTGGGTGTGGGGGATTATAACGTTTCAAGACACCAGGTGTATGGCAACATTTTACTTTTACTGGCAAGCAACACTGCTCTTAAACACAATAAAGATCTTAACAGTGGATCATTTATGACATTTTATTATCTACACATCTTTTGCACATGTAGCCGAGCAACACTTTTACTTTGTTGCCATAAGTAATCTTTTCAAATAATGCTAAGCCTGCACAAAATGTTGACTGATTTAATTGGTGCTTTATATACACTTGTTTCCCCATTCTGTAATATGCACCACTTTTAAAAGGCTTAACAGAAAAATGTCTATAAACAGCCTGACGTGGATCCAGAAAAAACTTAAAAGTAACTCAAAACAAATTCTGGAAGAAGCACTGGTGCCTAAAGTATACAGCTCACTGTTGCAGGAGTTATATGTTCCTGCTTTGTAAGAAATAATGAATACACATTTTAGGTCATAAATCCTGAAACACTTCTGTAAAAATACAAAAAGTCTTTTCTTCTCCATGTTTAGTCACTATCATCAGAACTGTGATCAGATGCCTCATTGTTGGAGCGCTCAAGTTCGGACTCGTTTCCAGACGCCCTCGCAGAACCCTCGTTATCAGAACCTCGATCTGAGTCTCTGTCTGAATCAGCAGCAGGTGAAGGAGGCCGGGAATCATCTTCTGAACCCCCAGAACGGCTCTTTTTGGACTCATTGTCGGACTGCTCCGAATCGGACTGTGGCTGTGGCCTCCTCTTCCTTACTGGCTGGTCGCTGCCGGAGTCGTCGTCGGAGTTCCTGGAGCGCCGGGGACTCCCCACCTCGCTCCCGGACTTGTTCCTGTCCACCTCGGACTCGCTGTCGGAAGCGATCCTCTTCCTGTGAGTCTGCGCTGTGCCCTCGTCATCATCAGACTCGCTGTCTCTTGGATTTCTGGTCACAAAAAAAGAGCAGACACCTGTCTCAATGCAGTTTAATGCAGATCCCGTTTTATAGCCATATAAATATACACTCATTGCTTAGAACCTTCACCTTAAGGAAATACCGTCTGGTTTTCTTTCAGAGTGTAGACTACAAGCTGACTGGTTTTCTTATTACACTTACATTACATTGCAAGACAACCAAAACACTTACTTAGAACTACTGTTTTAACGTTTTAGCATTGACATTGTTCTAGACACAGAAGTTATAAATAGACACTGTTAAAACAGACTGAAAGAAAGCAGGCAAAACCTGGAGAATTTCACTGGGTTCATTTTGAACAGTAAATGTGGTAATTGTTTCCAAATTTATACTGATATCTAGAATCACAGATCGCACATCTACAATCTTTCCTGAAATAATGGCACATAAAAACAACATTTCACTCACTGTCATTAAGAAACACAATAGGGGCAACCATGAAAAGAGTAAAACATGCCATACCGATCCTCAGCAATTTTAAGTCCGTCCTCATCTGAAGAGTCAGAGGATGAAATGATGGCCTTTGACTTGATCTTCCCTTTCAGAGACGGTGGCATACGCTCAGATTTAGGCTGGAGAAGAGGCAGATCATATAAGAATGTTGCAGAAGCCAATGAAACTAAAATCATAATAGATCATAATACCTCAACCATCCCAACAGGTTATTTATATTCATTTTTATTATTACAGTTAATTTTTACTGAGGCTGTCATCACAACTACTTAATATCAAAATGCATGATTTAGATTTATTTTATGTTAAGCATTAATGAATGCTGTATTTGCGCACGGTTATAAAACCTCCAACAAAAATTAAAAATGTAGCAGGTGGGCTCGAAATTACAAAGTTTTCTCAACAAAAACAAAACCGCATTATGATTATTATTTTACGATCAAAGAAAATAACAGCACCCTCTCCATCCTCTTGCGTTCCCTGGGCTTGCGCTGCTTCTTAGGCCTTGAAGCGCTATCTTCATCATCAGACCCATCGTCGCCTCCTTTCTGGGGTCTGTTCCAACAGAAAAGGGTAAGTCCAAATGCAATCAGATGACACTGCTTAAAACAGCAGGGTAGATGACTGAAGACTGAAGAAACTATTAAATGTTTTTATAGCTTCCGACTTAATAATGGGAGGTGCCCAGAAGGACCATGAACATTTAATAGATCTTTAGATATAAAAATATAATTCGGTGTAGACAGCTGTACACAAACGCAGACTTACAAAATCAGGGTACATTTTACAAGTATAACTTGGTTTTCAACTCTCCCCAGGCACACGTGACACAAAACTTAAGTTTGCCAACCCACTCAACACCCTGACAGTGCAGTTCAGGCAGCTCTCACCTCTTCCTCTTCTTCTTGGGTTTCCGCTCGTCCTCCTCATCGCCCTCCTCCTGCTCGCTCCCGCTGCCCCCCTTCCTCCTCTTCTTCTTCTTCGGCACGGGCAATTCCTCATCGGAGTCATCGTTGACAAACTCGTCGAAGTCGTTCCCTTTCTTCGAGCGCTGCAAAGAACAGTGAAATCGTCGTTCCCACCTACGCTTTTCATTTACATTCACATTACTGATGTGAACATAAAGCACGTAGATTTATATAGCGCTTTTCTGGACACTCCACTCAAAGCACTTCACAGGTAATGGGGATCCCCTCCACCACCACCAATGTGCAGCCCCACCTGGATGATGTGACGGCAGCCATAGTGCGCCAGTGTGCTCACATAGATCACTCTGTTCTCCTCTCCACTGTTAGCTTATGAAGCCAATTTATAGATGGGGTTTATTAGGAGGCCATGATTGGTAAAGGCCAATGGGAAATTTGGCCAGGATGCTGGGGTTTCTAAGTCAGTACCTCTGTTTTACATCTCATCCGAAAGACTGTGCATTTTGACAGTACAGTGTCCCTGTCACTATACTGGGGCATAGGACCCACACAGACCGCAGGGTGAGCGGCCCCTACTGGCCCCACTAACACCTCTTCCAGCAGCACTTAGTTTTTCCCAGGAGGTCTCCCATCCAGGTACTGACCAGACTCACACCTGCTGAGCTTCAGGGGGTTGCCAGTTGTGAATTGCAGGGCGATATGGCTGGATTTAGATTCAGAACATGAGAAAACTAATATGTAATTAACGTGGTCTTTATCAGAATGAAAGTTTGACCTGCCATTCAGCAAACAAAGTGGACTTGTAAGGATGTGGTGTTGCATTTCCCTCCCAAGAGCAGAGAGTGCTCACCCTGCCACCTCCTCCCTTCTTCTTCTCTTTCACCGTCTCCTTCCCTCCATCGGCAAACGTGAGGAGGCTCTTGGTCTTCTCCACAAACTGAGCTCTCTGCTCCAGCAGCTTCTTCTGCTCCTCTGCCTCTTTGTTGCGCTTCTCTTCCTGGATGCAGAAGGAAACAAAAGGGCACACGGACGCTCAGCTTTGTGCCATCACTGCGGGGGGCTGCAGCACTTGCACAGATTTGCCCGTTGAAGAGCCCCGGGTGCGAGGGGTCACTGGACTCCAGCGAGCGGACACTGAGGCCCTGCCTGACCTGTTCCTTGAGGAGCTGCTGGCGGAGGACCTCCCTCTCCTGCTCCTGCTTGGCTCGCAGCTCCCTCTCCTCTTCGTCCTGCTTACGGGCTCGGGCCACGTGGTACTGCGCCTGGCTCAGCAAGTCCGAGCACTGCCTGCAAACACAGCACGGCCTGAATCAGCATCCCCCCCGCACAAGGCGACTCGGGCACTCCATCCAGCCCCAGGGGACTGTAAAAGCCGAACAAACTCTCCATTTTCCTAACAATGGAGATGTGTTTTTTATATCCATTTACCACAGAAAATACTTTGATTAAGAAAGCTTACAGTTTTGCAGCTCTGTGTTAAGCTGGTTTTAGAGGGTGTGTTCTACAGCCCTTGAGGCAGCTCTGAGGCCACAAACTGATTTATCTTAGGCTCCCACTATTGCTATAAATCCTTGGAAGCTTTCCCTGTATTTCATGTGTAGATTGCAGTTTCTCATGATGGTCCTTTCCCTCAAAATGCTTCACATTTGCTGTTTCAGAAGTTGCACTATTGTCTATATTGTTGACCCGGGTTTGTCCCTCTTCAGCCTCCCAGCTCTAAGCAGTGTTTCAAGTGCTTCAAAGACTCAAATTGTTCTCCATGGGGGTAATCCAGTGACTTTCTGACAGGTGTTAATTTTATTTTGCTAAAGAGATACCATGATACTTTTTTCGCAACCTGAATTTTTCTTTTTTGAAAAAAAATAAGAATGGTTCCATTTTCTGAAAGGAGAATTTGTTTCTTAACACAGTAGTTGGCTCAGGGCCACAAACACGGGCTTTGACCTGGAGATTCAAAGGACTCTACAGGAACATTTTATTCATAATGGATGAACAAACAATGGACTGAAGCAGAGATACTCAAAGACACTCACCTAGCTTCAGTTAAAGCCAGTGCCAAGTCAAACCTCATCTTGTCTCCAGCTTTGCTAAGGTAGCTAAAGTACCTGCAATTCACAAAACAACATTATCATTAACAACATTTGATGTGTTTGATGCAGCACTTGAGGGTAGAGATGAAATTACTCCAACTCAATAACATGCTTATCACCACAAGAAAACAATAGAAAGAACCAGAAGCGTTATGGGTTGATGTACTATCCTCTACAAATTAAATGTTATTTTCCATTAAAATAAAATTTCCTCACACTTGGATTGAACTTGTATAGAACCTTGTAAGTTGTACGAGCAGCGGTGACAAACTTCAATCCCAGACAGCTCACCTGTGGGCCAGCTCTAGTTCTTTGACAGCACTGAGCACAGCCTTCAGGTTACTCTTCTCGTCCTTCAGCACCAGCGTGGCCAGCCTCTGCAGAACCAGCGCCACATTGAACATCAGCACAGTGTCGTTGGGAGCCACATGGCGGGCCTGGAAAACCAAGAGAAATCCCAAGGAGTGACCGTATCTACAAAACAGAGCTCAATTACTGTGAGTGCCCTTCAATTTGCAAGACGGCTACAGTTAATTTCTATTTTTACACTATGCTTTTACACTTTTTGTTTTCCCCCCCCCACTTACCTTCAGCAACGTCTGCTTACATTCTTGAAGTTTTCCACATTTGAATAAAGCTCGAGCCAAGTAGAGCAGGACTTCTGTGTTCTGATGCTTGTAGAACTTTTTTAAGCAGTTTTCATACTAAAGAAAAAAAAGACCAAAGAGTTTTAGATATGACATCGATCCACAGAATTCCTGCATTCAACACTTGACAGCAGAAGAGTCAGACACAGAGCAAAATAACCATCCGGCGTGTACTGTAAATACTCCTTCCTGCACTTACCATCTGCACGGCACTGATGTACTGCTTCTGTTCCACATAGATGTGTGCCAGGTTTAGCCACACATCACTGATCTCAGCAGTTGCCTCCCTCACCTGGGCAAAGACGTCCCGAGCCTCTCTGAAATAACCCTTGTGTGCAAGAACAGCTCCTAGATATAAAAAAAACAAGCCAAATGATATTGTCTGGAACTTAGAGTCAACAAGAACTAGACATTAGAGATGCTTCATAGTACAGACTGATGTACATCATGATGCATCAGACGTCTTTTGGTATAAAAAAAATAAAACAGTGAATGTGGCATGTATAAAAGCTTGGGCACCCTTCTAGTTGGTTCATTACTACTTTTTACTTTTCTGTTTTCCAATCTGTTAAATTCAGCAAACAGTAATTGTGTATTACAATGTGCAGAAATATGTTATATGTTTGTACCCTGCAGAGGTTGTGTTAACTTCTCACTCAGAGATTCAGTGAAACATGCAATTTGACCAGGGTGTCCAAAAGTTGCATACAACTGTTACACATGTGACTTGGAATTGACAGGAGCTGCATGTCCTCTACTGCACATATGGTGTATATAGAGATGATCGAAAAGGTTACAGACCTATGCCATTAGCAGCATAAAGGTTCTTGGCATCATTTCGCAGGACCTGTTTATAAATGGCCAAGGCACGGTCCTGGTGACGCTTTTCCTGATTGAAATAGGGGGGAAAAAATATTCAGCGTCTGTCCCACAATTCTACATCGCTGACATCTCAAAAAGGCACATGCCTGAAGCATCTATTTAGCCACTATCAAATACAACTTGTGAAACCCCCCCCATGGCTGTATAACTAGGAACACAAAACCAGCAGATGCTCAGAGCAAGACCGAGGAAGTTTAGTTTTTTTGGCACAATATTCAGAAATCTTTTTAAATAAAAAAAAATCATCACAGATGAAAAAATATTGACATGAAATAGAACCTTTGCCGAGTGAGCTTAAAAAACGATCAAGTTCATTTTAAACTGGAAAATGGCTCTGCTGGTAAACTGCAAACATGCCCTTGAGTGCCTGGAACAAAAATTCTGAATCTAGAAGATCAATATCAGGAAGCAAACCTTTTCTCGGTCCTTGGTAGGCTGGTGCAGGGTCTGCAGCCACACGTTGGCCAGGGCCAGCATGGAGTAGGTGTCATTCTGTGTGGACACCTGCTTGAGGATCCTCTCGAATTTCTTCTGGCCAGGGCCCCACTCTTGCTTAGCTAAGTGAAGGTTTCCTATGAGTGACCACGCATCTGGATGATCCTGTGGGAAAAGTAAAATTATACATCAAACCAGCTTAAAAAACAACAACGATCAAAGCACAAGTATAAATCTGTTATCAGACAATATTGAATGAAGGCCAAATGTTCAAATAAACAAATCACCTCTTTTTCAGATTTAAGGTTTTTAAACAAAATTCTTTGATGGCAGAGACTGAAATATTACACTTGGTCTGCAGCCAAAAAAGTAAAAGACACTTATTTCATGGTCTGATTAGCTACGGTTTCCATTCGTTTTACACAGCTATAAACCACTGTAACATTACCTGGTTAATTTGGAGAGCTTCTTTGAACCAGTCAGAAGCTTCATAGAAGTTCCCTTTGTCCCTAGCCATTGCTCCTAGACGCAAGTAACCTGTAAAGAAGACAATGAAATTAATAGCTCTCCCCAATGACAAATGTTGTTACATGTGACTCTCTTGTCGTACTGTAACAAGAGGAGGAGATGTTTCCCCTGCCCATGGAGCTTTATAATTATAGAATTTCTACTAATGTTAACATGAGTGAGCTTTTGTTCCAAGACAGTGTAAATTCCCAGAAGAGGCACCTACAGTCCACATAGTTGGGGTGCTCCCTCAGGATGTTCTTGTAGAGCTTTTCCGCCTCATGGAATTCACACATGGCCTCGTACAGCCTGGCCAGGTTGTAGGATGTGGTGACCGAGATTGCATTGTAGTAATGTTCGTCGTGCTCCCCTTCGGCCTTGGCTCGCTCCAGCGAGGCCAGAAAGTATTTCTGGAAGGAATGCATGGAAACTGCCTTTTTAAAAAAAATCTTTGATAAAAAGTCTCAACCTACACATCAATTTTTATGGGGTTAAAGCACAAGATAAGATTCCTTGGCCACAGCTAAAAAAAGCAAAATAGAGGCACAGCAAACCTAATTCTTATACACACAGGGAAGATACATAGGAGTTCTTGATAAACATTATATGGCTTTATATATATGTTTTTTGAAAGATACATTTAAAAAAAAAAAAAACACTGAATTTGTAAATACTGCACAAACGAATTTCAATGTCACGGCACCATCCTTTGCTGAAGGCGTCCACAGGCCTACCTTAGCCTCTCCCAGGTTTCCCAGTCTGAAGTGCAGCGCTCCCAGGTTGTTGAGGATCTCCGGAGGGACGTCTGCCTGCACCTTCTCCTGCAGGATTCGCGTGGCTGTGCCATAGGCTGACAGAGCACCCTGAGAAGCAGAGAGAAACAGCCGTTACCAGGCCGGGCTCAGAATCAGGTTATATAGCTTATTTCAGGACTTCAGAACCATAAAGATAAAAACCAGTATTAGGCTAAACAGAAGCAATCTGATTTACCTGAATATCGGTCTGTTCAAGGATTTGCGCCAACTCAATCCAAGCCTCCACATCATCGGGATACTGCTCTGTTACTTTCTTAAGATGTCCCTAGAATACAGATGTTTGCACCGATATAACATTTCTCATGGGGGATGAATAAATCAATTAAAAAGCTTTTCTTTGGAACATTTGTGGACTCTGGTTTGTTCTGTAAAGTAAACAATATGGCCACTCTACTGGGATAATTCAAGATAATACTCAGGGTCAAATAGCTTTCCTCACATTTCTTGCACTGAGCCATCTCAATAGGACAAATTCAAGATAGCAAAGTTATTTTTTGTATCAACCTGCATAAATAAGATCACTTGGGATATATTCAAAAGTGACAAGCTTAAAAAATAAGTTTAAGAAAACTATGAATTATACTTTCTGCTTTAGCTTTGTACTGTTTACTACAATTAATAGTACTACCATTAATGCTTAATTTATAGTAAATTCTTGATTACTAGAACAGATACTAAACATTTCATATTTAAAGTGTTCTGGATAAAGGGCAGGATCAACTGTATTATTTCTAAACAATTCCTAAAATGTGCTTCACGGAGGTAGTGACAAACCTTAGCTATATCTCTCTTTTCCTGATCCTCAGAGGCAGCGTAGAGAGACCCAAGAATCTTCATGGTCTCGTAGTTGTTGGGGTACGCTTTCAAAACCTTTTCAAAGCACTGTGCTGCATTCTCCTTGTCTCTCCGGTACACATACATCTGCCCCAGGCCGAAGAAGGGCAGCACAAAGGTGGAGGAAGCAAACTGGGTGGCCTGGTAATAGTACTGGAATGCCTGATCATAATCCTCCTGAAATGGGACAGTAAGGAAAACTGTTATTGCTGTCCTGTGATGAAGAATCACAGTGAGGAACAAAACACAGACTACACAAACAGCTTCCTCAAAGACATTAATTTAATTACTTAATATTTTCAAAACTAATTACTGAAAGTTACTGATCTGTCCGATACATCAGCCACCCATGTCTAATACTGACTGATTAGTAACCTGTTTTTAATGTACTTTGTTACATTACAACACTGCAAATAACAGGAGGCCACTCCTATCTAACTGATCTGAGGAACTCATCTAGCTGTTTCTTAAAAAAAGCAAAGGTACTGGTTTCAACAACATGGCCAGGTTTCTTCCTATATATATGCACTCTCACATGCCATTATAAGAGGCCATTTCTGCACTAAAACACACTTGTGCACCACTTCCACATATGTGCAAGGATACTGTGATGTGACATTTTAAATTAACTCCTTGGGAAAACAGTTTTGGCTTGCCCACAACAGCTGCTGATACTCGCAGTGAAAAAGAATTTCTCACCTGCACATGGAAAGATCGCGCTAGCTGGTAACAGCTCTCAGCCTGCATTGCCTCCACTTCAGTATTATGAAAGGCATGAAGCGCCAGGTGCTGGACTTTACTGTAGTCCTGGAACAGGGAAAAGAAAGACACTGGTAGACACTGATGAGCATCTAGAGCCTCTATTTGCCTTTTTTAAACTGCATTAAAAAGTCTTCACATTAAACAAAAAATCTTACTCACACGCCAATAATATATTTTAACTAATCCTCCTAAAATGTGTAATTGATAAAAGCACAAGTTAAAACATCATTCAAAGCCAGTTGTAAACTTTACTGGGAAATAAACACCCTCTTACCTTTTTAAAAAAAAAGTGGTTTGCCAAGTGATTGAGAACCATAGGATTGCTAGGGTCAATGGTGTACGCTCTAGAGAGGAGCTGCACTCCGTTCTTGATAGAGTCTGCTTCTTTGTTGTTCAGTTCCAGCACCGCTAACCCCACAAGGGCTCCCACACACTTGGAATTGAGATCCAGAGCCCGGCTGAAGGCCAGGCGAGCTTTCTCCAGTTTGTTCAGCTTCACAAAGCAATGGCCCATTCCCAGCCGGACCTCAGCTGGACACAGGAAACAGTCTTGTCAGGACAGATTGCTCACCCTTTGCTTGAGACTTCCTAGTTCAAAGATGTTTTTATATTGATCAGTCTCATCGGACTCTACATCCAAGGTCTGGGTAAATGGTGGCCAGTGCTGTAACCACTCAAGGGTTCAGAGAAGGTTCAACCACATATAAGCATAATATTTCTACACAACACCACATTTGCCCCAAGCCTATGTGCTTTAAATACATTTTGGTTCTAAAACATAAACTTTTACGAACCAGCTAATAATAAAACAATCTTTGAAACCATTACCTGGGCAGCCTGGGTTGGTACGCAGTGCCTTCTTGTAATACGCCAGAGCTCCTCTGTAATCTTTCTTATTGAAAGAGATGCAAGCTTTACCTGTAAAGACATGCACAACAAGTGATCCTCACAATGCATACAAGGCTCACTGAGTCTGGCATTCCAATAAAGGAACAAGTAAGTTTTATTCCATGCTGAAAAGAGAAGAGAGAAAACACAACGTCTCGGCTGTGAAGCCTTCTTCAGGCGTGAGCAACCTGTTGAAGGCTTCACAGCCGAAACGTGTTTTCTCTCTTCTCTTTTCAGCATGGAATACACCTATTACTTGTTCCTTTGCAGACTACGCATGCTGACGTGGCCACCCACCTGAACTATTCCAATAAAGTGTTGCAGGCTAAAAGTCTTCAAAGGTAAACACAAATAATATTACTTATACATCTTAATAAATTCTTACCTTTCCATACACAGGGTGGCTTAAAGGAACATGCCTTTTCACAATTATATATGGATAGAAATTAATCCTGCATACAACTAGAGCTTCTTATAGGTTTATCTTTCCTGCTTTAAATGTACAGATGTCTACTTATCAACTCTACACCAAAAGCATGCATTGGAGTCAGCTCTCCCTGTCATAAGGGTGATTAGTTAAATCCATCTAACAACACTGGTTTATTTAAACCACTATTTACTCTGCATGGGTCAATGTGGATTGTTGTCTTGCCACTGCTCTGCATAACCGTTTTATATCTAATACCTGCATGCTGTTTAACCTGAAAAAGGTGTCTGTAGTGTCCCACACAATGGACACCCTCCAAGCAGAACTTGAAAAACAAGCTAGAAATGTTCACAGGGGTTCCTTGAGAGAATGAATAGATATTTACTAAGATTTAAACGTGTAAAAGGGTCCTAGCTGTGTTTGAACAGAAACTTAAGTGAAAGGCCATGTGTTAACATGCATTGTGAGCTAAAAGTGACAAGAATGAACTTGCATCGTCGATGCAGTATACTAACCCAGAAGGGCCGGGATATTGTTTGTTGACTGGTTCAAGACAAAGTGGAACTGGGCATCGGCTTGGTCCATTTTGTCTCCCTCAAGAAGACAGAAACAGGCTCTGCCCAGCAAGTGGTTCTGGTAAAATCATGAATAAGCAGGAATAAGAAAATTGGAAGTTAAAAAAAACAAATCCACATACACATATACTCCACAGGTTTTGCCAATGTACAGGACATGCACACAACTACAGTCCAGTGCGTTTAGAATTTGCACGTTAAATACATATGAGATCATGTTTTTCCAGGCTCACAAATATTTTCTTGGAGAGAATAAGATCTAATTCCATTAACTCAAATAGTTGTTTGCTACACAGATTTCATACAGTAGTTTTACCTGGTCATACATGATGATTTTGTCTGCCATGGTATACAGCAAGGTGGCCTGGGTGATGAGCTCTTTCTTGGCATCTTTGTTCTTCTCTTTTCTGGCCTGTTGCACATAGTAAGCTGCCAGTGTGTCCAGACAGGTCATCTGGTCTTTCTCGTGGTCTCTGTAGTCCAGGTTACCATCTATACGGGCAGCTTCCAGCAGCTTGACAAAATCCTCCGTCTTCCCTTGTTTGTAATATTCCAGCTAAAAAGCATTGCGAAGATTAATCAGCACTTGGCACCCAATGCCTTTATATGGGGCACAATGAATGTGATTCCTTAATTAGTTCGTTTGACAAAGCAATAAGAGACATTTTATAAAAACAGTCACCAATCTGATCGGTGATAACATGCTTTACTACCTGTTCTCTTTTATTGGTGAACCAGAAACATTTAAATAAAACTTCCTACACATCTGTCATAATGCAAAAGATAAAGTGCTCTTCATATACCCTGTCACGCAATCCAGCCCAGTTAACCTCATCCAAGTATACTCACAGCCAAGGCGATCCATATGTGCAGCTGAGTGTGCTCCTGCTTAAGGATACTGATAACTTCATCTCCTTCAGGCAACTGATCGAAGTCAAGCTCAATAACCTGCAAAAGGATGAGCAGATATTAATAACAGCCCCCCATGTTCTTGAAGTTGAGCAACACTATTCAATAGAAATGATAAGTGTTTTTGAGGTGTAAATATTCGTGAACTTTTTTCAAAACTGTAAAAAAAGATTTCAGAAGTGAAGAATAGCTACAAAAGATTATTATAATTAGATCATATCCAAACCCCTGGATATCTTGTTATAACTACATAGTTCAACATGAAACGTCTGTTGAACTTAATACGAAACAATCAAGTCCCGACCAAAACTTAAAAGATCACGCAAGAAGAAATCGATGATCATGCAACAAAGACGTAATCTGATTCGGAGTATCAATTTCAACTGCCTCTCGGTTCATCATCATGCAGAACCCGACATTGTATGAGAAAAGAATAAAGTAGAACCTGTCTTTTTAGACCAGCAGGCCACCGTGTAAGAAAGCAGCTTCAAAAGAGTCCCGAAAGGACTCTAATGTCAACAAAGAAAACACAACTAAACCGATGGAATTGTATTTCATGTTTTTTTTACCTCGTCGGTGTCCCGAAGTGGGATTTCAATGGAACCCCGAGACATCTTGGCGACGGGATCCCCCAACAACACCAATCCTTCAGTAAACTCCCGTCTCAAACACCTCTTCTACAGCACACTGGAAAGCTCACCGCCACTTCCGCTTTCTGCTGGAAGAGAGAAGGTCATCCGACAGTGAGTACATCCGGGTGAGCCCGGACTGAATTGGCAAAGCGATTTCTAATTGGCACAGAACTGCCTATATCGAATGCTGTCTTCTGGGGTGTATTATAATTGTAGTTATGTAGTTTAATTATTCCAAAATGAGTAGGAATAGAAGTAACGGAATTGGTTGTCTTCATATTTGTTTTTTTTTTTAATATAAACAACAACTAATCCTTCTTTCCACTAATGACAACAACTTTCTCCTGCTGTATGTTAAACTCAATTTTTGCTAGTGAGAGGAATGAAACGTTTTTTTAAAAAAAAACTTAATCTAAACTTGCGGTGGGTTGAAGGGCTCATGTGACCTCATCACCAGCTGACCCATCCTCCCCCACTTCGGTTTGTAGCAAACTATCAGTACTGGTGACCAGAAGATAGAAACCGTAATGTAAAAAAAACTGGAACTGGCTCACTGTAAGGGCTTGTAGAGATCTAATCTGGAAGCCTGCTTTTTTAAAACTAAACTTATATGGTGATATCAAATACAATGTCATATTGCAATTCCTTTTTATTATCACAAGTTTGCCTCATTACAAGCAATAAATGTGCACAAGTAGCCATATATTTACAGTGTATTGTATGTATTTAACAGAAAGATTAACATTTTCCTTGACTTAGTCACAGGTGAATACAGCTATCTGTGATCTTATTTCAAAGTCTGCTTACCTTATTTTCATCTCAAACATGTTGCACACTGTTACAGACCTGCTGATCTAACAAATAACAGCAGAACTAGAAAACCATATTTATATTTGCATAATTTGGGAGCCATCTTGCTCCAATGAGCACGCTTCTTCTGTGTGTGGAGTGGAACGTTTGAAAGGCAGGGAGGGAGAGAGAAGAAATGAGGCCGATGTTTTGCAGGAAGGCCTGAGAATATTTGATGTGCTAAACTGCAGAATGAAGTTAATTAAAATCCTATATCACTGCTATGTTGTGTTGTGGTCTGTGCATAAATTGCATGCTAATTTGTTTGTGGTGAATGGAGCAATTCATTGCAGGCTTGTAGCAAAGAGGAGCTGTCCATGTCAGCTGGTTTTGAAGTATAAGTGAAGGAACAAAACAGGCGAAAGCAATATTCTGACAAGATCACCAGAATCAACTGCTTCTTCACAGATTCTGTAAACTGCCCTGAAAATTATTAATGCAATATGTTAAGTCACAAGTATATTAAAAAAATATCCTCTATCAAAACATCCTTTATCAAAAAGTGGCGTGAAATGCAGTGGTCTTCTCACTTCTTATGAGAGCAGTCAGCTTTAATAAAATCACTGTGAAAGGTAAGAACCATATTTTATAAATTGTTATCGATTATGTCAAAATTGCACAGAGATATAATATAATGCCTTGTCTTTCTCACACCTGAAGAAGGCTCCACGGCCGAAACGTGTTTTCTTTCTTCTTTTTTTCAGCATGGAATAAACCAATTACTTGTTCCTTTGCAGCCTACACATGCTGACGCAGCTACCCACCTAATATAATATAATGCTGTTTTATTTGAATTCAGTTAATTAGGATATCTACAGTAGTATATTTCATGTTGTAGAGGTGCAAAATGATTATTGTATAGTAGCAGACATAATGTATGTACCAGCACACTTAATCTAAAATATGTTTATTCAGTTATTTACAAAAACTGAATAAACATTTACAAAAAGCATTATTTTTTGTAAAGATTTACAAAAAGCATCATTAATTGTTGGACTGTATATATGTCAGTAACACTTCTTATAAGTTTAAAGAGCAGTTATGTTTCTTAGAAAATGATAGGTAAGATGTTCTAGTTGGGAATTACTAATTTAACATACAGGGTGCTAATACACATATCTGCAATTGTGAATTCTTTTCCTAAAGATGAAACACAATGTCTTTTAAACTTTGGGAGCTGGGCAGTGTTTTGTGTACCACTGCCTGATAATGAGTTTCAGCTACAGCACCTCAGACGTAGCCCTGGGCAGGGCTGGGTTTCTCCAGTCGACTACTGTATAGTTTTTCACTAGATAGAATAAGGTTGCTTTTCCTTCTGAAGGAAAAAACCTGGAGGGATTCTGATACAAAAATCAGATTCTACCACAGACATACGTTTCTTTTAAGCCAAGGATTCCAGAAATCGTATACTCTGGATGTTTTGTCACACTTGTGGTTTTATAAGCTTTAGCTGCCAGAGCTGTTATAACCTGTTGGATATCTTTCTTTGAGTGTTTTATACCTAGGGCCATGGTTTAATTTTTCACCTCATCACTGTTTGTACCGTTACTGTGTGACGTAAATACCTCTTATTCATTGAAACACGTAATCCCTTGTAAGTAGTTTCTAATTGTGACGGACTGCTTTATAACAGTCATTTCCCAGCACTCAGAGAATCGAATGAAAGACCTTTGACCTTTAGTCTAGAGCAGAGCTCTCCTTGATGCATTCTTGCAGTGATAGTATAGATGTGGTTTCTGGGTGTCCGGAAGGTAATAAAGAGAAGTTCCACTGTATGTAAAATACCGTGGGATCATGTAAGACCGATAGCTCTTTCAGGAAATGCAATCACAGAGTAACCAAAGCAGTAGGTTGATATGGTAATAGGTAGGGTAAGATAAATGATAACCTTCACTGGTCTTATAAATACATTAAATAGGCTTAGATTGCTTCTATTATTTTTTTCCCTATCTCACATGTCTTAGTTTGTACCTGTTTTATAAAGTGAGAATTTCATGTCTATTCATTGCTGTCCTTATTGAAGGTTATGGATTCACAGCAGAGCCAAAAGAGAGATAACAGCTCTCCACCAGTGAAGTCTCCACTGGGCCTTCGGAGATGGCAGGCTTTCGACTGTATGTCCTTTAACCCTCTTCGTGGCCCAAACTCCAGCACTGTGGATAGAAATGGGCATAGAAGTCCCTCTGTATCAGAGTGCTCCACTGCAGCATCTACTGAAGATTTAATTGTCAGTCTGCACGAGCAAGAACACCAATCGGACAACAACAGACGTAAGAGAGACTTTAATGTTGTTAAAATGTAATTTTAGCATTATATACCACTTATTCAAAGTTATGGACAACAGCCAGTAATCCGTAATAAAATGATAATTCAAGGTTTAAACATGAAAAGGTGCTAAAAGCAGCTTCAAAGCCAGTTCAGGTCATGAACTCTCTGGAACATATTCTTTCATTTTTTATTTCACGAAACCTGAAACCTGGCATTAGCTGTGCTGTTGTTTTTATTTCTGCTGTCAAACAAACTGCAACAGAAAATGGATAGAACATTACCTTCGATGTCTCCTTTGTAAACAACCAAGTTGTTGTGTGCGTTTTTATTTCATTTTCCTCTTAGTTTTCAGTTCTGCCAGCTGTGTCTCTGAAGATTTTGGCGAAGAGGAAAAAATCACCCACACCTTTTCAGAAGAACATTTGTTAAACATCACTTTCGAGGCATGTGATACCACAGGCAGAGGTGGAGAGAACTCATTCTTTTGCTTTTTAAAGGATCAATATAACTTCAATCTTCTTAGGTAGAGGTCTATCCTATGATTATAAATATTTGACTGCTATTTTCTGTAGGGGAAGTGATGGCTTCCACTGTTATGCAGTACCTACAGAGCATGACGTCTCAGAGCCCAGAGCAAGGGAGGCTGTCAAGACTTTACGACATGCTGGACCCTGACAGGAAGGGGGTCTTTGTGAACAGGGATGTGTTCCAGGCCACAATGAAAAGATGGATCTCCCAGTGCAGCCAAGACTGGTAAGAACCACCATCTGCCTGTAATCTATTATGGTTTTTGTGAATATCCTCCCCAGAATATTACATTTGTGGGTATTTAGAAAATTCTTGACTTTGATTGCACCAAGAAGCTAATATATATACCATTAATTTAGCTTACTGGATGATGATTATCAGAGTCTTGGAGAAGACCATTGCAAAGCACCTATAAACGGTAAGTTTTTTTGCATAACTCACTAAAAGGTATAGTATATGACATATATATTTGTGCGCTTTAAACGAAGTGATTGTTTTTAAAACTGCATTCTGCCAACAGGGAGTGAATCGTCTGTTTCGGAAACTGAAAGAAGAGATTGTATTTATTAGTAAGTATATAAAATTGTTACATTTGTGGTTTTTAAGTTATCTTGAAAATGTTTACCAACGCCTTGAATGGTGCAATATAAGCAAGACACTGGCAAAAGCCACTGTACTAGATTTCCCACGGATTTAAGTTATTTTTTTCCATGCTCTCGTGGTTACTGTTTCTCACGTTTCTTTCCTAATGTATTCCAGTGAATCCAGGGACATGATCAGCACTGTTGCGGACCTACGGCACGCTAACCACAGCCTGAGCGAGCAGAACAGCAGCCTTCTCAAGGCTGTGGAAGCATGCGACGAGAAAAACCTCCAGCTCACAGCGGAAGTCAGCAAACTCAAGAGAAAATTAATGAGGTATCTTTGAAAAGAGGAATTGGAAATGAACCGATTGGCTCTGCCCTAATGAATTCAAGTGGCTTAAATAACGTCTGAACGCTACTTGTGAGGTTCCTTAAATACTCGTGGCTTAAACAAAACTGCCGAAACAATGATAGATTCATGGACTGACTGAACTCCTGAAGAATTTCGTATATTTGCTATACCCCCACCGCACACTTTGCTGAGTTCTTAAAAGGTGTCGCTGCTGTTAATAACGTAAAAACGTGCCTTTAATTATCCACATTTCTTGAAGGTTGAAGAAAATGAGCAACATGACATAAACTGAAGAAAGAGCTTCATACATACATGTGTTGTTTTTTTTTTTGTGTATGTATGTATCCACACATTTGAATGTTGAAACCCTATAATCAGCACACAGCGATCCGCTGTAAGTGTCGAGTCCCTATCGGAAGAGTTGGATGATGCCAGGAGACTAATAAAGGACAGCCAGGAGAGAGCCTGCAGGATACAGACCTACAACAATAAACTGGTATGATTGCAATTTTCACCTGCAGTCATCTTCAGCGACACTGTTAATGATTGTAATAGCACAGCCAGGTGATGGCACCATATCATGCAGGTCTTTCACGAAGATCAAAGGCAAATACAAATACTGCTCAGCGTTAAAATAGGACGTACTGTGCAGGTGACACAGAATGTCAAGTTTTAATTTAAATAACTAGTTAGATGTTGCGTTCCTTCCTTTGTGTCCCTACTTGATTAATATATTAATATTCCAATCAGTTGTCTGAAATATCAATGCCAGCAAACATTGTTTGATATAGTTTGATTTGTTTAAAACATCTAAATAAAATAGTTGTGTGTAAAATAACATACTTAGACGTCGATAGAATTGCAAAACAAAAACAAATCTAAACAAAATCAAATAACTTAGAAGTCCACAGAATTATATCCAGTGCTCCTTTTGAATCTGCTATATACACTGTGTATATTTAATTGTTCTCAGGGGTGGTAGGGACATATAGTTGTGGAGTATTAAACTGTTCTGTTTTTATTTTTGTTCAGTAACCAAATAAAATGATCAGACCACCATAATTTCCATTAATTGTGTTTCCTGTTTCTTTTCAATATAGAAGAAAGAAAACGAATGTTTAAGGGCACAAATTCAATTACTGGAAGAGGTGGTAGGTTGTTATGTTTGAACAGATGTCATTTCACATCTGAAGGTATTGGTTTTGCTTATTGTGATTTAGATCATTGTTTATCATTGGTTTGATATCATGATATGTCTGGCATTTGAATCTACTCTGGCTGAAACATTTACTCTTATCTTAGATCATACCTATTTCAAATTAAATATCTATTTAACATTGTTCACAAAATAGAATCAATAAGACTGCAGTCAACTCTCATCCATAAATGCTTGTTGAATTATGTAGTGGCATTGGATTCATGTTGAACATGTTTTATAGAATGAAAAACTTGCCCAAGAGAAATCCTTTAACAAAACCTGCCTTGCCAAACTAATGAAAATGCAGTCTGAAATGAGGGTGAGTGCCTTTGGAACTAAAGCAAATACAGCTGTAAATTTTGTATTTTGACAGTAATTAAAACAATGAAAAATTTAGGTTATGTTTTCAATGCTTTACAGAAGGAACTAGATGAAACACATGTTTTGTTGGCATCAAAAGACAGGGAAATCACACAGGTGAGTTAACATATTCAAAATGGAAATGTGGCAAAACATGTTTTTTCTGTTTGACTTTGAAACTGAACTGAAAATTATGGAAACTATTTTATTTCAGAAAACAATGCTCATTGAAGAGTTAAAATTCTCTCAAATGGAGAACCACAGAATCATTGAGGTATTCTTTTCATTCCATGTTGGTTTGTGTAACAGTAAACTTGTGTTTCAAATTATGTTGGTCTGTTATTGAGCATTTGTTGTAGAAGATGAATTAAAACTGTAACATAATGTGAAAAATTAAATTTTTGTGTATATCTTTTAGTTAAGATGAAAATAAATCCTTACTATTTTTAAGACAAGAATTTTAAGATCTGGTCTGCAACATGGCAAATGTTTAATGCAAGGTAAAATTGAGAAATTATCTTATGCATGAAGATTACAGTACTGCCTGAGTAATTAATTACATAACTGTAATATTTCCCAAAGTAAGAACGCCAATATACAGATTATGTTCTTGTAGGTATACTTATATTGTTTGAAAATGGAACTCTTTGTGTAGTATAATACGTAATGCACTGTAATACTCGTTGTAGGGAATGTATTCAGAAGTACAGAGACTTCAAGAAAATGCTCGGCATGGGCTGTTGAGGTAGGCAATGTGTCCATATGTAAATCATCTTCTACAAAACAAATGAGGAAACTTATGCCAGCCTGTTGGCTGGGCAAGGGAGCCATACAGACATGCCAGGTCACCTGGAACATATTTGATTTTGAAGTAAGACGTGCTACACATGTTGTTATTTCACTGCACCACAGACAGGCCAGTTTCATTGTGCTGTACCAGACGGATCAGACAGCTGCTCTTTTTTCCAGCTCGTAGCAGCTGTGCTCAGGTGAGGTGCTGGTATAAAGGGTGAAGTTTTGGTGGCACTCTAGAGGACTTTAATCTAACAGTTTGGTTTTTGCAGATGCAATGTAACCCTACCCTGCCCCTTGGGAAAGTATGACACTCCTCCCCATCAACACTCACTACAGTCAGAAATCCAGGAACTGCAAGAGGTAATACGGGATGACTAAAACTAAAGAGTATCACAGTGACAACTGCTGTGCCTGTGTCCATTCTGGTATCTCATTTTCAGTGAAAGATGTGTCCAAGACAGATGCAGGCAGTGGCTGGTTGGATCTTTAAAAACTACATGATTACATTACACTATAACTTCATTGTTATACTTCATTGTCTTTAATGGGCAAAAAAATTAATGGGTGGCAAAGTGACGCAGTGGTGTGCACTGCTGCCTTGCATCGTGGGACCTCTGAGTTCATTTCCTGGAGGGCTATGGGCATGTGTTCACATGGGTTTCCTCCCACAGCCCAGAGACTAACTGGTGGGTTAATTGGCTTCTGGGAACACTGGTCCTGGTGTGAATGTGTGTGTCTGTGTGACCTGTGATGGACTAGTGTCCCATTCAAGGTTTAACCGGAGTTGCACCCATTGCTTGGTTGGATAGGCTCCGGCTACACCCCACAGCATTGATTGGATAATGCAGTTAGAAAAGGGATGGATGGAAAATTTTAGTTTTGAAATAGCAGTTGAATTTACATTATCTCCCATAGTGGACCCCCCACTGATAGACAGCTGATCTGAAATATTATCGAGTTCTTAAATTTGTATCAATCCAGGCATTAGAGCTAACTATAAGAGTAATAAACATTGCTTTTTACATACAACCCAGTAAAGAATTGAAGCTTTTATGGTCATGGTAACTTTTATAATGCTATTAGCTGTGACAATATCAGTGACAAAGTAATTCATTCTACAACATCTGTAGTGCTGTGACATTTTTGTTGTAGCTTGGCAGTACTGAAGAGGCAAACAGTCCTCTTTGTGGGCTATTGTCCTCCACCAACCAGAAGGATGAGTTTCAGAAGCTTCTGCATCAGATTAAATCACAGGAACACATTCAAATGCTTCACACCGAACCTGAACAGAGGGTAAGGTGCCCGTGTGCTACACAGAGCAAACAATATTCAAAGATACTGGCATTCATGTTACAGGAGTCCTAAACCAGCCAGGATAATTTCTTTAGGAAAATATTATTAATTTTATATATTGAAATCATGTTAACAAAAGAGGCAAACAGCTGAGTGACGCCTAAAACCAGTCATTACATATAAACTTAAATGTATAGATTGGTTATATAAATAATATCTGTATACACAATTATAAATAACTTACCGAAGCATGTACTCCTAAATTACATTTCCCTGATGACTTCCTTTCCATCATTTTTTGTCCGAAAGTCAAATTCTGTAAGTAATTATGACGCTTGTGAGAGTTGTATTTAGAATATGGGTTACTACATGGTTAACCCCCTTCTGTCTCAAAATGCAGCTCTTGTATGGGAATCTGTTAATGATCACAGCAAATTACATAAGAAGCTCTTCTAGTCAGTTTTGTGACTAACACTGGATTATCTGCCTTTCTAAATTTTTCACTAGATTTGGGATGCAGTGTTTTTATAGGCATAGAAACAGATATATTACTGAAACCTCAGGTGTTATATTTATTTTCATTTCCAGTTTAAAACAACTTGTTTATTCCATTTCCATAAAATACTTAGGGAGATCATTTATTGATCTTTGTGGTAAAAGTCAAAGCTTATTAATAGCTTAACATTTGAGTTATGGATTGCTAAACATAAGAATGTATAAAAACATACGGACAAGAGGAGTTCTTTCTTTAGCTACTTTAATTGCTAGTAGCTAACAAACCTCTGGTTCTCAGTCAGCCCATTCCCAAAGCCAGAGATTCAGCTTAATCAACTGTTATTCTCTCCAAGATACTTGGATTTATTGTGAATTTGTATTTTGCTTTTATAATACTGACAAAAAACATTTGCTCATTTAGTCTCCATTGTGAAATTCCTTTTCTTCTTTCATCTTTACTCCTCCTGCATCTTTTTAATTTTTATCATTTTATATGTCGCTTTCTTCCTCCCTGCATTTCTATTAACTGATTTATTAAACAATTTTGGGTCCTTGCTTTCTGGCCTTTAATTAACTTATAACTTATAATTAACTTATTCTAATAACTCTTGGGATTTCTCTGGTCTGTGCTTCAAGTATCTTTAAACTGCCACCACCCATTTTCATTAGATGTAATGTTCGCCTGTTTAATGTTGGTGGACATCTTTCTTTTAATTTCTTTCAGGATACAATTAAAGGTGCCAGGAATAAAGTTGTGGAAAGATTAGAAAGAGCCTACTTTCAATGTCAGCAGCAACATTCAAGCACCAAGCAGCATCTGGCAAATGTGTATGTGAGTTTTATTTGAAGTGTTGCATTGTTTCAGATATGTACTCCAGTATTGACCAGTAATGTCTACACAATAATACTAATTAGAGCAAAAACTGATCTGGAGTAGATCAAATTCTTATTTTTTCTTTATTCATTTAAATCAGTTTTTATATTTGATCTTGCTAATAACTTTGGATGCTTGCTTGACAGAAAAATAGAAAAAAACGTTCTCAAGCAGTCTTGGGCTAAAACGTTCATGTACTATAGTTCTAATAAGAATCACATTTTCTTGATAGAATACGAGAGCTTGAGTTGCTGAAAGTCCTGAAGTCTGAAGCTGAGGATAAGGTGTTGGAGCAGGAGCAAGGGCTGGCAGAGGCTGAGAAAGACAATAAAGAGGCAAAGAAGATGGCTGCTATGAACTGGTGGAGAGCTTTAAAAGCAGAAGAGGAGAAAATCAGAGCCAAAGACGAAACTGCTCAGGTGACTCGGGTGTGTGTAGAAACAAAAGAAAAGCTCCTACAAGCCCAGGGCGTAATCAAGGAGATGGAAAGCAAGTTGTGTCATTTGGAAGCGTCATTAATGGAGGCTCAGCAAAAAGTTCCTGAGGCTGAAACAAGAGGTCAAACAAGCGAAGAGGCAGTGCCCACCAACCATACAACCTGGGAACAAGGAGCAGTTTTACCAGAAAAAAAGGTCATGGAAGATGGACAAAAAACAGCACAAAATAAGCTGATTTTAGCTGATGCAGATACCTGTGAGCCAGAAGTCATTAACTTAAAAGAATCGGCTTTGCAAAGCTTTCTGGGGTCCTTGAAGAAAATGGAGGAAACGACGAGCCAAGTGGCAGAGCTCATCAGACTTGGCGAGCAGAGGTTTGTGGTTGCTAAGGAAAAACTGGATGCAGTGACAGAAAGAATCGAAGCTGCTTTGGAAAGAGCTGAAAATGCGGAAATACAGTTCAACCTGCTGGAGTCTAGGGTCTCTGCAAAAAATGAGGTATCTGTCTATTTTCCTAAAACGTCTCACAGCACCTATCCCGAAATGGAGAGTATAACATCCAGGAGCATCATGTAAAGCTTTCTTTCGTGTGTATGAAAATCAAAGCCAGTTCCTCTGAGAGATTGTCTCACAGTACAGAATTATGCTGACATATCTGTCTAGAGCATGAGAGGAAAGGGTAATTAAAAGCTCTAGATAACTACAAAGGTGTATGCTTGTAATAACCAGACATATATCTTCAGTTACTGAGCATCAGTAGGTTTATTTAATTATACAAAACAATAATGGTCTACAAAAAGAGATGTAATATAAAGGAAGGTTCTGTTTTCTTGTATGTTTGACCTTGCACATCTTTCCATCATGAGCAAAGATGACATTATGATACTGGAGGAATGACATTTGTAATGTGTTCTTTTGTTTATAGGCCTGTATTTGAAAAGAGTTCTTTTAATTTCAAAATAAAACAAAGACTAGTTCTTGTTGCAGGGGAAGACAAATAGATGGACACACTCACTGAAGGTCTGTTTAATGTCAATGCCATAGTTTATCCTTTCATTTTATTTTATTTTTTTTGTTTAATATTTTTCCCCAAGTTAGTAATTATTTTCAGTTTGTCTGATACTATCTGTTTATCTGAACAATACGAAATGCCACTTAATGCGAACTTGACATTTTGCACTCTTTCCCGAATGCTACCTCTGACGTTTGTTCCAAGTGCTTAACTCACACTTCTGGGAAAGAGGAGTGAGACTGTAAACTAACATTTGACCACTGGTTTTATTCTCAAGCCTACAGATTCCAGATCACCCACTGGGTCTGTGGGTGGATCACCCTCTGTGGCCTTTTCTGAGACACACAATACAGAGAAATTCACTTGTCCGGCTCCGAAAGCAACCACCATCTGCCAATCCTCTCCTTGTGATGTTACAAATGGTAAAGTTAAATAACTTGAAACTGCTGTTAAATGCCTGAGTTTTCCTTGGCTGCTCTTTTCCTGTTGTGTCCACAGAGACCCCTGTCATTCATTGGTCATGGCATTCTGCCAGTATCATTCTCTCAGGCCCTAATTCAGTGTAGCTTGAGTGAAAAAAAATCTAAGAAAGAATAAATTTAAGGCAAACATAAAAAGCCAATGTTTATATTTACAGATACATGAGGAGTTACCAATTTTTTTTTGCTATAAAAGCTATATGTTTAATTATTAAAACTAAAGTACCCTTATAAAACCATTATGGTCTAAAGCCACCCCCGATTCCAAAGGTTAATTCTGCTTTAATGCTTCAATAAAAGCTATCCAAAGAGAGGATTAATGAGCATGTCATTCCATTCTATCTCTACATTTTCACGGAGTCTGAATCCAAGGAAATTACATTACTGAGGTTGTGATGCATTGAGGTTTGTTTGCTTTAGTGAATCCAGCTAGTCTTCTGCTTAAGCCATCTATTGGAGATGAAGACAAATCTCCCAAAGGTCCTGTGGAAAGCTGGGTCAACAGTTGGACTTTCTTATCACATAACACATGTTCCTCTGAGATCTTTAAGGCCTTTCATGACCCAGAGTGCTTTGAATGAGTTAATTGAAAGCATGCCAAAGAAAATTAAAAAGGCATCCTATTTAATTGTGTTTCTGTTTAATCTGAATTCTCAGTACATATTTTACAGCACTATCTCAATACACTTTTAAAACCTTCAACACCTAAAATCAAATTATCTGTAAATTATTGTCTTTTTGAATGTGGAGTCACACTCTACTCTTATTTACCCCCAAACTCTGAAGTACTATGTTCAGATATAATGTGCAAATCACGGGTGTTGTTTGCAGTTTGTAAAGGCAATAAATTAAGAAATCTTGCCTACATGGAAAGTAGCTTCTAAATTATTTCAAACCTTGACTCATTGATCATTTTAAAAGGATAAATTTAAGTGTTAAACTTGGTTTGTCGGGCATTAATTCTGTTTGCTGTCTAAAGAGTTTGATTTTGCCTTTTGAAAACACAAAGCACAACAGAAAAAAACATTATTTACATTGACTACTAAAATAATTAATTCGATTTCTGAGCCACATTCCAAGCTTTCACAGAACATTCAAAAGAAGTAGCTTCTGTTTCTTGCTTTCTGGAGGAAATTATCTGAATGTCCCTTGTTCAGAGTTCACACACTGTACAGTGCCACTTGTCCGCATTGCAAGCTTTGTTTTTACATCACCCAAGAGTGTTTTGTTTTCACTATCATGTTTCCCTCCATCTGGAACAAAAAAAGCAAATATTAAGCCTAGCATATGCATAATTGATCAGGCTTCCATTTAGGAGAAAATGCATCCTAGCAACACAGCAAAAAGAAAATCACTTTAAACGAAAACTCAGATTTTTAAATGTGTTTGTTGAGCCTGAATTATCCATTGTTTTTTAACAAAAGATAGGTGTACCTCAATGTTTCTTTACATTCATGTCTATGCATACTTTAAAAAAATAAATAAACAGAACCGATTTAACAGAAGTGGAAAAAAGAAAAAGGCATCATCTGCAAACAAGATGTCTGCCCATAGCATATAACCTTGTATTTGGTCTTTCAGTTTTAACAATGTTTTGAAGTGTGTTTTCTTTTATGAACTGTTTTTGTCTCATGTAAACTTAAAAAAATCAGTTACTTGACATTGATATCTGAGTTTTGTAGGGGTGGGAATTTAAAAAAATGCTTTTAGTAGCAATTCCTAAGATTTCTTGAATACGAATAAACCATAAAGACTGCTTCTGTGAATCTTTGCTTTAAATAGAGTAATAATTATTATTGGGTTTCATTGTATGGTAATTTTGTTTCTGGACATGTTGGATGTGTCATTGAGTAATAACTTTCTATCAGTACAAAAGAAGGGTGACACAAGGAGGTCATTGTAGGCCTAGTATTTTTAACCAGAGAATGGGCCCTACATGCAAATGGTTGCCAGGTTATTGTTGCCCTTAGATATGGAAAAGAGGTGAAAGAGATGCGCTTTCCTTGCTTAAATATGTGTGGAGGATGAAGCCACCAATGAGGTTGCATAAATTTCTGGGTGCGTCATCAGAAAAATGGGTTTTAAAACAGTCTTTAATTTGCATGGACAGTGGCTCAAATGCAAATGATTTTTTTTAACTTTGCATCTGATTTTATTTTAACAGGTGAAATCATTTCCCTGAGCACCACAAGACAAAGCAAGGTAAGAGAACAACATTTCCTAAATAAAATGTAAAACTAACTGGACAGCTTGAGGTGTTTTCTTTTAAAAAGAAAAAGGTCCAAATAATTTTTAGCCAGTGAGAATGCTGAGAGTTTATAAAAAACATGTCTTTACTTTAGTTCTGAATTTATAGGCTTTGTAGACTTCAGAATGTGTGGTGGTTGGATATACATCATGAGATATTGACTTAGACTTTTGTCTTTAAAATAACATTTTTACAACAGCATATCTGATTTAAAAAATATAATTCACAAACAATGCCAGTGGGAATTGTTATCATACCAACTTATCATGCTACAGTTTGTAAGTAAAAATACCTTTTCCCTTTTGCTATTGTATCTGCTGGATAGGTTAAACTCTATACACTAAGAGATGTTGTGAGTGTTCATCAACTGGTATCTTATATCTCTCTACTTTCTCTCTTAATTATGCCAAAAGACTGTATCTGGAAATCATTTCTGCGTTAAAATGCAGTTGGGGATTATTTTCTAAGAAGTGAGCAAAACACCGGCAATATATTTGTAAAATTTAAACCCTTTGACTCTAGATACATTTGGAAAGAAGTGTTTGAATTTTTTAATTGTGTGAATCAAGTTTCTTTGCAGTTTTTATTTACTGCTCACACAGATCTGTAAACCATAAGAGCAGTCTTCAAAATCTTGAAGCTAAAATCTTGAAGTCAATGAAAGAAGCAGTTTCATTGGTACCAGTAGTGTCAAGCATTTCAAATATTTTGTCCCAGACTGTTGATCTAACTTATCTTTGCTAATCATAGAAAAGTCAAGAAAGGGGTAACTGTTTTACAATATTTTTTAAACAGTAAAGAATACACACAAGACATAGAGACACAACTTATAGCACTGAAGAGTGAAATAATAATTAACTTTGAGAGATCTGAAGCTTTGTTCTATCTGATCTTAAAGTAAATAAATTGTTACAGCAATTTAACCAAGTCAAAATGAAGGCATTTAATGAATTTACAGCATCAGGTAGACAAGGTAGGTAAGTTTCCTAACCTGGAAGTGTTATGCAGATGGAAAAATGATACCCTGTTTGTATCGTAAGCATTATGTGACAACTCAAGGTAAAAAATAATTTCAGTCATCGTGTTTAACTTCAGTATTGTCAAAAACACTGAAAACACCAACATTGTGTAGCTGTTGTTGGGATTTAATAAGCATGTTTTAAGAAACAAGGAAAGGTTTAGTCCATGCAGAAAAGAGAAGAAAAGACACACAATGTTTCGTGCACACCCGAAGAAGGCTCTACAGCTGAAACATTGTGTTTCTTTTAACAGCACAATCTACATAGTCTACAGGTACAAGATCAGGTTTGAAGGGCTCATGTTAAGAGCAAAACAACAGCAGAGCAAAGAAACTAGATGTGAGTGGGCAAAAACAGTTGGACTGTATACAGATTTTGATGAGGAAAATTAGAATAGCACATTTTAAATATTTAATCTTTTCAGTGCTCATTTTAGAGAAGAATTGTTTTATTGAAAACCACAGGCCACTTATTACAACAGAAAAATGACAACATATAGTTTTTTTCCAATTTTGGTTGTGAGTGATAATAATTTGATTGGTAATATTAAGAATGTGAATTAAATCCTTTTCCCTTTTATTTTTCTTAATTTAATTTCAAGTACTGTATGAAAATACCTATTGTTACTATTATCCACAGCAGCAAAGCTAGAGATCAATAAGACGGTTTCTGCCCTTGATGTAAAACCACACAGCCAGTTTCTAATTAGCATACTGTTGACTAAATTATGAAAGAATGCAAAAAACCTGTACAGTTAGTTTTTCTAAAATTTACCATTCTGATCAGTGCAATGCCCTGTGTTTAGCAATCATTTAAAAGGTTTTTCAAAGTTTTTTAAGACAGCTGACAGAAATCCATCTTTAAAATAAAATTTACATTCAGACTGAATGCTAATAACCTATCTTTGATGCACTGAAAAGCTACACAGCTGAAGAGAACATTACAAGTGAAATGGAAAAGCACTATATCAGGATAACAGAAGCCTGGGAGATTAAGATTAAGTTATTTAACAATTTATTTTTAGTTTCATAAAGCAAACACCCCCCTACACTCACAAACACTCCTCTTAAAAAGAATGAATTCACGTATATCAGCAGAGAAAGGAATTTGCTGGAAATGTTTGATGCTGATTATGTTAACCCAGTGTATTGACACATTTGAATCAACAATCAATGAATGCATTTTCGATGTTAGATTGTAGATCTACTACTGTTACTTTAGAAGTTAGAACCAAAGAATAACCTTAGCTTGTTTTAGTTTAAGAAATATTAGTGCACTCATTTAGAATGTGTAGCTTAGAGGCCTCGTAAAATTTGCACTCTCTGCTCAAGGTGCTTTTAAGAATTTTTGGGATGTGCAGGAGATAGTAATAGCAACAGTTTAATTAGATGCAAAGTCCGGGGCTTCTTCTTTTGAAGATAAGGGCACTGTATTTGCTGTATTCTGTGATTCATGGTGATATGGGAAGCTCGGATGTACATCAGCTCCTCTCTCCACTCTCTCAGGAGTCTCGGATGAGAACTGCTTAACTGCATTCAAACTGAAAAAAAGGAGAGAGTGGTTTTCAAGGAGCAGAGTTTTTCAGCGGTCGCAGTCATTCTTCTGCTTAAGCTTCTCAAGCAGCCACTGCACAGCCAAAAGAGTCAGATGAAACATTGCCCTTAAATGGTAAAAGCTCCCAGGAGTGAAAGAGAGGCTGGCTTAAAAAAGAGGAAAAAAAGACTAGGAATTGTTCAGCTTTAGGTAAAATCTCCAAATCCAAGGAAGCTGGAAATTGGTGTTTGTTTGAGTACTCTGAAAGGCACAGCTGGGACCTTCTGCTGAAGTTAAGGTACAGTAATACATGATGTGCTTTGTACAGCCTTATTTTCTCAGGAAAGAGGGATACATGGTGGAGATGTGTGTGCCTGAAAATGTGAAGTTGGTGTCTGTTGGTTTTCTATACTTGTACTTGAAGGCAATGCTTGTGTTTAAGGCTTTGATAGGAATACAGTGACTGAGCTTTCTTCTGTTTTTCCATACGTCACAATCTGGTTTGGAGACGCACAGCAGTGAGAACTGGTAGACTTAATTTAATAGACTGCGCCCAAAAGACAACAGTAACATTTGGATTTAGCAGACAGTTCTCAGGATAAATGTGTATTTCTGTATTTGAATGGACATTTATCTTCAGGAAATGAGTTGTTTTTAAAGATTATTATAAATGCTTAAAGTTCCTTAATGTACAATACAGTTCATTTATTATAACACTGGGTCAGTTAATACATAAGGGCTTGTATAAAGCTCTTCCTCCATCTCTCTCACGCTCTCCGTCCTGTTTTCTTTTATGCCGTCAATATTACTTCCACATTCCTGATTTAACTGTGTGTGCTATAGACAACCACATTTTAAACAGATTCTGTTAATTTATATTATCTTACATTAAAGTAAAGAGGTTATAGCATTTAGTTTCTCATGAAATAATAATTAAATGTGTTGCCTTACGGTGACATTTGACCCCTCAGCTCTAAGAGCGGGTAAATGCTCTGTATCCTTTCCAAGTTTATGTTGCTGACATGTCCTTAAAATAGACACAGTCAGTACTGAGCCCCTCAGGCTCCTGTTCACTGAGCAGCACAAGTACAACAAAACAGGAAATTATATAAAATAATGCGATTTTGTGAATTCCAGATGTATCAGTTATCTCTGCTTTTGCAGTTTTCTAACGTTAAGAGCAATCCTTAAGGGCACGCTGTCATACAATGGAAAGAAGATAACAACATCATTGTTTAAAACTGTAAAAAAAACACAGTATAGCATATTGTGGTGCCCTAAACTGTTCAATGTACAGGAAACTATACTGACATCTTTCTTTTTGTGCCCCATGATTTATTTTGTGAAAAAAGAAAGAAACCATGTATATTTTCTTTTTTCTTGCTGTTTTTAAGTGCATTGGGTGCTTCTGAAGAGGTGGATGAAATCTATTATTTTCTTGGCATAGTGGGCAAGTTGACAAACAACATACAAATATGTACACATCTTTACAAGATTACAAGAGAGAGGGGCATTCCTATAGAAGTGTGCATGTGTAGAGAGAGAAAGAAGTTTGAGTGTTGTAGGCATTTCCTTTTGGTCAGAACCTCGGTCCAAAAAAAGACATAATGGTATATTGTCTCATCAGATACTCACTTGGGTGTCAGTGAGCTTACAACTGAACTCAGTTTTAAAATGTGTTACTGAAATCTGCAGACTTAGTTTGCTGTGGCAGTTTTCTGTTTGCTTTACAGTATGTGGCAAAAAAAGCAGCTGTGATAAAGGGTGTTTGTAGTTCCTGCAGCACAGTTGCAGAGGTTGAGGGTTCGTTCTTGACGGGTGTCGCCAAAGAAGCAGAAGTTGCTGACTTGTACTTGTCAGAGCCCAGCAGACTGTTAAAGATTTGTGGATTTTCACTTAAAGATCCCCTGGCTGTGTGCAAGAGGAACCACAGTACAGAGCTGAATTAGTTGCAGTCTCTGATGTCATACAACAGGCAAATTCGGCACTTGCAGGATTCTCTGCTCTGTTGGCTTTTCTCTAGGTGGGGGTACTCCTTGTGTTCCATTGTGTGGGGATCCCACTTGCGTATTATATTGTTGCCTTTCCACAAATCCTTGCCTCAGGATTGAAGTTATGGGGAGCCTCTTTCATTAAACTCTGTATTTCCACCTGACGTTTTTTGGGGGAGGGGAGAATTTCTTCCCAAATAACATCCCTACCCCCAGCAGAAACGGTTCTGTGAGCATTTTGAGGAATCTCCTCAACAGGTTTTAATGGATTAGTATTAGAAGCCACTTTCTGCTGCCTGGTTCTCTCAGGAAGTTTCCTAATATTTGGGTATGCCCTTGGTAACCATGCCAGTTATCTGGCCAAAATATTTTCTGGAGCAGCCCGTGGTCTGTTTAACAATAGCTCTCTCACTATAACAAATGTAACAGAGAAGTTTACAGATTAGGCCTTTTTGTTTTTAACCTCCTGCAATTATTGGGTTTTCCTTGCTTGTCAAATGTAATACCAGTCTATGTATGCAGCCTTTTCCTGGCAGGCTCCTGGAAGAGGCACTTTCAAATGCAGTAAACTTTTGCAGTACACAAATGCTTCACCTTCCTTAAATACCTCTGACTGGGCTTCAGTGCTTAATCGGAAACATTTAAAGGAGGTGAAACGAGTAAGGCTGTTATGTTTCATGAGTGTTAACTTTATAAGGTGTACATTTTAACATGAGTTAAATTGCAAAAAATGCATGCTTTGTATATAGGATAAAGTGAGGTTGGCTGGCCTACTACAGCTATACAGTAACATGAAAAGTGTGCATTATGGGTACAAATTCAAAAGAGAGAATGGGGAGTGCATTGCTAGCACAATGACCATAACCACAATAGGAAGGTGGAGCATAGCAGAAAGACATGGACACAGACATATATCACATTAAGCTGATATAATAACCTCTGGTGTTTACTGTCTTTGTTTAGAGGTCCCACCTACTTGCTAATTAAAAGATCCCACAACTCTGCTTGCAGGTGTAAGCCTGTTTACCCTGCTGTCCTAGCTCAGTTCCACTCTGGGCTTGACCAATCTGTGTTCCCAGAAGTCTCCGTAAATGCTGTATGTTCTTATGTCTCCATCTGACCTGCTGTGCAGCAGAGATGCTGGCATACAGTATAATGACTGCCATGTGTCACCCCAGTGCTATATTTCAGTGGTGGGTGAAGTGTGTCCAGAGGTGTATGTGAAACATATATTTCAGCCAAATATTTCTGCTAATGGAGGCTGTGACCAAATCTAAGTCTACTCTACATCTACATCATACTGGCACCACCACTGAGAACAGTGACCCTTTCTGAGCTTCTAAACACTGACTACAAATGGAATGGTTACCAGGGCAGGCCAGTCTTACTTTTCCAAAAATGCGCCCTGTGATATAGCAGCACACACAGATGTTGTCCTCATGATCGATAGCCTTGACCTACCAATCCAGTGGAGATTTCCCAAATCTCCAAGCTTGCTGCTTGGTGTCCTGGAAAACATCCTTGACATGTGCCCAAGCTCTCGTAGAGCACGACAGCACAGCAGCTGGGGGGAGACGTGTGATGAAAGCGCCATCCGGAATAAATATCTAATCTTCGACCTGGTTTTGACCTGCTGTGAAAAACCCAGAAGCTCCTAAATTGGATCCAAACAGAAGGTTGTTGCTATGGGCACTGGATGCATAAATGGCACATTAAGAGTTCTGTGGAATGTGACTGTGTGCTCCTAGATCGAACTATGGACCTATGAAAACATAGCTTTCTATACAACTCTGATGGTGACATTCCCTCTGCTCTTGACCAATTCTTAAATTGGACTTATACTTCTTACTTCAAGTCAGCCATACAAAAGAGAAGCTGTATATAAAACTAGTCCTGAGCCTTCAAAGCTCTCGGTCAAAAATCTGTTGAAACAAAGAATTAATCCTTTATTATGGTAATAATACCCTTTTAAAACTCCCAAAGAAAATAATTCATGCTTGTCACAGCTCATTGATTTAACATTGCCTGTTAAGGCTTTCATACAACTTGTCTTTGGTCTACAGAGGAATGCTCTTGCCTTGCATCACAAGGACTGCCATGGAAATTGAAATTATTCATTTTGTATGCTTTTTAATATCCAAAACATAATTGGAATACAATATATCTGAAAAAGTTTCTCTCCTTTGTGGAAATCAAACCATGCCAAAGTTGAATTCCGTTGGGTAGACAATGTAAATACCTTTGATTGACAACTCTGTTTGTTTCAGAAAAGAATTAGGCTTGTTTGTAGTTCTAAATATATACATATGCCCATTCCTTAGGTCTTTATCGAACTTTGAATGGTAGTTAACTGATAACACTCTGTAATTCAACATGATTGTTTTTCAGTAGATGGGTGTTCTAATTTATTGTTTTCTTCTTAGGTTAAGTTCCATGTTAATTGTTACATTGAAACAATCCTAGGATGAAGTTATTGCCAAGATACACATCAAAAATACATTTAACTATTGTGTAACTTATTGTATCTTGATACAGGACACTGAGCAGGACAAACTATAGAAAATACATACCATGTCACAGGGCAAAAGTCATTGCAGAATAATCACTGTATAACGGGAATACAAATATCTGTCATGGGATATATATATAAAGTATCAGAATCAGAAGATGGACGTATGTTTAGTCAATGTAAACACCACCATATCCTTGAAGAGTTTTGTCTTACAATATCTGTTTTTATCCATCTTCCTACGTTACCCACTATCTCTGCACTCTGCTTTAGCTCTGTCTCGGGGCTCAGATTATGTGAACGAGTATTATATCATTTTCTCTTCATCAGGATAAAGAGAGCTCCTGCACTGTCTGTGTCAATGATCGACCATCACGAATCCAACATCCTTTCTTCAGCGTTTGTTCAGGGCAGCATTATATCAGCAAGGATAGTTCAAGACATGACACTTCTCTACTAGGTACACAATTTGTGCAAATCATTGTTCTGTTTACCTGTTTTGTCCAAAAGTGATTCCTACAGATCTGGCAGAGGGTAACAGTAAACGGTTTGAAATAGGTTTATTTAGCCTGGATTAAATCTTTTTAGAGGTTACATACAGTAAAATGTTTTCATAATTTTCATAACCCTTTATAACTATTGTTCGAAATATAATAAAAAATACTAAAGGTGTGATGGAGGTTACATAAAGCTTAATTCAAAGAAAGCTTTACCTTATATTCTTAACACCACACTCCCTAAAATGAAAATTGACTTGAAAAAAACTATCTTTAAACTGTTGTATTTTGTTGTCTGAGATTTTATTCATCTTCTTCTATTTCTGGAACTATTTGTTGATAAATTGCTACTGATTCAGTAAAATAAAATTGTTTAAACTCATCTTAATTTAATGAAAATGTATACTTGTAGCTTTTTAAGGATTGCTATGTCCTCATAGTAACCACATTTCATTGGCTCAGACATGTCTCCATTTTAAAATCTGCGACAGTCACTTCCTGTCATGCAGAATTCTGTAACTGCTGTGTATAATAAATCTAGTTCATCATTCCAACAGATGCATTGGCTTTGGAGCTCCTGAAGACAGAGCTACAGACAAACAGCTGTTGTGTCAGACAATTGTCACCTAATCACAGCCAGGGGAGATGTCAGAACCATTTATCTGACAACTGTGAATGTAAAGAGACAGATGAAGATGTAGAAAGGTAAGTTCTTCTGTTTATAAAATAGGATTCAGTTAAGACCTGTGTTGTTTTCTATTTAGCTGGAAATGCAGTTGAGTTAAAAAGTGTTTTTTCATTGTTAGTTCAAAAAGTTAGTTTTATTGTCTGGATGAAAAACATCATACACGCTTTCTCATTCCAGCGCACAACACCATAATAAAACAGCTGGCCACTGTCAAACATTTTGCATTTTTTAATTGTAACTTTCCAACAATAAAAAGCCCAATTAAAGTCCCCAGTGTCTGAATGACAATGCACTATGCAATAATACCGTTGACATTGAAACTTAAGAAATACTTCTATAACGACAAAACCTGGACTATACATGTAAAAATAATGCATTTATGAATTTATTTAATATTACCATATGTTATGACAGAAACTGATTACCTATTGTACATAAAGTATGTATGCCTGTTTATTATAATGCAAGGTTCTTTATAACATTTATTTTTGAATATATTTTTTTTAGTTTAAATTATGTAATTGTTTTTTTCCTCCATTCTCCTACCAAACTAAGACTTCTGCTTTCTGGAGTTTGTTTTGTAAATGTATAGTACGTTACTGAACTGGTTAGAGTAGGAGTGAAAAACAGGAGCTGAAGAAGCACACTCCTCATCTTAAGACATTATGTTTTTTCTTCTTACCTTTTACTGTACGTTTCAGCACAGGATTAATCTCTTGTTTCTATGTGACTGAACAGTTTGTTAATTAATTATTTCAGCTTTAAGGTCATTACCAGCTCTGACTGCTGCCAGACAGACCCAAAGGACAATGGAGATAATCAGGCCCTAGTGGAACAGAGCACAACTGCTACTCACACAGACCCGGTGAGTTAATAGGTCTCCCCTCTTCTGTGTAACAGTGGAGACACATCTGTTTACACAAGCCCACTACAATTACCTGTGTGGAAGATTGCATGGTTAATCTATCATCAATTAGGTTTTCTGATCAAACATTTTCGTTCTTTGTAACATTTGCTAAAAGAAAGGGAAAATCTATTCTAGGTACTGTCAGAAATAGACATATATTTTTCTATGGTATATCTTAATTCTCTTAACCCACTTTCTTCAGAGCTCCCATTTTTAGTATTTTTTCGAATTGCTGTATTTTGTTGTATACTGTCTTCTGTTTTCAGTGTTAATCTAAAAATTATTCAAATTCAAAACCATTACAAATTCAGAAACAATAACGTAGCTAGGGATTTACCAAAATGCATGTGGTAAGATCTAATGATCACTAAACTCAATATAAAAGAAGCATGCAACACGATGGATGTGATTTCTTAGAGACACAGGTTTGTTTGGGTGTCTCATGGAAGTGTGATTTAGAAGGGAAGCAGTGTTATAGCTTCTATATATCTGTTAGCCAACTGTGTAGATAGGATACAGAAAAGCAAGTACTTCCTGTTGAATGTTTTATATACAACACAACATCTGAACCACCGTGGCAACAAGGTGATCTCTGATGACATATCCAGACTTTGTCCTTTAGACTTGAAAGTGCAGACTTGCATGTGTACCACAAAACCACTGCAAATACCTTTTCCATTTAAGGAATACATCCTTTTAAGATCATCTCTTCCAGGAGACATTCTCCTCTGAAGTAGAGTTTTTTTCCATCTTGTTGATTGGTCTTAGAATGCAGTCTGGAACCTAAGTTTGCCATTTCAACATGGATGTTCCATATTTATGAATAAAGACACAGGACGTCAAGGAGTAAGGAAGTAGGAATGTACTGCAGGCAATAACATAACAAATTACTCGCACTGACAAGGTATTAGCTATAATTAGACATTCCAACAAAATCTGGTTGTGGTTATTGCAGTTGAAATGCAACACTAGCATAATACTTAATTGTTCTCTTAGAAGGAATAGGTTTTAAAGTTGTTTTTATCATTGTTAGAAAGATCTAGGTTTTCCTGCTTCAGTCATTACTACTGAAGCATAGGCTATATTATATAAACAAAGTGGTTGCACTGAGTACTACTTTTTAAAACTTTCATAAGAAAGTGTGTAATATTTAGAAATATATCGAATCAACTCAGTTTTTTCTTTTCAACCCTATTTTATATTCATGTCCTTTATAAACATACAGTATAGGCAATGTTTGTCATTTTTACTCTGATTTAATGCAAGCAAAGGTTAATCTTTCTGTTACATTTTTAAGAAATATGGGTGAGTTTAGTTTATGGAAGAATACATTCCTGTCTGACTCACATGAAATGCTTTGAGCCACATTTGATCACGAGCACTTCAATACATCAGGTTTGTTAGTAACAAAAATAACAGTCTTTGGATCCTGAATAGGGGGAGGATTTCAGCAAAGTGGTCAAAATATTAAAAAAACTTTAGTAAAGGCCTTATTTTAGAAACAAAATCAGGGGCCCAGAGCTTTTAAGTGTTTGTCAGCGATATACTGCTTCATAAAATACTTTTCAGCACTTAGCGGTAAGTCATTATTGGCTTACTCTGTACACACAGTATGCTTGTTAATTTCTCAAGATACTGAAGAAGCACTTAACTGGAATAGATGTTTGTTACTCTTGAGAGCATGAATTCACAGCAAACACTACAGTTCTGAGTCTGATTGTCAGTTCTAGACCACTGCTGGTACTTGAGCCATGACAGATACACAACAGCTGATCATTGCATTTTCTTTGCTCCCACTCGTAATGCCCAAGGAGCCCAAGAAACGTATTAGTTGCCTGTGGACCTCAGGAAAATGAGGATTAGTGGAGTGGGAGTCTGTGGGGGCTTTTGTAAGGCCTTTTGGCCAACTAGCCCACCCCCTGATGTTTCCCTCACAGCAGCATGGAGCCCCAGGGACTTGTAACCAACATACAATTCTGCATGTGCAGGATTCAAACCAGCAGCTTTCATGGGCTCATCTCTCCCTTCAGTGCCATCTCATTCTGCTTTCTGAGGGCCTGTTCTGCAATTCGAAATTTAAAGTGATTCCTTCAGTCTCTTCATAACATAATATCCTAACAGGTTTCTGTTGTAGGTGTGTGGAATTTCTTAAAATAATCCGTCTGTTTAACATCTGTTACAAGCCTAAATATTACCAGAATAAAATGTCAAGGACATTTATTCTGGAAGTATGAATGCCTTATAACATCTTTGAGAAAAATAATATTGCACATTTTAAGAGTGACTTATAATATCTACACAGTCAAAGATTAAGGCCTATAAAATTACATGAGTGTGTTTTATTGCAGTTGCGAGTTAATGATTCCAAAAAGCTTCTGAAGAAAGTAATATTGACTTTCACTGGGGGCAAATGTGGTGGATTGACAAAAGGAATCCCACTATTGAGCATTTCCCGTTGGGAACACTCGTTGCCTTACCTGTTTTCATGAGAAAAGGGTGACTTTGGCATAGTGAACGCTATATATACTATATATATTGCTCACACCTGAAAAAGGCTTCACAGCCAAAACGTTGTGTTTTCTCTCTTCTCTTTTCAGCATGGAATAAACCTATAATTTGTTCCTTTGCAGACTATATTTACTGTATGTTGGATAAGGTATTATGGTTTAATCTGCCTGTTGATGTTCGAGCAGTGAGAAGGTAATGTGATTGGGGCGTTTTGTGACACGTTTTAGCAGCCTGTAGAGGACGAGGCCTGGCAGCCTTGCAGCCAGGCGTTAAGCGTTCGACCCAGTGAGCAGCCCCCTTCTGCCCCATCTGGCCCAGCCAAGAACGGCCGCCCTCTCCTCAGGCCCAGACCCAGCCACCCGCCAACAATGCCTACCCTCCCTGAAGAAGAGGAGGACTCTCCTGAGGAACTAGACAGCTCATCCAGCTCTCCAGTCACTGTAAGGAAGTCTCCAAACTCCTCTATCAACTCTTCAACCTCTCCTAGATAAGTGCTTGCTTGTCTAGAACTTTTGTACTGGGGTAACTACAGAGGTTTTGTCATTTTTATATCTATTTCCAAAGTTTAAATATAGATAAAAGCTGACATATTAACATTTGCTCCTCTATTCATGTCTGCAATATTCCTTTCTAACGTAAAAGTGCACATTTTATATTCCCCTTAATAAAAAAGGTTGCCTACTCCTTCATGCATTCTGTTCTTAGTAATAAAGATAACCCTGTCCTGTTTCATTTCTGTCACATTTTTCCTCCCTACATAATGTAATTCTTTTTATTCTTGGTAAAGACAGCCTGACTTATAGTATGTTTTTTTTTCATTCAAAAGACCTTCTTGAGATTAGAGCAAGAACTATAAATGAAGAACTGTTGCTGCAGAATCATTCAGAACAGGACAGGACTTTTGCATTTTTTTAATGGACAGACACACAAGAAGATTTGCAGAAGAATTGGCTTGTGATGTGACAGAATCTGGTCTGAACTAGAAATCTCTTGAGGAGAGAACCTTAACCCCTCTTTCTGCTCTATTTCTTTTAAGTCCTTGAAGAACTCTTGGTGCTCTGTTGGTTCATATGGTTTGTCCTCAGATTTTTCCAATGTAATCTGGCCGTTTTATAACCACATTAAAACTTTGTTCAAAAAGACAGCTTTACCATTCCAGTGAACCGTCTTCTTAAAGACACATTTTATGTGCCTTTTAATTTTGATCTCGCCTTGTCAGTTTGTGTACTAGAAAAGTATGCTAATGGATTTTTTATAATCACTAAGCAAGTTTGGTGTCCAGGGAGTTGGCAACACAGTTCTGTATGTTTCAGAGACTTCAAAGTGCTTTAGATCAGAGTTTAATACGTACAGCAAAATCACTCTGTTACAGTACTGTAGTAAAGTCAAGCATAAAATAGTTTAGACAATAGCAAATAGTAAATTGCTAATAGTAACTGAAAGTAAAATTATAGCCCTCCCTGTTTTATAATCTATTTTTATCCTTAAGACTTCAAAACAAAATTAGATATGCTGTTTCTGACACAACCTATCAAATAAAGTTCTACATCCAATAATTATAATTATTAAATATTTTTGTTAACCAAGACGAGAAAGTCTCATAAAAAAACTTGGCATTTGATTCCTTCTGTTTACCAAAATTTGAAAAGGTCGCTTTCACTGTTTTAGCTTCTCTTCTTTAAATAAATCTGAAGATAAAGCTGCGATGAGTCATTGAATTTGAACTGGGCTTCAGTTTATCCCAAGAGAAATCGTTTATGTCTGTAAAGAAAGAGGATATAAAAATTAATAGGGCAATGATTTAAAAATGTTTCAGTTGGAAAGTTGTCTTGCTGGCTTTTTGAACATCTGCCCTTCGGTGAAACCGAGCTGCTACTTTACATAGCAAGACAAACAGTTAAAATCCACTTGTTTTCCCACGAGTGTATACTAAGATCATAGCCCACATTTTAATGACATTGAAATTAATTAATTTGCCTATAAAATAGTCGCAATCAGCAAGATCTTTAAGAATCCAAGATCTGGTTGATTTTCCTTCAGCATTTTCGGTTAGATGGGATATAGCCTGAGAAATTCATAGGAAATAATTAGTAAGAGCACCTACAGCTGAGTAGTTAATGTTGGAAAATGGAGACCTATGTTCTGAAGCCTTAGGCGGTCTTTTTTAAATTGTACTAATAACAAAACCCTCTTTGTCCTTTGGAGAGATATTGTATATACAGTATGCTTTTACAGAGTTTGGGTTTTTGACTAATGCAATGAAAACTTATATAATCCTCTGGAATTTCAATTGTTTGTGCTCAGGGCTCTGATAAAAGCCACATGCTGAGAAGGAGTGCGTTTTGAACCTTTGTTTATAGTAAGCAATAATACATTAATGATGAGGAAAAGGAAACATGACCACGTGTTTATATCTCTATTCTGCTGTTTTTCTGCTGTACTGTCACATGGCTTAATTAAAATGAGTTCTCCCATTAAAGTACTTTCGGAAAACCGTTGTAAATAATTCTAGTTTCCCCATTATCAATAACACTCTTTTATGTTTAGCCTCACATTCGTTTTTTGAAGCTGTGTCCCAGACATGAACAAAGTGACATGCTATGTACTTTTACACACAGTTCCCTGTGCTGATCTGCATGATGTTTCTCTGTACGTAGTTTACGCCTGTTTTGACCAGAATGGTCCCTGGACCAGTCTCTGCTCCTTCCATTGTTTTACCAAGACAAGGTGCCCCTGTGGACCAAGATTCTAAACCTCTTGAACAGACCAGGTAATAAGATATTGTTGCCATAAAAGTGGTATAACAGAAGAATATTAGAAAGTGTTAATGTAGCAGTAGTTAAACTGTGCTTTCAACTTTTGAGTACCCAACCGTAGAGAGTCCCTGAAGTCCCAAAAAGAGTACTCCTTGAGAGAATTTGTGTACCAAAGCCCTCATTTAAAACTGAAAGGATCTTGTATGAGTCAAATTAGGTTGAGTTTGCAATCAGCATATCAGACATAGTTAGAGACAGATGTCAACTGTCTCTTCATCCTGGACAATAGAATATAATATTACCCAGACGTTCTGTAACTGATGCATGCACAACGACATGCATCCATTTTCACAGTTTATGTGTCATGTTTTATGTGAACTAAGGTAATTAATACAAGAGCTAGTTTAGATAATGCACAGTTGCTGTTTGGAGCCTTATGAGCTGTTCGTGTTTTTGGCTCCAATAAGTATGTCTCCACAATGTTTATTCAATGCATTTCAAAGGGATTAGTCGATAGACTGAAACAGTGTTCACTAGTTAGTGATGAAGAAGTAGTGTTTCAATTTATTTTCACAGACCACACAGTCCCAGGCCACGGCTCTCTCGAAGCTCATTCTCTTCAGGGAACCCAATAACAACAGTTGGTATGATTAGTAAATAACATCTCCTTTACTGCAACTTTAGCTTGTGTTTCTTAAACTAGTGTTACGTTTCTAGTCAATGCTGCTGGTGTCGTTTTCTTCATGCTTCAAGGAGTATTATCCTTAAATCTTGAGTATGTGGTACTCACATGTTAAATATGGCCACTTTATGCATTCAGTCATCTTATATAGACACTTGTATTATTTTCTTTCTTTCCTTAGGGTAGTATAGTGATATCAATTGAAGAAATCATTTCTCATCTGTGTGTCCCACTAGACAGTGAAGGCCATGTTATTGACCTGATAAAAGACCAGCTGCCAGATGTTGAACTTTCCAATGAAGACAAGAAGAAGAATCTGGAACTGCTTGAGGAAGCCAAGAAAGTCAGTGAGCGCTTCCTCATGCGAAGGGGTCGAAGGTCAATCTGCAGCCTTTCAGAATCCCCAACAGGTGCAGATCTTAATGTGGGAAGCAATTAACACAGTCTTGTTAAGGCCAGAGCCTGATGAAGGCAAAGCAATTAGGCTTTGATTTCTAACATGTTATCATGCACTGTAGATACCACAGTTACCCGCACGGCTTTAATGTTTTTACTTTGTGCCACCTACAGGGAGTTATTTGCAGAAAGAACAGCTTTACAGAGGATTTCAGTCATACAGCCATGCAGTTTCAATCATAAAACTGTACCAATTTAAGTGAAAAGCTAGCTACAAACCAAAGCTGTCATTTATATAGAGTTTTTCATCATGAATGACCACTGATGTGTGGTTCCACACGAGTGAGTTGTGTCAGCCATTATGTGCCTGCAGCAGATCAGGACACGCTTGGAACTGCCTGCTCTTCACAAACTGAATACAGGGAGAACTTTAGGAAGGCACTGGTTTGCACAACCTACTGGCCAACCAACAGTGCTTACTGTAACAGCTTGGTTTTCCTTAGAGGTCTTTCATTCTTATACTTTCCTGTCCTGGACTTGTTTAGCTTCTGAGATCTGACAAGTAATATGTGCAATCTCCAAAATATTATTCATATTTGTATATTTGTCATTGAGCACAAGTAGAGTCATTATTTCATTCTAACGAAGTTAGTTAGTTGAAGAAAAATGAAAAAATAAACAGGAAAGGTCACTTTTTATTTTTTAAATGAAGCATGAAAAGTAGGACCATCTGTTTTTCTAGTACTTTATTAATGAGAATTATAGATTATTACAGTTCTACAGTCATACTGACAATAACAACTATTTTAATTGTATTGCTTCATCAGTGTTTGATTTCTGCCATCCTTTTGTAATTAAGATTATTTTTTTGTCTTAAGAAGAAAATCTAATTGTGGAGTTAAAATATCATTTTTGCATTGTAATTAAGCGATAATTATGTTCTGTTTTAAAGGGGAACAAGAACATGTGTCAATACCATTCAGTGTTCCTTTTAAAGTTAGAAAAGAAGCTTATTTCTCATCAGTTTGTAATATGACTAACACAGTATTTCAAATCATTCTTGTAGAGCGTACGCACAGATACCCTCAGTATCAGACCCAACACAACATTAGATTAATAAAGTAATAATATGAAGAAAATAAAAACCTTTGCTGATGAGGCTAAGTGAAATACCCAGGTTGGGTATATAGAGGGTGTATAGAGCAAACTGTCTGTAAAGGTGAGGTATTGTAAATCGCCTCTTTGCAGGAAGCATTTTCTGGCTCTTTTGCTGCATTCCAGCATCTAATTTATTTTGATTCCTGCTGCTGTTGTGTGTTGACTTCTCAAGTTATCTTGCCTTAACATCCAGGGTATATTTGTGTTTGGAACAGCATACTGAGTGGGCGCCAGCTTCTTTACTCTGCTCGCTCCATGGAAACGGAAAGACGCAAGCATTTGTGCTCCAAATAATGTTTCCTTTTTTATCCGACTTTCAAATGTACTATGTGTCCGTCAAGAGGACAAAAATGGTTATGAAACTTTATTTTTTAAGCAACTTTAATAATTGTCGTGTTAAATAATTCTGGAAGACAGCCTCATGCTTTGTCTGTAGTTTGGCATGGGATTTAATCTGAAGATGGAGCCTGTGATGAGGAACATTTGGTATTTCAAACCAAGAAAAGGAGGAAATTCCTTACACAACGGCTTGTGGGAGTATGGAAGAAGCAACCCAGACATGTCATGGAAGCCGGTAGTCTGGTTTCTTTGAAGAAATGGATAGATGAGATCAATGGGATCAATAAACTAATAGTTACCATATTGGCTAGATGGGCGGAATGCCTGCCTCTCATCTGTAGTCTTGCTTATGTTATGAAATTGTTCAATATTTGAAAACTACTGTATAATCAAGAATAAAAATAATCTTTCAATGATCTGTTAGCCACTGCACAGACAGTGAATGTTTCTTTAGACACTTAACAGTTTTTGTTTTTTTTTGGTTGAACCGTTTTGCTATTAACCGGAGGACAGACTTTGAGATGGTTGAGGTTTTTCTTGTCACAAGTTGTGATTGTAGCTCTAAAGCTGCCATCTGTGCTCTTTCTTCAGGCATTCCCCTTAGAAAGGTGATTTATCTCACAATGGGATCTCACCATTTTAACAAGGTGCTGTCTTTGCTCGTACTGTAGGTCTCTCGCCCAATCCCACTCCTCGCTCCTCTCCAGTACCTTCAAGAAGCAGCTCCCTCACTGTGCCCCCACAGATTGGTATGTTCTGGAGCCCTTGGCTGTATCTCTGAGATCTGAGGAATCAGAATATGAGACATGCTATTGTTTGTCTTATTGAACTTCAATTCCTGCCGTCCTTCATAGTTTCAAAAATCTGCATCGTTCCCAAATTGTGGGTGTAGCCAGACCATAGCCAGTCATAATCTGACTATGAAGTATTATATTTTAGTTGTTATCTGCATAGTAATGCTTATTACTTTTCTTGAGTGACATTTAAATATTTCGTTTTAACTCTTCTGCACTCATTATATGCAAGTACAGATTTTCTACTTACTCTCTAAAGAGCTACTGCATTTTTCCAGCCACGTTTGCAAGTCTCAAGACTATACATGATATATATGTTTTTGTTTGTGTTTCTAGCTCCAGATGGGACAGAGGTAAATTATGTCAACCCCCCTATAAATCAGGTAGGCAGATCCACGTTTCCCCAGGAATTCCAGTGACCCCTTTTGTTACACCTGTAGCTAACACAGAATGTATAAACAGTTTAAATGCCCATCGCTCTGTGCTTTGTGTGGTCGCTGTAGCTTTTTAACTTTGCCCTGGACGGTTACCATGACACTAACATTGATGTGTGCCTTTTTCTGTTGTTATCTGTAGCATCTGGAAGTGCCCAGTCCCCGAGAGAAGTCCGACACCAGAGGGCAGGAGCCAGAGGTCAGTGCTGTTCGATTTCTTCACCCTAAGAAAGCTCAACATCCGAAACACTGGTTTTTCTTTCTACTTTTCAGCATGGAGTTAACTTCTGCTTGTTCCCTTGCAGTAAATATATATAGCGCATGCATTCATCGCACACGGGCTGCGGTACATTTCTATATTTTCTTCTCGTTGCTGTTCGTCAGAGCCCCAGGAAACCGTTGGACCGAAAGCCTCATGAGAAACGCAAGGTTTCACAAGGGACGCTGCCTGCGCGCCTCAGCGCCTACGAGGGCTCCAGCGAGGCAGCCGTGGAGCAAAAAGAGAACTGCGACCCCCGGCTCGGCGGCGAAACGAGAAAGAAGCCCCCTTCGTCCGCGGGCCGGGCCGAGTCGGAGGAGCCGGGCAGGGGCTCGGGGAGGAAGCACCTGGAGAGTCCCGACCCCCCCGTGGGGAAGGGGCCCGTGGCTCCGCCGCTGCCCTCCGGGGCCTGCACAGCGGAGCTGAAGTCCATCGGCTGCGGCCCCCCACTCATGCGGGCCGTGTCCTGGGATTCCGTAGGACCGGTCAGCATCAGAAACGGGACCCAGGCTTTCCCAGCGAAAAACGACGAGCCCTTGTCCTTTTATGACAAATCCAACATCGCGCTGCTAAAGGCTACGGGATACAAAGACTTCCCGGTTCAGCCGGTCAGGATGCAGAAGCTGGTCCAGATGCGTGAGGTAACTGCTCAGCTCGCACATTGTGCTCAGTCAAGGCCGTATGAGGTTGTATATTGGTTTTGACAAATATCACGTGATCTTTCCGCAACCACATAGTATCATTGAAATGGAACGAGTAAGGGTTTATTCCGTGCTGAAAAGAGAAGAAGGGAAACACAACGTTTCGGCTGTGGAGCCTTCTTCAGGCGTGAGAAAGACAGGGGAGTCGGCAGAGATTATATAGCATGGGAGAACAAAGGCCGGGAGTGTCGAGGAGGTAAAGGCGGAGGGGGGGCAGAGTGGGCAATCAGGTGGTGAGAGAGGTGAGAAGTCGAAACCTGCAAATGAATAGAGAGGATTCGAAGGAAATGAGTCTGTCGTTGAGAGAAGGGGAAAGGTGTGAACCTAGTTTCAGGATAATTTGGGTTTCGGATGTCTTTGAAATGTTCCCTGAATGTCAAGAGCAAGGTTTTCTGATTGTGGTATAGTGGTACATTTCATGAGGTCTCTATTACGTTTCTATTGTTATGTACTGTATGCATATGTATAGTATACAGTATATTTTGTTTGAACTTTTTCATGTAAAGTAACTTAAACTAGTTTCCATTCTTGATCATTTGATTTTTATTTTTCTGGAATGTAATCAGGTTACAACACTCTGTTACATAAAGTTAATTTTTATTTCCTGAAGCTTTGTCTTGCCATAGTGTCAGATTGTTATTTGCTACAATGTTCCTGCAGCATTTTTGGTTAGCTAAACAGAAGGCATTTTTAGCAACTGCTCGTATTTTAAGGAAATGGACTTGCGCTTTCAAATGCCTCTCATTGGCCTCATTTGCTCTCTATTTACTCATTCTTACACGTCCTCATGATTTATGAGAGTGGCATTCCCATTGGAGTATGTTGGCATGGGTCTTTGAGAGTGTTTGAAAACATAGATGTACTGTAAATGAATGATTCAGGTTAAGTTAGAATGGAAACAAAAAAGAGACAAAAATGAATCATAAGCTTGCAAGATACCACTGTAGCAGAAACTATAACTTAATTTTATTTCAGTCTTTAACTGCAAGCTTAAAGAGTAATATGGGGCATCTGTAGTTCCTCCTCTTACAGAATATTGAGTAACACTGATTTACAACGTTTTAACCTTAGGCACCAGTAGATTGGATAATAATCATGAAGTGTTTTGCCGCGATACGGTGATCCAGTGTTTCTGTCCATAACCCATGGAAAAGAAAGTTGACAGAGAGACGTCTGATGTTTATTTTGGCAAGAGCAAAATCTGAGCAATGCTCTCATCACAATGAGCCTCTCCAGTGTGATTCATGTACGGAGTAGCTCCTGTTCAGTATGTTTGTCTATGTTGAAGAGTGCTGTTGGTACAGCAGATGGGGGTGTTAAAGAGCACCTTGTTGACAATGTTTTCACAGAAGAAAAATAAAACAGTTAGCAGTTAAAATTACACTATAGCAGGCTAGGCAGACTATGCCATAATGCAAATTTCTGTGTTCGTATCTGAAAGTAAACATAAACTCTGTTACTAATCCCAGAGTAAAGTTGTTCATCCGTTCGGTAATTGTGCTTTATCAGTTTATTGTGCTTCCATGAGTTTTTAACTGTATTTGTTATTGCCGTAAATTATGGCTGTGCTTCCAGTAATACTCATTCAGCATTTTTACTAGGTTAAAAAGATTGAAAAAACGGTACAATTCAGGGGAAAATGATAATGCAAATCAGATTAGGAACTGACTATAAAATTATTTAATTTTGTTTTCTACATTTATGTTTAATACTTTAAGGCATAACAAATCTCTTTCAAGCCTCTATGTGTTGCATTTGTTGAATTATTGATTGAAGTGCTCTTATCTTGTTGAATGCTCTGAAAATGAAGCATTTTAAAGAGGGATCTCAGTGTTACATTTTCGTCTCAGCTTAGAGCTTCTGTTTTTTTGTTTAGGAACACAAGCTGATGCGAAACCAAAGCATTATTGGATCAAAGCTGCCAGATCTCAGTGAAACAGCTGAACAGGAGAGAGGTACAAACTTCTGTCTGTCCGCGAATTAGAACAGTATAGGACAGAGGGATGTTTTCCTTCTTTATATCATTATTACAAAATTATCTTTTATACTGCAACATCAGTCTAATAGCTACAAAAGCAAAATATTATGGCATTCAATGAGAGGTAAAAGGGTATCTTGTGTGTAAAGCAAAATATTATTTTAATTTATTGAACTAAAAAAAAATTATATTCATAGAAAGCACAGGGTTTTCTTACAATGCTCAAATTACATACACGTCTTGAGAATTTCAATATCTACAATTACAAGATCAAACCAGCAGGTGGCATGTATGTTATGCCAAAATCGAACACTATTTTATGAAGTGAGTTATTATAGTTTTAATTGGGAAAAGATTTTGCTAATTTTGCTCATTTTTAGAGCATACATAATAAAATATTTTTTGTCTAGAATAGCATGCATTCAGGTAATCTTTGGTTTTAAGGCAAAATACAGATTTTAAAGATGTTGCATGTAGGGACTTTTAGAAAATCTAAACTTAAAAGGTGACTTGCTCAAAAAAAATAGTTCTGTGGCAAATCGGTCTTGGTGCTGGTCTTTCTGTGTTTCTCTTCAGACAAACTACAGCTTGAATGTTCTTTATTTCAAAACACAGGACCCTCTCCTAACCCCACACCTGGGTCGCCTACAGAAGAGGAGCCCAGAGCAAACTCTGATGTAATGCCAAACATTTCTGATGTCATGCTGCGGAAACTGAAACTTCACAGAGCGCTGCCTACGAGGTTTGCTTCACATATATAAGTCATCATTAAAGTCCTTTTACCTCACTGCATAATAACTGCATTCCACTCTAAATAGGTTACTGTTCTCAGTCAAATACAGTCTCATACAAATATGTGTTTTTTATTTTGGAATAAAAGTTACTTATGCTATTTATGATGTAAGGAATATTGAAGTGAATGTGTTATGCATTTGTGTATTTTCTCTTTCTGTAGAATTACTATTCAAATACTAATCATACTTAAATGATCTTAAAGAGTATTTTGAACGTAAAAATGCCTTTCACATCTAAAAACCCCCCATCTGATTACAGTTGGTATTTTCTATTTCAGCGCACCCCCGCTTACAGAAAAAGAAGTCGAGGTTGGTATCTCCATGTTAATTTTCTTCCTTTTTTAATACACACATTTTTACACACATCTTCACAGCTCTGCACAGAGGATCTGATATGACAAAATCCTGTTTGAATAAATGGCAAATTCATGTTTTTTTAGCGGCAGTCATTTTTTAAAGCCTTGAGAATCATGTTCCCTGAGAAATAAATCATGGGCTTACTGTTGTGAAAGTTGTGCAGCTCCTCTGTTAGTGGGCTCTGCAGTCACACACAGTGCACAGTGCAGCTGCTGGAGGAAGAAGGACTGTCTGTGTGATTGGTCGAACTTCCTGTTTGTGATATGAAATTTTAAATGTTGTGCCTCTGACTGTGATAAGACAGGGCTGACAGTTGGCTTCACCTCTCAGGAGGATGTTTATGAAGTCAGATCGATTGCTGAGAGGTCAGAGAACACGATCCTCTTGGCTGTTTGTCTATGAGTGCCTCACAATGTGGGTTAAGTTCAACCAGAAGAGGTTTTCAGAATACTGAAGAACTGCTGAATAATTCCAACAATCTACCACAACATGTATTTCCTGTGGGCATTGCACAGAACCCTGTATAAACTCATTTTTTCAGGTCATTTGCTTTTTCTGAAAGCTTGTTTTACTTTGTAAGAAGGTAGCTGAGAGCCAAAATGGAACAGGGCAATGGGACCCAATCCAACGCATCCTGGAAATAAAGTACCTTGATGAGCATCTCTGGATTTAGTTTTTTTCAGACTGAGCTTCTGACACACGGAGTGTATCTTCAATTGTCAGCAAGCAATTGCAAAGTTAACACACTGAAGCAAAATGAAAAGTTCACAGTAATGCACCAACGCTGCCTCAAACACTGATGAATAAAGTTGATTGTTTTGTTTTATTTACCCTTGTTATCTGGCAATATACAGTAAAATCTTCCTTTTTAAATGTGTCTGTTGCAGTTAATTATTGTAGCTGTCATAGTTAAAATTAATAGGGTTCAAGCATTCTACTTTAAATACAGTACAGACAAATCCAAGGGTGATTATGCAGTATTCTGTTGTAGCTATACTTATCAGGTTTCACAATTCGAACAGATTAGTTGGTGGGACTTAATCTCTTACTTGATTGCTTATCTATCTATCTGAATTTCTCATTTAGTTTATTTATCTTTAAAATAGTGAGCTACCAGTTGTTGTACCGGTTGTGTTCCAGCACAAACAACTTCTGATAAGATTTTTCCCAGCTGAAATCTGAATGCAAGCTGAAATCAGCAAGATCTTAGTAATGTTTCCCAGGTGGCTAATAAACATTTGTGCAATGCTGACCAATATTCAGCTCTGAGACATTTTCCCGAAGAACTGTATTTTTGGGGATAGCAGATGGTCTACAAAATTGACCACTAAACAAACAAGAACAAAAAATAGGTCATCTTCAGTGCACCCAAAACAGAACATATAACAAGAACACAGTGAAATGAGAGGAAAAACATGTTCTCAATTTATGATATACACTGACCTGAATATAAAAAGAAATAAAAAACAGAAAATACTGTGCTATATATGACAAAATATTGTTTTTCATTTGGCATTGGTATTTGCTTTCTTTAATGCTTTTAATGGTATTTTTGCTTTCTTGTGTTGTGAATGTGCTCGGTGTTAATGTGACAGTTTTCAGACCAGCATAGGAAGGATGAAGATCACACATGCTTTCTACTAAAATGTGTTGTGTTAGAGCCGATCGCCTTCTTTCGCACTGCAAAAACCCCAAAGCACAACAAAGCATCAGCAATAGTGCAACCTCATAGGCATCCAGCAATGCACATGGGTCACTGTCGTCCATTAAACTGAGGGCAATCTGACGTGCTGTTTCATTCTTCTTTAGATTGTTTTTTTTTATTTTCTCCCCAAGCGAGGTCAAATTGAAGGATGTCACCCCCCGTCCTCTCTCTCCCCAGAACGCCTTTGTCCAGCTGTCCTTGGCCTTTCGCAATGACAGTTACACTCTGGAAAGCCGACTGCACCAAGCTGAGAGAGAGAGGAACCTGACTGAGGAAAACACAGAGAAGGAACTGGAAGACTTTAAAGGCTTTATTAAGGTAATCTCCAGGAGAACACTACAGGCCACCCATTGCTAAACGTTTGCTCCTAACGTTCCTTTTCAAAGTAAGGTTTTTAAAAATTTTAATGACCGAGCAGGGTCCACTTGCAAACACAATGAGCTACCGATATATATTGATCATACTGCAGTATGATCCATAAAAATGGGAGTGTGATGAATACAAACTCTGCGTCTTCATTCCATGACCTTTTGTGAGGGCTTCCTGTGCATCCTTACACATTTATCTTTGCACAGGTCTGTTTACACTCACCTGTGTAACGATGTTCCAGATCGTCACTACCGTTTTTGGTGGTGTTGTCTGGCTTTCGGAAATTATCACATGATACTGCATTGTCATGTCATATCTTCCTTTTTTATTGTCCACCATTTTGTATTAAGGTTACAGACTCTGACTCTGCCTGAGCCAAAATGGAGTCTTGCCCTTCCCACTAGGGGGAGCCAGAGGCAGAGTTTAGAGTTAATATCCAGGCTATTGTGCTCATGGCAGTCAGTCACATTTTGCTGTTGCAAACATTCAGACATTGTCTAGACATTTTGCTTGCTGGGCGGAGTTGGGCGTTGGCTGGGAGGATTTCTTTAGTCAACAATGTCAATACCTGTTGCAACATCTTTTGTAAACAATCCTTGTGACCTTAGTGACACACACTAGAGATAGCACAGGCAAATTCCTTATGGGGTGTTTAAAACTATGTTGTGAAAGAATCAGAATGAATCAGGTGTTCTCCAAGTATAGGTCTAATGGGAGAAATTGCTACTTCTGGTCATACAATTATGTTTGTAAAACGTAATGCAAAATATGGACACTGATAAAGGAGCATGTAATTAAATCAGAAATTAAATGCCAGAAAAAGACAGCTATTACATCCTTATCTTATTATAATTTCTTTACAAAGTCAGGTGTGGTAGATGTGATAATCAACTGCACCTTAAAATACAAACTGTTTAACTCCTTTTAGAGTTCTGTGTTGTGGATGATTATTCTTAAACCCGGGAAAGTAAAATTCGCCAGCAGCCATATCACCCTGCAACTCACTACTGGCAGCCCACTGAAGCTCAGCAGGTGAGCCTGGTCCTGAGGCCTCCTGGGAAAGCTAAGGCTGCTGCTGGAAGAGGTGTTATCTGTGTCAGCAGGGGGCGCTCACCCTGCCGTCTGTGGGTCCTAATGCGCCAGTAAAGTGACGGGGACACTATACTGTTAAAAAAAGGCGCCGTCTTTCGAATGAGACATAATACAATCCTGACCCTCTCTGGTCATTGAAAATCCCAGGGCATTTCTCGAAAAGAGTAGGGGTGTTACCCCGGTGTCCTGGCCAAATTTCCCATTGGCCTTTACCCATCATGGCCTTCTAATAACCCCCATCTATGAATAAGCTCCATCACTCTGTTCTGCTCCACACTGTTAGCTGGTGTGTGGGCAGTGTACTGGCGCACTCTGGCTGCCGTCGCATCATCCAGGTTGGGGCTACCCCCTGGTGGTGGTGGAGGGGATCCCCATTTCCTGTACAGATGGCGTTCTGTTCCTCCCTGTGTCAGGGCTCAGTGCTCTTGTGGCAGAATTCAGAGCAGCGCGAATCCTACCAGCGCCTCCTAGAGACGGTCGTGGTGCTCCATCGTCTAGCAGTGCGCCTCTCCAGCCGTGCCGAAATGGTGGGAGCTGTCCGGCAGGTAATTTGATTCGAGCGGACTAATAAAAAATAAGGAAAAAAGGGAAAATGTCTACTTAAGAAAACTACTCAACTTACGTCCCCCCCCTCCCCTCCTCCCCTTGGTTCATTCCTTAATACAGTTCTGCTGCACCCATCATCTCATAAATAATATTCTAAATAATCATTATCAAGATCAATATGAGCAAATTAAGGAGCTGGTTGTCACAGCCTACTGCTGGAGAGTGAATGGGCAGCAAGGTCTACAGCTCCACTTCAGGTTGTAACTTGGGGCTGGAACGTTTGTCTGGAGACTCATGACAGGATGGAGCTCTGTTTTATGTTAACTCTAGCTAGCACATGTGAGACCATAAAAATCCACCAATTTGTGGAAATGGGTTAGAATGATCAATGTTATGTTCCCTGAGGTTTTATACTGAGCACTACATGTACTGTATAGAGTCTAAACTGTATAAATCATGCTACAGTATCTTAATGAGTATTTATTTAACAATGAACACTGAAGCATGACCTGCAGTGATGTTGTTCTCTAAATTGTGCGATAGGAGAAGCGTATGAATAAAGCTACTGAGGTGATGTTGCAGTATGTGGAAAATTTGAAGAGGACATATGAAAAAGACCACGCAGAGCTAGTTGAATTCAAGAAACTGGCCAACCAAAACTCTAATCGTTGTTATGGATCCATTGACACAGGAGGTAAAGATTAACACATTATCGCCAGGTTCAAATCCTTTTTTCCTTTACAATAATGTGCCTTTTTTTCAAGCATTGTACAAGCATTCAGTTTCACATATTTTAGTGATTGTTAGACACATTGTGTGTATTTCAGCAAATGTTCGATTGCTCTGGCTTTCTGTAGATCTGTTTTTCAACACAAGAAAATAGAAGTATTTTTACTAGCCTGCTTTATACATTTTAATAAGTCTTCCAGTCGATGGAGAACATGAAACTAACAAACACATGACTTGTGGTAAGTACTGCTCAGTATTTTTTTACCTGACATCCTTATTTTTGCCTCGTATTTCAGTGATGGCGGTACAAATGTGGATCATGACGCACAGTAAAGTGAACAATGTACAGTTCTTCATGATATTTCAAAATGATTTCAGTTTTCTTTTTAAATTCCAGACGATGGTGTCCCACGTGCGTCAAGATCTATGTCTCTGACCCTCGGAAAGGTACAGTGTGACATCTCTTTCATTCAGCTGTCATCCAACCTGAAGACTGCCCGGGTTCAGGTCATGCAGCAAAAGCACAACACTCTGGGCGTCTACTGATCCTGAAGATCTAGAAGAGATTTTTGTTTTGAGTCAGCCAAGCCTTTAATGATTAATTTGTTTTTTTACATTTTATCAGGTATTAACTTGTTTTAAACACTGCCATCTGCATGTCTTCAGCCAGAGAACTGTGAAACTGCCTGGGCTTGGGGATATTAAGAATGATCAAGTAAAAGGGTCTCATCCACCAGCTGATATTTTAAGTGCAATGTTTTTATAATTAGATGCTCTATGGACTTATAGAAAAGAAAGGTATTTTGATAATATACTGTAACACTGGAAAAGGCCACTACTTGAGCAACTACTTAAACCTGAGCTTCATTTCTGTTATTGAAGTACTAGAAGCAAATGCAAATTTAATTGTTTGGATATTATAGAGTGAAAAAAATGATACGGGGATGAGGCCAAAATGTCTGTTTCTTTGTCTCAGGCTTTGCCAAGAAGGAGAGTCAGTGTGGCTGTGGTTCCAAAATTCAACCTCTTGAATATTCCTGGCCAGTCCCCTAACTCTGTAGGCCCTGGGTTACCTGTACTGGTATGTAAATCCTTTTCCTGACCACAGAATACTATCACTTGTAAAGAGCCTGTTGTTTTTATATGAGCACAACAAATAATCCAGCACTGTATGAATGCTGTATTATTTCACAAATTATAACTTCAAAATATTTTGACTTTTAAGTACCTTCCTACCTTTAAATATTTTAAAATACCACTATTTCACTGTTTTTCGTTTGACATAGTGCTTAATTAAATACAAATCTATATGTTTTAATGTTTTCAAAATGTAACCTCTTGAGAAAAATTATCTGACATTTGTAATGTCATAATTTATTTGAAAGAAACACCCTAAATACCTGCCCTACTGTATATTGTACACCATGAGGTACGATTTTTTAACCTTTAACTTGGTCAGTCATTCTTAGCACGTAGTTCAGAGATGGTATTTCTTTGTCGTTTCCAGTGTGAGGCAAACAGTGGAAAATGCAGCACACCCTCAGATCCTGTATCAGCTGCTGGAACTGAGAAGTAAGTAGCAAGCCTTTGTCCTTTCTTTTTTCAAGTAAAGCATATAGCTTAAAAAATCTTTTCCTTGACTCATGTAAAAAATGTTTATTTTTTAGATTAAGGATGGTAAAACCACTCATTCACTCTTAACAAGCACGCTATGTAGAATTAAAGCAAAATTATTTTTTAAACATGTTTATTTGCTTTGTAAGAATGATTCGAGTCATTATATTGTACAGTGGAGCGATTTTAACATACTATTGAAACCCTGTTAATGAGAAATCTCCATCTGAAGGGTGAATTATGTAACTATTAATAAATCAGTACTCATGTGGAACATTGCAGTACATTGACCTTTGCTGTGATATTCAGGCTGGAATTTGTGAATTTCATTTTAAAAAATTGAGGAGAGTGTACTTTCTGTCTAGCGTGCCCTGGTCAGTGATATTTAGACACACATCAGGGTCTTTTTATTGTTTAAGTGACCTTCAGGAGGTTCACTGAAAGGGCCAACAAGATTAATTACTTGGGAAAGGTGGTGCTGGTTCTGCTCACGTGCGCTGTTGCACTCATGTAATTTTGGAGATAATCTGTGAGGTTATAAATAGCTTTTAAACTGCTACATAAAACTGGCTGTAACTGATTTGTGTGACATTCCTAGATTTAATCTAAATATTAAGGCTGCAATGGATGACAGTATCCAGACTCCACAAAAAAAGTAAGAGCACATTCTGAATTTCCTTAATCTTGATATTAAAAAGAGTAGAAACACGCAACATGTAGGTTTTCTTTTAAATTCTCAAGAAACCTTTAGTCATGAGACGCAAGCACTGGAAATGGAAACGACCCTGTTATACCCATTTGAGTATTCCACAGTTTAAAAGTCTTTACTACCTGATAAAAGCTAATTGCACCACCCACTTACATGTATTAAGAATTAATTGAAAGAGGATTAAGAAAACATGAACATTATTGCTCTTTTACAGTTGTGTAACATGCAAAAGGCAAACTTCTATCAGTCACATTAAGTAAAGTGATGCCAGGCCATGATAGTTTTGGGAAAAAAACAGACAAAGAAATAGCTAAGTAGCTGACAGTTATCTCATTGAATAAATAAGGTCTCCACTTCTTTAGTCAGGCAGTTAGACAGTTAACGTGCACTGGAGCCAGTTTAAACAAAACAATGAGGTATATAATGTGTTTAGATAGTTTTATTTAGAAAAATAAAAATGAATCAAAATATAAAATCAGAAAAGTGTTTCATTTCAGCTATGCCTTTTTTAATAGGGGTAGAACCTGCTGCTCATCTTAACGATTCACATAATACAAGACTGTCAGTCAGGTAGCATGTCTACAGCTTAGACTTTGAAAGGTTAGCAGGTGACATTTGGAGGGAAGATGCAATCTTGACATCTTGCCAGTGCTTAGTTATTTTCATTTTTCAAGTAAACTACTATATTTTTTCACCCTTTCAATGTTTTCTTTTTCCTTTTCTAAACCTACTACAGTGAAAAAGCAAGTAGAGATCCAGAAAACGAGACATCTTCAGCCCCGCCCTCCAGCAACCTGGATGAAATTAGATCGGAGATTAAAGCTAAAATAGAGGAGGAGGCCTACAACAAAGGGTGAGGCTTTTCTCCTGGAGCTCCTGAGCAAGATGCACTGAAAAGGAGGACAATTTAAATATCTATTAAATTGACATTTGTATTTGTCCTCTTTAATAGTCAGCATTTAGCCAAAGTATTTCAGAGAGATAAATGCTTCCAGTGCATAAGTGTGTTTTTTTATTGCCAGGCATTAATTTACTCCTCAGACATCTGTGATGATCTCTTAATTGTTTGAAAGTTTGTTTTTATTGTTAACATGGGTATTCTTTGCTGTATAGAAATATTTCCCGTGTTTATTTCAAAATATATTTTGTAGTATTTTAAATGAATTCTGCGAGTCTACAAATCTGATTTCTGTCCAGTTCACTTTCTTTTAGAAACACAGTTTTTTTTTCTGGGCTCTGACCTGATGAAAGGGCTGTGTTTCAGGTATGAAGAAGGGCTGAAGCGAAGTAAAGAGCTGCAGGAGCTGAAAGAAGAGGAGGAGAAAGCAGATGAAAGTCAAGAAGACGCAGAAGAAGCAGAAAAAGAAATGACACTGGAAAAGAAGAGCAGCAGGTGATGTATCTTGGCTTAACTTTGATTGTTCAAAATGTGGAATAGGGGACTGAAATACCTCTCTTGTTGCTACTTAATTATTTGCTCTCTCAATGAGATGAACATCATAATAAAGTAACGCTTAAACCTACATTCAATCCAAGTAGACATACAGTCATGCAATGCCTATCTTTTTTTACTGTAAACTGTTGCATGACACTTATAGTAAGAAAATATATAATATTTTTAATTAGGCATAAAAAATATCTGTCCATTGTTTTACTTTTGAGGATTTTGAAACCCTATACTCCTCTTTCAGTTTCTTTAATTCAAGTCTAAAGAGCTGCACAGCCTTAACAGTTGCAAAATTAGTGGGCAGTGTAAATGGTGGAGATGTTTTATTTTGTCGGCAAAGGAACATTGAACCGAATGTGCTTATAAAAGTCAAAATAAGAATTAGGATTTGCATGAGGTTAAATGAAAGGTAAATGTCAATGTGCTTAAAAAGCATTAAAGTGAAATAACACAGAGTACGGAGCTTTCAGTCTGCTTTTCCATAAAGATGAAATAGTGTTCAAGACAAAAGCGTTTTCCATGCTGAACTTTCCCCTCTCTCTTGTTTTCTTGTAGCAGGTTTGAGGAAGCTCTGGGTGTCTTCAACTGGTTGTGTCCAAAGATTTTCAGACAGAATCGTCTGTGTTGGATTATTGCCATAGTTGTTCTGGTTTTTGCTTTCATCATCAGTGTTTTTACATCTTTTGGTCATTCTTATGAAGAACTGGGAGAAGCATCTTCAGGAAATGGTGGAGGCTCAGGCAAAAAGCTGAACTTCGGGTGGAATGTGGGCCTTCAGCCCAAAAATCCCACACCTGAATAACACAGATCAATCCCTCTTCCACTTCAACATGCTCTGTATCCGCAAAACTGACTTGATATTAAAAGACAATTCTGGGCTCATGGCATGAACAGTAAAAGGATTATCCTCTAAAAACATAGATATCTGACAATAAGTGGTGAATTGTGAGAAGAAGAAACATTTGGGGAAAGAAGTATTTTGTACATTTTAGTGACGCTCACAGATCTTTTTGATAAAACAATATTGTAGATAACTTAAGGGATCAATTTCTGCAGGAGAAACGTGGTAAAGTTATTAGTCTCATTCTTTGAAACAAACAGTTTGATAACTTCCTTGATTTGAGTGAATTTGTGTATCATACAGTAGCTCCTGTTCAGGAAAAACCTGTTGCTTGATTTCAGTCAATGACAACAAAGGGCTGTCTAATCATGTGGGGGTGATTATCACACAAGCTATTTTGGGACAGATACTTTGATGGGATTAATGTAATGCTTGCCAGGGAGAAACTAAACTTGCTATCAGCAGTCTTCTCAGGTTAGATAAGGACAAGCAGTGATGTACGGAAGTATTTAATTTTTTTAAAGAAAAACCTTTGTAATTTTGCTAGATAAAATATTCTATATTAGTATTTAAAGAGAGACTTAGTTTGAAGATGAACTTGTTAGGTTATTCCAATATAGTTTTAAAAAGTGCAATATTTTTGTAGGAGATGTACACAAACTGTTTTTGATTTTATTTTTTTCACAGCACTGATCCTGTCAGAGAGATTTTCAGATATGAAAGAGCACTATTTTTGAACCGCATGACAACATTTCTTTTTATTACTGGTATTATTAATGTTGTTATTATTTATCATTGTAAACATTTGCACATGTGTGCCTACCTTGTACTGTATAGTGCCACCATACTTGAGTCTTAATAAAGATGCCTTAAATCCTCTTTTTGCAAATCGTTCATTTGACAAAGAGGGTACTGCACTCTGGGCATATTGACAGAGGGAAATTCAAAACCTTTTGCTGTACTGTGCAGCTAAATTTGTGTGTTTGTTTTTTAATATTACTTCTATCAAGTATTTACAAAACACGGTAGCCTTTGAATATAAGGCATGTTTTGAATCAAGTGAGTTTAAAAGCTCTGAAAATTACAGAGAACTATAATCTAGTAAAATGAAGGAAACAAAAAAGTACTTACACCCAAGTCTCCAGGTTAAAAATGATATTTAACTCATAATTCTGGAAAGATAACTAATGGAAGGTAGTTATGGAGAGGGAATGTATGCTCCCCAAAATAACACAGAACTGTTTATTATCTTTTCTTGTGCAAATACAATTGAAGACCGGTCTTTACACAAACGTTTGTGGGACTATAGAACACCCTACTTAGCCAGGTTATTGAAGCAGGTAAACTGGCTTCATTCCAGAAATGACTGGATGAAATCCTCTTCACATCAATAAACTACAAACTGCTTTATAAGGGTGGTAGGTTCAGTCAAGATGTTGGTTCTAGAAGCAGTGGGGAATGATGTGCCATCCTCTAGCACCTGACCAATTGTCTCCCTTCCTGACATCTAAGAACCAAGAAATGCAGGCTTTCTGTTGGTCTATCCAAGACTTCTACGTAAGATGTCAGATCCTTTTATGTGCCTGCATTGGAGGAAGAGAGGAATTTCATGTTTTAGATGTTTCAGGTTTTCTGAAACTGTGAAAGGGCAGTGTTTTTATCTAACTTACTGTGTGTCTGTTTTACTGGAACCCACCTACTGTATCTAAAGACACCTGCTAGATGTGCCAATTGGCCTTCTCTTATTTGTAACTTTTATAATGTATAATTTTGAATGGCATAACATCCTTGTTCAAAGTTGACGATGGAAGTAAGGCATGAATTGCTTTCATTAAGCAGCACCTTGCCAGTAATGTGGAAAAAAACACAATATTTTTTAGTCTTGTACAGAAATATAATCTGATACCACTCCAAAGCGTTTTGCCTGAAGCATGAGTGGGAATAGATATTCACAATCACTTCCTTCATTTGTTATCCATTTTCCCAGATTAAATTTTGAAACCATCATTACGATCCTCAAAAACATGAATTTAATTTCTTGTATAACTCCTACCTTGTCTGTGACACAACTTTCCTCTTCACAGTGACTTTCAGTAACAGTTCTGGAAGGAAAGGCTCTGAAATAACTCTTTGTTTGGTAAGAATTTTCAGAGCCAGTCTCCACTGATTTTTGTGGTGTGGAATGATGAGGTAATTGCAGTTGTCAACAACATCTTTTGTTTTTTCGTTATAAAGTGGTGGATATTTTCTCTCTTTCAGCGCACCAATTTGTTTTGTTTTATTCAGGAAATCACTAATGAAATCTGAAACAAGGCCATTTTTCACATTAAAAGGCATGGCATTTGGGATCTTGGACTGTGATTCTGTCACATTTGCACATTTGAACTACAGCATCCTGTACTGAAAATATTTTCATGTTTTCTCTCCTTTGTTGATCAGTCACAATTCCCAAAGAAAAAGTGTGCTTCATATAGGAACAAAAAAGACATCTCATTAAACATAAAGCTGTTCTTTAATCTTTAAAGGAAGTATATTCCTATGATCAAAAGAATGTACTGCTATGACACACCATGAAAATTGATACAAATATTGAAAATCCTTAAGGTCATCGACGAAGTTAGCCCTATAAACGAATGAAGAGAAAGTGCATTTAAAATGGATACCTTTGTTTTTTTGAAGTAATGTCTGAATGACACCCTCAAATCAATGAGCTACTAAAGATTGACTGAGCTAGATAAATAAAATGGCTTCCTCTTGTTTGTAAGCTTTCTCATATTATTGTGTTCCAAAGTAAAACTACAAGCTGACCTGCCTCTCTGATTAACAGTTATTGGTGTCCGAACTGAGGGAAATGTGGGGTCTGAGGTATAATCCATGTCTACAACACTCTGTTGCATTAATTTATGTGGCAAGTAAGGATGAACAAGACAAAAAAATGTGCTGGTCAACATATGGTGAAAATTGTGCTAAATAACTCTACTTACAGTACATTGTAGGAGCCACATTATTTTAGTATAGAATATTTTCATACAACGTAATTACATAATGTATGTCCTGGAATTAGAAAATTCCAGGATATATGTAATAAAATTCCATGAAATCTCCTGTTTGGCAGGGACACAATGGATTGTCGAGTAGATGTTGTCCTTCTTCAGGATTAGACAGCATCATTTCCTTTGAAGTGCTGATAATGTCACATCCCAGTGGAAGTGTTTTGCTGTGAGCTATTGCAAAGGGGGATATTGCCCAATGTCTAATGCTGAGTTAAAGAGAACAAGAGAACATATTATACCAAATGGTTTCATGGCAGAAGGGAATAGGAAAATATTAGTGTACACAAGGAAGGAATCTAATAAACTTGTCTGCCAGCCAAACTAGGGAGTGTTTAATTGGCAGAAAAGTCTTCATATAGGCAGAAACCTTTGTGTACATTTTTTTTGCAATTGTAGAAGGAGTCAATTGACTAAGTAAGATCTAAAAAGTAATTGGGGCAGAATAGTCAATTCTTTAAAATTGTAATGATTTATAATCGTTTTTTCTTCATAATGTTTTTTTTTTACCGCTTTAGAATTAGGTGTTTTTTTTCTCCCCTGCATTTATTACATTTTCTCCGTGTCCAGTTCTTTTTTCACTTTTTTAGTTTTTTTTTTTAAATAGAGTGCAGTTGGGTCTGTGTGAGCCCTGCAATGGGCAGGCTTCCCATCCAGGATGTATCCTGCCTCTCGCTTGTTGCTTTCTGAGATAGGCTCCAGCTCTCCTGCAGCCCTGTACTGAATAAAGAGGTTAGACAATGAATAGATATATAGAGCAGTTGCTGTACATGTAAACTGTTTCACATGAAAAATATTCAAAATAACAAGAGCTTTTAATTTTCTTTTTTCAAAAAACGTTTTTAATCAGTTTCTTTAGATCCCGGTTCTCTGCATTCTGCATGACATTACATCTCATTCCTCCACACAATTCATTCGTTAACCATTCACATCTCATCTACAGACTGACAACTATTTCTGTTCCTTAAACATCATTTATCAGGCCTAGTGTCTTCTTCTTTTTATATATTGCTTATCTCTCATATTACTGTACTCCCCACCACACTGTGTCCCTCTGCACCAGAAGGTTCACTGAAATGCACAGTAAGGTGACAGGAGACACTGTGCTGTAAGATGTGCTGATTTCTGATAAGATGTTAAACAGAGACCCAGTGCCATGTGTCATTCGGGTGGGTTCTTCATTGGAGGGTGACGTGGGGTCCTCCTATGAGGCACGTTGTTATCTTTTGGGATGAAGTACCATCCAAATGTAAGGAAAGAAATATAACTTGATTATCCTGCTTCAACCTAAACCCAAACTGCCATAGTATCTTTCTTTTGATGTCTGTACAGTTCCTACAGGTTTATGGGTCATACTTATAAAGAAATTGTAAATAATTATGTTTTAACCCCTTACATGGGAGATTGATTCAATTAAGCAGATTAGAAATCATTTGAAATGAAAGATACACAAGGACCACAGCTAGACATCTCTGATTTAATTGAACCAACTGGCTGACTAAAGGGATCAGACTTCACACGTTTCACACGTTCACAATGTGATGATTTAATGGTGACCAAGGAGACTTGGTGGACTGTTGCTCTCCAGGACGAGTGTGGGTCAACCCTCGGCCTATTGAACAGTCTCCATTTGAAAAAAAAATTAAAATGTAGTCTGAAATCTGTTGATACCTTTGAATATGATCTTTGTAATAATGACAGACGAATCAGACAAGTGAATCAGACATATTTCCAGAGAATGGTCCTGCAGGCATCTGAGGAGATGAATCCATATTGATTAGATTCCATTATTCCTTATGCAGTGGAGGATGGAGAGCAGGCTGCTGTTTCCACCTTGCAGGATAAACCATTATTTTCTTTTTTATTTCCTCATCTTTCCTATTTACTCAGCTATGTGCAGCTGAGTTTATGTTATCCATGCACTCGGTGTCATGAAGGAATGGACCATTCGACTTGATTCGGAAAATATTAACTGCCAGACAGTCTGGGCATGGTGATTCTATGGGCAACCTTTTCTATGTGTCCATGCTCACTTTTATCAGTGTCTGAACAGTATTTCACGTGTTCTTCCTGTTTCCTGCTTCCTGTTTCCTAATCCAACGTCCTTGTCGTCATGTGTGATATGGGTCCTCATTTGTGCAGCACAGAGCCCCCTGCATAGCCCATCCTGGAGAGGGCTGTGACCCAGTCATGCCACCTCGGGGCTTCACAATGTATCCTATTGCTGAGCACGGTGCATCCTAAGCAGTGCACTCTTCATGGTGAAGAGCCATGGCGAAGCTTTGTCTGATCTCATGTCTCTCTTTGACTTTGGCCATGTCAGCCCTGCCTCAGAATCCCATTACAAAGGATGGTAAGACAACTCTTTAACTGTTTTGTTGCTGTCAGTTTTCCATTTCATATTTGCGGCTGGCTTTTTCATTGCTATTTTTCCTTTTGAACAGTTCCAGTACGTTATCATAGATGAATTACAGCACCAATATACAATATATTTGTTTTTGCATAAAATGATCAATTCTGTCAGGATCTCAGAAACCTGCCTTCTTCTGTACATAGTATTTATGTTTTTCCAGAGTACATTCACTTCACCATAAATTTACTTTGATCAGTGAAGTGGATACATAATATCTTAATCATTACAAGACTGTTGAAAATAAAAAAAATGATTTAGTGGGCAAAGCTTTAGGTTACGTCTGTTATGAGTAAAGTGTGTTTCGATGTTTTAATCAATATTGTTGCAAGTCAAGTCATTATACAATGCCTATAATAATTAGTGCCACTTTTTAGAAAAGGCATTCCATGAACATGTGGCAGCCCTGTCTCTGGATAAAGGGGTTTTAAGGTATACACATGGTGTCTAGTTAGGTAACAGCCTAATTTGACTGAGGATCTGAACATTAATTTTGACCTTGAACTCCAACATTTGATAACATTTTGATAACTGCACCTCCAGTTCTCTATTTATATAATTTATATTTATATTTATGTTCAATCAAGCAATGTCTAATGAAGATATGACACAGTAAATACAAATTGGCTTAAATTGTTATTTGCAGAAGATTCACTTAGTTTTCTAATTTGCTTGTCTTTTGTATTTTGCAGGTGTCCAAATGACTCCTAGCATTTTAGGAGTTTATTTGTACTCAGTTGGACAATATTCTTTTAATGTCACTGAAGCTAGAAGTGCTTGTGAATCGTTAGGAGTAACCATAGCTACGAAGTCTCAGGTTTCAAAAGCTCGGCAGAATGGCTTGGAAACATGCAGGTGTGTGATATATTCTGTTTACTGGTGGTTTTATATTTTTCTTTCTACCATGCCAAAAAAATGAGTGTCAAAAGCTTTCACTTTTTAAATCAATTTGTACTTCAAGCAGAAGTCCGGCCCAGCCCTTGTTGACTCCTGGTCTGTGGAGAGGGCGAATTCTGCAGGGGTGCTGATGAGGTTCAGTGCTGATTGGAGAACAGGCACGTCCCTCACTGGCAGGGGCAGAGAAGGTGCACGTGATTTGCTGGGAGCTGAGGGAGCCCGGTCTCTCTACTCCCAGCTCAACACCACATTAGGCATAAGGGCCCGGTCACAAGAGGGCGAAGGATGTGACCAGGCTTAACCCTGCACCATCTGTGTCATGCAGATCAACTCGGACAAGAAGTGAATCCATTTGAGACATTTGTCTTCTGGGAAGGACTTGTACAGTATGCTGTATGTTGTACAAGTACGTTGGCTTTTCTAGCTAATTGGATTGGATCATTTCCTGGGCTGCCCTGTACTCCTGTCTGATCCTTCACGTTGTTTTCCACGTCAACCAAAATAAATGTGTTTCAGCTTTGCCAAATATTGCGGGTTTCCAAGGCATGATACAAAAACTGAAATGGAGTACATCTAGGGGCATGGATGTAACTGTGACTTATTTTCTGCAGTGGTTCCCAGCTCTGGCCATGGGAAACTGGTGTGTCTGCAGTGTTTTGTTGTCCATTCTAAAACACCAGGCCTCATGAATGCCTTCCATTGATCTGCTTGCTTAGGTTTTTTTAATTTACTTGTTACTAAACTCAGTCCTGAATTTAAAAAATACCGTACTTCATGTGCGTTGTTCACAACAACTACAGCATGCAGAAAATTAAGCAGTCCTTATCTTGTTTATATATTTCTAACTAATCAGCTTCTAATAGTTGACTAATGTATGATCAACAGACACATGTAGAAATGAGATATATCAAACACTCCCATTGTGAGCATTTTTTTCTTCTGCAGAGGTTCATATGATTACATTTCAGCCAACCAACATGGATTTGGGGAGTTCTGAAACCCAGAAAATGGTACAGGGTTGATACCCATTCCAAATCACATTCAATGTTTTAAGAGCTGAAAACAAATTTAAATTTATACCCCAAACAGAAAATTGAAATAAACTACCCTGTGAACTAAGCTGGACAAAAATCAAAAGAGGTTTGTGAACCACCATTTCAAACTAGTTTGGTGAGAGGAAAACAACTTAACTAAAAATTACATTTGTGTAACTTTTCTTGCAGGTATGGATGGGTGGATGAGCAGATAGCAGTGATTCCCCGAATCAAGAGCCTTGACAAGTGTGGTAAAAATAGCACTGGGCTTGTAGTGTGGCGTGCAGAGCATTCAAGCAAATTTGATGTCTTCTGCTTCAATTCATCTGGTATTAAACAAATCTTTTTGCTTTCTTTTCATATTCACAAGGGATGTTTGATGCATCTACCTCAGCCTTCTCAAATCAAACAGAGGCATATTGTACCATGTTAACAGCTTTGTTTTGAGAGCACAGTCTTTTTCAGAATGTGATGCAATGACAATGTGCTCCGAATGGTGGAAAAAAAGACAGCGCTGACCTTACATGTCAATTGGAATTCTGTCAACAGCCGCACAAATGTGAGAGGAAAAGAAAAGAATGAAAACATCCTGCATTGACTTCCTAAAGTCTCCTCTGAGGGTGCTGAACAAATGATTAGTACAGGTTATTGGTCAAGTTAAAATTAAAAAAAAAGGATCAAATGGAAAACACTGCTAAGACATGAAAAAAAAAACACTTCTGTAATAAACAGTAACAGAAATGTCATAGAAAGAGGGCTGTTTTGATAATGCTGCAAATGCATAATAACAGACAAGCTCCATGACTTATGTAGTCACGATGGCACTTTGGGGCTACCTTGTTGTGAAAGGCGCTTTATAAAAATAAAATTGAATTGAATTGAATTGAACTTATCTAAAACTACCAGAATTGTGTTCCACAGATCCATTGATAAATGTGACAAGTGTCACCACCCAAACCTCGGTGACCACTGGACTGACAGCCAGAGAGACAAGATCCCTGACTGCCCAGCTGCCCTCGATGACATCAGTGTCCTTGAAAGGTCCAAGGTCTTCTACTCCACCAGAGACACAGTCACCATTCCTGACCACAACGTTGTCTTCAACGCTTCGTTCTACAACTGTCTCTTCAGATCCTCTCTCCCAGGGCCTCGTACAATCACCATTCACAGGTCTGAGGTCCTGTATGTTACTTATTTAAGAAACCACAGTTTTATGGTCAGCCAGGAGAAATCATCAGTTTAATACCTGGACAATATATTCCCGCTTGTTTTACCATTCCTATAACACGTCTGGTGTATAATTAATGATATTTTATTTAACTGTTGTTAGAATCATATACTTCTTTATACATACGGTTGCATCTAAGTAACTTTCTCTAAGCTGTAGTATTTTTAAACTTTAATTCAATAGGAAAATGAATGACTGTACATATGTGTTCTCCCTCACAGCGTTACCGTTAGCACTGTTTGTCATCGCGGGGATACTCCTTCTCACAGCTGCTGCTGGTGCGGTATGGTATTGCAGAAGGTGAGTGTGTTGGAATCACTTTTAAACATTCCTACAATGATACATATGTCAGCCGAAGAATATTTTTTTAGACCTTTTAAAAGATATTTACATATTTGTTTACATAACAAACCTTTTCCTTAGTATTCACAGAGGTTCAATAGTAGATGTATAAAAAGCTGTGTAAAAATGTAATAATTTGATTAGTAATATAGAATAGAATACAGAATAAGGAGAGTATTGATTGACTAGAAAGTATTCACTCTTTCCTGCTTGCTTAAAATACCCCTTCCAAAACAGTACACTATGCACTGACTAACTGAATGAGACCTTTATGTATTTTATGTTTATGATATATACTGTTTTATCACATTCTAAATTGCTGGTTGTTTTTGCTTTCATTTTGAAGGCATAAAAATGTGCATCCATTTTCAAACAAGGAACCTCCGAAGGAAAATATTGAAACTGAAGTGTGGAAACAAAACAACCGTGACGAACAGCACCAAGAAAACCAGCTAGAAACTGATCTAGACAAGAGCAGAAAAAATTCCCAAGACTTACGTTTGGAGGTGGAGCCTGAAGCAAAAGCACAATAAGAAGAACAACTTTTTCATGGCATAACTACATTAGAAACAGGCATAACTACATTAGAAACAGCAACCTGAAATATCCTTTTCTACATTGTACTTAGTTTCTTCATTTACTGTACATATATGTCTTTAGACATTTAACATGTTTAAAGGTAACTGTATTAATGTGGATTTCTAGGGTTAAAATAGAATGCATATTTTATGCCATTTTAACTTCTTTAACTGAAGCAAACATTTCCATTTCAGTTCAGGTGTATGTAACACTACAAAACAGAGTGCAAAGGTTCTTTGAGGACTTTTATAATGATCAAATATACATACGGGCACTGGCTATTTTTGCTTACTTTGAATACATTTGTAATTAAAAAATAAAAAAACATAAACATCTAGTGCAAATTTTGCAAAGTGAGTTATTGTTTCAAGATAAGCTAGGTAATTAGAAGTCTTTCAAAACAGGAAAGCAGGAAAAATTCTCAGCTTTGCACAATCTTGATGACTGACCTTTTATTGTAAAACGAAAAACCATGTTCTGCCTCTGGAAGTGACTGCTTGGTCTGGCAATGGGAAGAGTTTTCCATTTTCCAAACTTTCCATCTCTTTTGCTTTAACATACAGTACAATCACAATGAATATGAGCACTCTCTGCCTTCCCACCATTCCCTGCTCTGTGTCTAGCGTGCCCCACTGTAATGACAAGAGTAATAAAACTGTCAGTGAGCCAGGTCTCCAGCTTGGGACTGTTTCATACCTGCGCCTTCCAGGGAGGACAGCAAGGGACTCAAAGCCTTTCTCCAAAAACACTCCAACCGGCTGTACGGGTTACACAGCATCATGTGCAGACAACAGTTTCCCCTCCCCTCTGACAGTGTGAAAAGACAGTCTGGGATTCCTCCTCCAGTCTCACGAGGGCTACGGGACATCCGAGGGTGCTGCCTGTGCAAATTCGTTGAGCAGGGTAAGGAGTGCTGGAGTCTTCCTCCGCTGCTCCTGGACCCTGGCGTCTGACTCTGCCACGATGGTTCCTACGAAACTTCCCTTTTCCCCATAGGTGTCTCCGTACCTGACTGGGGCTTTTTTATGCTTTCTAAACAAAAGGCTCTTGACTCTTCCCCCTGGGGAGAGGAAGCTTTGAGTGCTCCTTCAGGAACCGGCTGTCCAAATCTGGCCGTGGTCAAAGGAGGTAAAAGAATAGGGCATGAAACTGAATCAGCACCAGGGTGCAAATGGTGCATCAATTCAATGAACATCCAGTCACCACCAGGCACCAACACTCAATTCTTTCCATTCTGTGACACAATGTCCGTGACATACAAAATACGAGGCCCAGATAGCCCATACTAGAATAATGTGATGACAGAATGTAGTTGAAGAGTTTAATAAACCAATTATTTGGGAAATAATACGGTAACGTTCACAAGCCTCTGTTAAACTGAGGAAGAAAAGCTGAAGCCAGCAACAGAAAAGCTGAAGTTGGCTTCGCAGCGCCCCCTTGCGGCAAATTAATGGCGTTCAAACACGTCCAGATCCTCGGAATCACATCATTAATCTGTGTTGTTTAGATCAGTGGTCCTCCACGAAACATATTTACATGGAAAGTAACCACTCCAAATCGCACATAATTCCCGCCCTAATCTCTGTACCAATGCACAAACACGAAGAGCAGGTACAATATTGTGGGATTAACAATGGAAACGCTGTCACACAACAGGTGCTCCCATGGGCAAATTAAATCCACCAATTTTTCATATGCATTCGTAACTTTATTACATTGGAAGTTAATACCAATTTAATATCCTATCCCCACTACAGACTTTTCTGCTGAAATATATCCACGGAATAAACCTCAGCAATCAAAGGGTGTTTCCTAGTGACGTGTCTTTAACGTCATCAGATAGCGACACTGTTTTCTATACCCTATGAAGTGAGCTGCGACTTCTGTGGACTATTCTGTTTCTCTTTCGAATACTCAAAATTACAACTGGTGTTAATAACTGCTTAAAATGAAATGTTTGATTGGTAAGGAAAAGCTATACAGAATTTGGGTTAATGTGCAATATAATACGTTTCACATGAAAGTCTCCATTATCGTTTTTTGTGCACGTATATATTTTTCCTACCTATATGTTTACAAATAAAATTAAAATACACTCAAAGACGATCTATGATTAGTGTGATTTTACGGAGTAGTCTGAATTACGTGTTTGATTATATGTGTACTATGTCTTGGTAGTTTGATCGCAGTTGCGTAAGGCTGTATGTGATGTGGTTGGTATGGCCTTTATCGCTTATTTGTTTACAATTTGATTTGAAAAAATACGAATATTTTTTAGTATTCATGGACAAAAAGCTATTTGGACTTGGACTTCAAGCAGCTTTAATGATACTTTTCAATATCATTTCAATTTGCTTGTCTTAGAAATCCAAATTGTGACAGGAAAATGAAAGGTAACATTGTGTAATGAAATTGAGACGTTATAACTAATGGATCTGTATTCTTCGCAATGTTGATAACAGATGTGTGTCAGATAGGCAGTTTTTGTCTGTTTCAATTTTGTGAAGGATAGGGTTGGGTATTTGTGTAGTTATATAAGGACACCGAGATGGCGGGGGTGTCATTTCAATTCATAGATGTTAGTTACATGGGTTCAACACTGTCCTGAAAAGTCTCCAATGTCAAAAAGTGCAATTTCTAAATATAAAGTAGATACAACTTGTTTTTGAATAGTAATGACATCATTACTAACATCAGCATCAGCAATTTAAATAGCTATTGGCTGTTTTTTTAATACTTTTACTGTTTCTTATATTGAGGAACGAATGCCATCAATTTCATTCAACCGTAACTTTAACAGTGTTTCAGCAGTTCCTGGCAGTGCCAGAGTACCAGAGCAGGTGTTGTTTGTTTGGAGCTTAAATAATGTGAGAGATACTCCGCTTTCCTGATGTGAGAGTAAGTTAACTTTAATGAGAACGTGTTTCTTTAGCAGAAATGTCGCTAATGAATGAGACCTAACTTCCTCCAAAGAATCTGGCGTCAGGACTTGATTCGGAAGAGCATGGGTCAACAGATCTCTAGCCAGACCCAGATGGTCATCAACAAGCTTCCGGAGAAGGTGGTGAAGCATGCAGCCCTGGTGCGAGAGAGTGGCTTTCTTACCTATGAGGAATTCCTGGGGAGAGTGGCAGAACTCAATGAAGTGTAAGGCTCACTTCTTCCATTTCCTGGGCTGCCGTAAGAACAGTCTATCCTGGCCTTTGAAGTGATGTTGTGACTGAAAGCATGCCCCAGTTTAATTGGAGTGCCACAGTAGAATGTTGGTAACAAATCAAAATGTATGAAATAAATGTCATTGGAAACACTCAAACACTTTTTATCTGGTAACCAGACATTTAAGAGCACAGAGATGGAGAAGACTATGTCCTGTTGCTTAGACCAGTGATTCTGACTTCTAAAATAAAACAAAAATTCCAGCAGCATTACAAAAAAAAGCCGTTGGAGTGAAATTATGCATTTTTAAATTATTTTGAAAATATCTGAATTGAAAGTTTTTTGTTCAATTATATAATATTGTTTAATCTTTGTTCAGTTTACATGTTCATATTTTTTAGAATATTTATTTAAATTGAATTTTAAAATACGGTACACTTGCGGCAAAGATTTTTTAAGCAATAAGGTTAGGAAACTATGTGGGCAGTTATAGGAAATGTTTGCAGCATTTCTAATTATCATGGGATTTGTTTTGCATTCTTTAGAACTACAAAACTGGGAGCTGGCCAGCAGAAGCATCTATTATTCGAAGTCCAGCCTGGCTCTGACTCGTCTGCATTTTGGAAAGTTGCTGTGCGAGTAGTTTGCACAAAGGTGAGAATGTTTTAAAAGTCTTCTTCAGCAATAATAGTGACATGCAAACTGTAGTGGTGCTTGTTTTATTCCCTGTTATATTCAATATTCTGAGTGCTGCACAGTATCAATCAGTCACACTTTATTTTAAATAGCGCCTCCATTAAATACAACTGAAGTTAAAGAGAAAATATAAAAAAAATAAAAAAGCATGTTAACAGCAGATAAATGGTTACAAAAGCCCTCTGGACTGGTAAATGGAAGATTGCGTTTTTCAATCCCAGGTGCTGCTGTACCCTTGAGCAACAAACATGTATCATCTTGCTACAGTAAAAAACCCAACGGTGTCAAAGGAAAATTGTTATACTTGGACAAAAGTCAAGAAGGACCTTCGAGTGTATTTTATATACTGTATAATCAGGAATGTATATTTTAATAGATTTGCTTTTGTAATTGTGTTTGGAAAAGTAAATGGGATGGAGGTGTTTTTCAGGTGTAGTGTTTTTTTGCCTTACACATGTTCTATGTGAATTGCCTTTAGATGTGCAAAGAGAAATGGCTAATCATTACAGTTGTATATATCTGTTCATGTCCATAGACCTTTCTTTTTATTCAATTCTGTATTATTTTAGATAAACAAAGTCACAGGGATTGTGGAAGCCACCAGGATAATGAACTTGTACCAGTTCATTCAGCTGTACAAGGATATCACCAGCCAGGCAGCTGAGGTGCTAGATGCAGAAGGGGGCTGTGCAGGAGCCTCTGGAGAAGAGTCTTCAGAGACATCATGCCAGGCCAGCATGTGGATGGGCAGGTAATTCCTGCATCTCGCTTTGGTCTGAAGGGATACTGTTTTCAAGCTAGGTTACTGAGGGCCACACTCTGTATATCTTTAAGCAATGACTACACAAAACTGTAAATTCTCTTAGCTACTTAAGTACCAAACAAGCAACATGGTAGTTTAGTTTTACCTGCTTGTTTGCAGACTGTTCTTATGTTCTTAAGAATACTGTCTCTCTAGTCTGAGTATAATCCTCTCACCAAGAGGATTTTGTGGTAATTATACACTGAAGCAATTTCACTACTCTTGTTTTCACATCTAAAGAGAGAGTTTCCTACCTGAGAATTGTTAATTCAACTGTTGAATTAGAGATTTTTTGTTTTACTTAGTATATGGTCTTCAGGAGTAGATATAATCCATTTTAATCCTGGTATACAGCTATAAAACAAGGCATGATTTCTAGAGTTTTAGGGTGTTGCAGTATTATTTAAAACAGTATTATTTAAAGAAACTGTAAACACATGAATAACTGAACCACCCCAGGGTGAAGCAGCTGACTGATGAAGAGGAATGTTGTATCTGTATGGATGGCAAAGCTGACCTCATACTGCCATGTGCTCACAGCTTCTGCCAGAAATGCATTGATAAATGGTAAGTACTCTTAATGAGTGGCAGCACAAATAGCTTCTCCCTGAAGCCAGCGCTTGTAATTGTTGCGTTCTATGACTTGATTCTTCTCTAAAGCATGGAAGATCGATATATAGTTATGAGTGGTTAAAGTAAGTTGGAAAAAAAGCCCACATTTAGCTTTTTTCAAAGAAATCTAATGTTTTATGCTTTTACATTTTTTAAATGTTTGGTCAAATATGAGTTGATGACCAAAAGTGGAATAAAATAAAACTAGATTTACTGCCATTAAGTACCCAGATTGCTCCAGCAGTGTATAAATGGCTACCCAATTGGCATGTAAAAATCTGGAAATTCTTTTTCATGCCAATTGGGTACCCATTTATACACTCAGGATATAAAGGATATACAAGCCAAATGAATTCATAATAGGGGTGCTTGCATATATTGTCTTTCTATGCTCAAGGAAGGCATAAGTTGAGAACTGTTTTTTAGAAGCACTATAAAATAAATCCATGTAGAAACAACGGTAATGTCTGTTTCAACAGGAGCGATCGCAATCGAAACTGCCCCATCTGCCGCTTGCAGGTGACTGCAGCCAACGAGTCCTGGGTCATGTCTGACGCTCCAACAGAGGAAGATATAGCAAGCTATATCCTCAACTTAGCCGATGAGGCAGGCCATCCTCACAGGCCTTGACCTCACCGCGCCACCCTGCAGAGTGTAACGCATAGGGAGAACATTAAAATGACTCATAACTAGTTTCATGTGATGGCCTGCTGCTGGTTAAGGATGAAGAAAACCTGGCTTTCTGATTTTCAGTGTTGACCAGCACACTGAAAAGCATTCTACTGATGCATCCAGAAAAATTACTGTGTGGTGTAGTTTTAAGACTATCCTTTGGTGGGTTCTCGTACATCCTGTTAGTATTGGGAAGTCTTTTTTTCCATTTATACTTATAAGCTATCAAAATGTGAATTAAAGAATTAATGTGGGTTGGATAATCCATCAGCAATGACAGGAATTCCATTTGGCTGTGTCACTATTAGTGCTAACCTAGAAATTAAATCAAGTTGCAGTACATTTTTACTTTGATATCATTTTCTAGCACACTGATGTCTGATGGTGAGGTGGTTTATTTAACATTTTTTTCTGTGGTATTGTATGACATGAACTTGCAATGGAGTTCTTTTCTTCCTGGTTTCATTTCATAACCTTAAAACATCTCCCTATGCAGGGGCTTGTTTTCATCAACTTCTCACATCAATCAGAAAGGAGCTTTTAAAGTTAAAAATGCAGGCTACTCCAACACTTAAGATGCAGTCTTGAGTTACAGGCAACATTAGTCTGCTCCAGTCACACTCAGGGATGAAGTATCATAACAGTCATGAGTGGTGATAAATGTACATTTGATTCAAAGTTTTTGGTATATGGAATTAATTATGTCAACCTTCATTGATAAACTCTGCTGTAGTCTTCTTTCATTTAAAAGGAATCTTTAAAGAAAACTCAATTTGCATATTAAAATGAGCCCTGCTATTACACCAGCTTTTGACACAGAACAAAGTGAAATTCTGTAGTGTTGATGGATCCAATCAAAACATTTGTCAGAGAAAAGAGTTAAACTTTAACACACCTAATATTAAAAAATAACAAAGAACTAAAAAAATCTAAAATCAAGTCAGAAGTGCTTGTAAACCGGTTTTATATGATCCAGTGATCTTATGCTGTGCTTTGTTTTAAAAAAGCTGGCTTTGATGTTTCTCTTGTTGCTCTTGATCATCTGTCAGTGTAGCAGTCATATTAATTCCATGACATGTCAAAAGAATGTGTTGCAATCTGGGCACTTTTCCTAAATTATCTACAGATGTTCAGCTCAGAAAATTCCTAACTACTGCATGTATTTCAAAATCCAGTCCTGAAAACAATTGATAAATGCAATTGAAGCACCTTGAGATAATTACAGTAACCTTAATATCTGTAATGGAAAAAGTGCATATTACTAATTTTATAATTGTTCATGGTCTTTTTATTAAGATATATTGCCATATACTCAATATATATATTTTATTTATGTACATTTATTGTTTGAATAATATCAATCAATATTGATCCTATTAGGTTGTGGATATAAAGTTAGGATTTTGTTTATTTTTTGGCTTGCAGTGCATTTTAAAGTAGAAAAGGCTTGTGGTATAATTTCTTTGTAATTTACCAAAGACAAGAAACACTTCTGAAAGTGAGCATTTTGCCATTTTGCAATACAAAACAAATGTCTTAAAGTACAGATGGAACCATGTCTTACTTCTTAGATATAATCCAATAAACTGAAGTCAATACCAGTTAATGTTTCTTTTGATGTATGGACTGAAGTAGATTATCCTGATGTGGGGACTGTCTTGAGGCAGATTTGATAGAGTTTTATGTGGAAACTTCATTTATGATCCTATACAATGAAACATTTCACACCAGAGATAGAAAAGAACATTTCTTTAGGTAAACTAATCACTGATTGTAATCAGTGGTCAATGGGAAAGCTTCAGTAGGACTGAGTGTTCACTTCAGAATTCTTTGTGTTCAAATCTGAAATCTCAAAAGTATTTGTAATACAGGCAATCTTGATTATACCCAATTGCGGGTTTAAACACATACTGTAGTAGTTTAAATACTTGTGATTTGTGAGTTGAAACCCCCTGTACTTAATAAATTACTTATGTTCTTTTACAAATTAATTTAGGTTCTTTTTAAAATAATTTTGGATTCACATTGTATGCTGTAGTAACCAGAAGAATGCAACTGATAAAATGTGATTTTCTGCACTTTTTTCATGTTTTTAAACAAGTTACTGTATTTATAAAGCCTTTTTTGACACTCGATAATACATGACACTAAAGCTAATATTTTTCTTGATGTTTAAAAATTATAGAATGGTCAGTAGTGTGTAAAATTATTAATATGATACTTCCATTATAAACCGAGAGGAATTACAAAATCAGAATTGGAAAGTTTCATTTGTTGCAGTTTTAATACTTTGCAAAACTATTTCTATTAGAAGGTAAAAAGACTTTTTTAAAATAAATGAAGAGTAAAACGTACAGTAGCACAAAATTACACTTCACTGTTTGTCTTTCATTTCAATGAAGTTTGTTGTGTGGAATTAGGCCTTCCTCTTGCGTCATAGAATCTATTTACAGTATTCCTTATCCTGGTTATACCTATTCCAAGACGTTTGCTTTGGTCTTAAATATGTTTACCCTCAGAGGGGTCTGGAAGATGAGATATTTCCAAAATGGAAACAATTTAAAAACTGGAAATTATAAAAAATATCAAAATATAATTAAAATTGATTCCCAAAAACAAATGTAGAAATTCTGAGAGCATTCACCGAGTTATTCATGTTGCATATTTTGATAAGCCGGAGAGTGTTAGTACAGTATATCGGAGGAAAATGTTTGAGATTTGAATCAGCCTGTTTCCAGTGGAAATACTCCTCTACCCCAAAATTAAAAAATGTGCATTATCTACTGTTTAGCTGTATAATGTTAAAATAAAGCACTGAAAAAGCGTTGTATAATGTGTTCCATACTGACTGTAGAATAATAAAAAAGGTCTTAACATTCACTGGATTTAGTCTTACCTGATAGACAATTTTGACTGTACAGAATTTTTCTTAACTTTTTAAAAGCTATTTTTCATTAAACCTTATGTTGTGGTAAGATATTTGAAGTGAATGTCTCCAACCTTTCACTTCCCCTCTGTATAGCATTATATATTTTTTTAAAAAGCCTACAGTATTATAGTCGGTATACATGCTGTACTTTAGTCTCTCATTTCTATATATTCCTTTTTAATTTCATATACTGTTCCATTTTTCTTTTTATTCAAAATGTAATATGGATGAATAGAATTTGTTTTTAGAAGACAAATTACTGCAAAAAAAATTCAAGTTTATTTAAACCATTTCCCATACACACCGATAAAAGGCAGTCGTAAACAATGTACATATGAATACTGGAAACATACAAACAAGCCAAACTGGTTTTGCTGCATGGTATTGGATGTTGGAGCACGTTTGTGCAGGTTAACATTTACAGAAAGATAATCCAGCTGTTTTATCTACATTAAGTGCTAATGGTGATGTTTTGCTAACAGAGGTCTCCAACATACAGTATGAAGTCAACATTATACTAGTTTTAAAATACCATACTACTATATGTTTGATTACATTTAATTGTCCCTCTTAATGCATAAAAAAAACACATATCCCAAAAAATATAAATCGCCTTACGAAAAATTAAATGAAATCCTTACATCACAGAACTTTAAAGCTTGGTAGTGTACAGTATACCAGAACTTGTTACACAGTGTGCAGTGATTATATGAAATTAAAATTGTTCAGCAGTTTTTGACAACTGTACTTTTTCAAAAGTAATTTAGTCCTCTCTTTTGTTTTTAATGCAGAACATTACATAGGGCCCATCATATATGTAAAGTATAATTTGTTTAGAACAGCAGTACTAATTGTTGGACTAATTTGCATTAGTGCTCGTTCCTTTGCTTCCTTTGTTGCTTAGGGCTGGCATGTGCTTTTTTCATAAGCAAGTTTTTATGTGCTTAAACTGGAGAGTGTTTAGAAGTCTTGAATAGAAGCTACTGCTCACTGTAACTCCCTCTTTACTAGTAAAGCACTACAATATGCACAGCCCTTTAATGCATAAAACCAAGTTTTTACTCTTAAAATCCATGACTTCTTTTAGAACCATCTAGAATAATGATTTTATTGCACAGCTTTTTTAAAGGGTATATTTAGAAATGATACTATCACCACATGCAGTCCCTTAAGCTCCTCTCCCCTTTAACTGCCCTTTACACCCGTCTCTGTTTTTTTCTAAAGACGGCAGAATTAGAGAGGGGTTTGCTGCATTTTCAAACAGGTCAATTTGCTGTAATATTGTGAAGATACCAGGTAACAAGTAATACAAACTTTATATCTGTTTATGTGCATGCATTCCCTTCACCTGTGAACTATTAAGAGTTCCAAAAATATATAAATTGTGAAGATTCTTAAGAAATTCGTTACACTTTGATCTTCTTTCCCAACATCTAGCTGTATTTTATTATATTTTGCATGCAGCCATCCTTTGCCTCTATTTGTATGCAAGATAAGCAGTCTAAGGAAGGGAGAAGCAGGAGTGGGACAAACCTAAAGTTCTTTTGGAATGCAGAATTTTGACTTCATTCTTCCAAATTATATTTGTACTCATCTGAGAGGAAGTGTTGAGCGCATGTCTAATATTAAGGTAGAGCAGAAATTGTATCCACTAACGCTGAGCAAATCCAGGGTGCTCTTGCAAGTTGATGGTAGATCAGTGGGTGGCGCCCTTCTCTCTTCTGGAAACTGTTGTAAGTGCCTGTTCATTTTTAGTTGAACTGTTTTTAGGATCAATCTGCTGAAAACTTCCTCTCAGTATTAGCTTAAAAAGCATACACTGAAAAACATATCAAGGCAATGCTTTCTTCCAAAAGGCACTAGGGGAAAAAATACCATTCGTAAATAAGAATGATTTCACCCAAACTTTAAAATGGGCGATTTTGTTTGTTGTTTTTGTGTATGGTCCTCGGACTGCATATAAAGATACCATACTATTTGAAGAGAAAATCCATGCACTGATGCAAAATTTCTTTAGCCATTTCTTGTAATTACTCGGTCTGTGCAACTATGGCCTCCGTTTTTACAGCATCTACCAAAAAGCTGAGCTCATTGCACATGGTTTCATATCTATAGGCCATGCGAATCTGGGCAACATTGGTCTTCCGAATGTCATTACCCGCTGGGCCATTCTGCAAGTAGTTTTCCCCTAGGAAACATTTCTTTTCCTGCAAAAAAGAAGGAAAAAAGTAGTTGTTTTTTTTAAAGGAGCAGATCTGAATGAAGTTCACTTAATATTCTGTTAAAAAAAACTTGTTATATAAATTAATTTTGCTTGACATTAAATCACAATGATATTGTGACGGTAGCCTTCACAATTTTTGTATTCATTTTGTTAATTAATGTATCACAAGCATTTTGTAAGTACTTTTCTGACTACATGTGCCTCAAGAGTTGTTGCATAAATCAACTGATACAATTGATTAAATTACTTTAATTGATTTCAGTAAACTTGTAAGTATAACAATGAAAAAATGTATATTTTAATTTATAATAATCTAGTGCTCTGTTTTTATATGGTTAATGTGATGGAACCACATAGTACCAAGTCAAAGTGACTTTTAATGAAATTGAATGATCGTGCATCATTAAAAAGGAGATGAAACTGATTGAATTCATCTTCAGGCCTATCCTGAGAATGAGGTGTTGAATGAAGAGAAAGCTCTACCTCATGCGACAGACCACTCTGGACCACACTGTTTCTTGCAATTTCACAGACATCACAGGTACTGAGTTTCCACAGCTGAGCAGCAATAGCGTACTCTTCCATCAGAGGTTCCTGCAGCCACAAAGAGCTGGGTTTCACATACCGCACTCCGTGTCCAGTCATGCGTTTAATAATGCATTGACTAGCATCAAGAGGGAGCTAGTTTTCAGCAGGTTCCGTGAAATAAAAGTGTTCCTCTTATTACTTAGGTCTGTAAACATCTGTTAACCTTTCAGCCTTTGCAATGATGTAAAGATTCAGACCTTGGTGCTAATCCTCTTGCCTGTCAGTAAACCGCTGACCTGTCCTCTGTAATCTTTTATGTTTGTTTTGTTGCTATGCTGGATACAGATAAATCTTAGATTATACTAAATTATATTGTATATAAATGTTGCTTCTAGTTTATGTTATTCAGCTTAATATACACCCGTTCAAAGACCCATTCTGCCATACTATAAGAACTTTTTAGGACAGAGGACACAAAAGGAAACTACAGCCAAAAGGCATTTCTTCACACAAGAGCAGACTGCACAAGCTACCTAGCCAGGTCGAGGTTACTGTGGCTTATTTAAAGAAAGAACCACGGACGGGATCCTCAGATTACTTGGCTACTAAAAACCAAATTAGTTTGATGGGTTGAATGGCCTTTCATTTGCAAATGTTTCCAGAAGTGTTCAATATGGTGAAGATGGACTTTTCCGGCTGTACTGTATGTAAGGTGGGCAACAGCTCTGTATGTAACCCTTTAAAAAAAAAAAAAAAAAAGTGTCTTACCTTAGTATAGTGAAACTGCAAGGGATCATCAGTGGACAGAGACACACAGAGCCCTTTGTGCAGAAACTCACGCAGTGGGTTCTTGGAATACTCCAGGAACAGGCTGTTGTTGCTCAGTGGTGACATGGCAATAGGGATCTGAGCCAGGTAATACAGGTACTGGAGCACTGGGCTCTGAAAAGGGGCGTAAGAACATTTACAGGAACTTGTCTTTTAGTCTACTTAAGCACACTCCAAGACACATACTATATTTCACTCTGCTTGCAATTATGGTATTGATCCTTTATAAAAACCCACCAAAGAAAGGCTTGGATTTATATCTCCTTTAAAAATGAGCTACAGGTCATTGTAATTCTTAGTTATTGATTTCTGTGACCAATTAATGCAAAGTCATGACAATGTTGAAACTATTTTGTGTTTTTGCATGTATTCTTTTTTATATAAATATACTCCAATTCTATACATTACATTAAGTTCTTCTGATAACTTGAAGGTAAGTAGTTTGCATATATTTGAATGCATAATCAGATTAAAGAACATTTTCTTTTTAATGGTTTTTATCAGTCTAAAAAAGGCAACTTAAAAGCAAAATGGTTGCAAACAGTTTGGGCTTTCTAGCTTGTGACTTGAAACAGCTGTTGCCTTGCACTTTTGAGGAACATTGATTGTGAGCTGCCAGAAATGCATTCATATTGATAAATACATATTTCATCTTGAACAGTACTATTGTTTCGACTAGCTATTTCAATTTAGCTCTTGAATTTGCATGTTTAACCACAATACAGCCTACTGTACATGTCTCTGGCTTTTCAGACAGCTCTGGGACATTTTCCCCTTTGTCCCATCTAAATGTGCCAGCAGGAGTCCGTCAGGGCTTTGCACCTGGATGAACAAGTACAACAGTACCTTCTTGAGGTTCAGCCCATGCGAGATGTTGTCTGCCGTGAGGAAGGCAGAGACCAGGTGAGTGATGGAGCCAGCCTCCCCACAGTGTGGTCGGAACAAGAAAGTGCTGAGTCCTCTCTCCCTGTGGCAGTAGAAAGACCATGCTTAATGGAATAAGCCATAGTACACGTTATTTATTTACATACTTTACTTGCTGTGCCTATTCAATCACTGAGAGAGCCAAAGAGCTCTGCTCTTCATTTCTGCAGCACAGCAGAAACCATCTTACACTTATTAGCTCTTGCTTACATAAACAAGTTATAGACAGTGCATACTGAAAGAGGTAGAAACTGGGCAGTGGCCTGGTGGAGAAGATCAGAGTTTGCTCTGGCATTCACAATATACATTGGTGATGCAGCAGTGTGTGGGAGTTGTCAGCCCAGGAACCTCCGACATTGTCTAGTGGCTCCAGAAACTGAGATTTTCATGCAAAGGATAGTGACAATATGAACAGTCTTTCACAGTGAAACTGCTCTCGTTCTTTTGATTTAGAAGATTTGTAGTCCGTACTGTTACTTACTCTTTAAAAATAATAGCAGGATTGTTTCTAAAACTTTGGGTTCAGTCTTGATTTACATATAAATAGGAGGTACTTAATGTCTGGGTTTCCATTTCTACCTGCTATGGTGTATTCTTTTTTTCACAGAAGGATCTTTAGACTAGAGCCGTTTCCTGACACACATAAAGGAGTAGCTTCAGTCACTTACTTCCTGAGGTTGTTGAGCACCATGATGTTGGCATACATATAAAAGAGGTAGTAGCTATAGGGTGGGTTTTCATCTATGGTCCACGCCTCTGGTTTGGGACTCATGTGGGAGAACATATGGTCACTGTGCTTGGACTCATCGTCCACACTGTCAAATCCAGTCACCTGTGAAAGATCAAAACCATGTACTCGGACACACAAACAGCTGAGTGAAAGAAGTAGTAATGATTTCTTAAAACATAAGTAATCATGATATTTGTTCAAATATGCACTACTGAAATCATCTGTTTTTTTCCTAGGAGGTGATGAAAGAACTGCTTTTGAAGAGTAGTTATATAAAACTTCAATGCACTCTATTTAATAACTGCATGGTAAGCAATGGGGAGCATTGTTAGGATTTTCATAAATTCGAAGTAAACTACTTCACATAAATGAAAGAAAATATTACTCTGCAGATTAAACTTTCCAGTTCAGGTAGACGGATCTACTTAAACTTCTCCTTTCTGTGGCAAACGATAGTAATACACTGGTCTTTCTGTTAAGTGATTTTAGTTCATTACACAAACACATTAGTTCAATTATGCACTGCCCCATGAATGCCATATCTCTAAATCCATTTATCACGGAATATGTGCATCAGAAAATGTAGGTTGTGTTAAACCAAGATATACATTTTTGTACATTCTATTTATTTTTATAAAGAAAAGAGAGAGATGTTTTTATTTTATAAAAAAATGGATCCCTTGCATATATACAACTTTAACAAGTGTTGTAACTACAAAATAAGTGGTATTAATAAGAGACATGTTAGAGTACAGGAATAGCAACTACCCTGTCTATGACAGGTGCTATGTATCTACAACTATGGGTCTTTCATCATCTTTAATAAAACAATAATCAGTGCATAACATGTAATCTGTAGAAACAGTTTATATTGTACAAATTCTGTACATCATTTTAATAATTTTAAATCAATTTAAAAACAGTTGCAGAGATTAAGTAATTATCCTCTAGTAAGCCGGTTAATTAGCCTGTATTTTGGGAAGTAACTATTAACTCATTCCCAAGAGGATTAAGAGAAAGAAATTACTCTCCATGTAGGTGAAAGAAAACAGACAACTGGTAAAGAGCTGCTGTATCTGTACTCACATATTTCAAGAAGAGGTGTAGCTCCTTATGCTTCATTGGATTTACTGTGGCCTCAAAGAGAGGCATGAAAATGTTTTCCAGCATTTTTGCAAAGCTTGGTACAATTTTCTTTGATTTAAAGATGTCGCTGAAAAAAAACAAATTAGATTATATTCCTTAAACAGATAAAGCCTGTTTGATATTAGACTTGAATTACTTTTATCAGGTAAAAGGCATTCTAGACTGTTGAACTATAATTTCCTATCTGTAAGAAAAGGTGAGTAAAGACTAGCATACTTAAAGTTAAAAAAAAAATCATGATTTTGGAGGTGGAAATATTGTGGTACTTATTGGTACCATAGTTTACAAATTTCAAACTACTGAACAGCACTTACTATATTCTTGGGATCTGGATGATCCAGCTCATGTTAGGTGAATACACTTTGTGCAGGATAAACCACTTTGCAAGGCTATCCCACTCATCTGGAGAGCGCCCATAGATTGATAATCGAGGCTCTGCGTACTGGTATTTACTCTCTTCCAAGTCATGTGCAACTTCCTAGGGGAAGAGAGGCCCAGCTTCATTGTCTAATATTATAATACCACTCACCAACTTTGTTACAAGCATGAGATTCCCCCCCCCATCTATAACAAAGTCAGATTTACATGATGGTTGAACCCAAGATGATAAAGCCCAGTCATCATGTTTCTCTTGTATTCCATCTCCTCTCTCTCCCTTTGAGGTCAGCAGCTGTAGTGCCTGATCAAAACATTGTGCTGCAGTGTCATAAAGGATAATTGGCCTCAGACTCTTTTAGAATATAGTATTATTTCATTGGAATGGAGAGAAACATTGGAAAATAATTTGGTTGATCTTATACTTTTTTTTTACTGGCCTTTGGTTTGTTCACGGTACCTTGATGAGACTTGCAAAGTATTCTCCTTGAGTGTAGTTGTCAGTTTTCAGGTAGATCTCCCTGAGCTCACTGGCACCCACTGGGTTGTACTTGGAATTAAATTTGTCAAATCGGTGAAACGTTTGCCTCCCCTGTAAATTGAAACAGACAGGTCAAACCACAAATCTGTGCATTATCCTTTTAGCTCAGGGGACACTTAAGCACATTAGCCCCAATACAAACTTCCCGAGAAAATTTCAGCTTTTAATATTCACAGAAGTACTGAGAAAAGTGTTAGAAATGTGAATGAACTCGGATACCTGCCTACTTGGGTAATGGGCAATTATAAAAAGTATGTACAGTAAAATAACTATGAGCAGATGTGAAGAGAAAGGTTTAACAATTTTCCATACTGATGCCCACATTTGCATTTTATTAAATGTGGTGCTCTGTTGAAATTCTATACCACATAAATTTACATAAGCAAATCACTGTTTTAGTAACTTTTTATAAAACATTAGTTGAATAATTCTCCTTAAGAAGCACGTGTTGTCTTAAAGGCTTACCGCGTGCACGTCTAGGGAGTCCACAGTCAGGTCATAAGGGTCCATGTGAAGGTTATCAAACACCTGCTTCAAAGTGAGCTTTTTTCCCCCCTTCTCCATCACCACCTTATCCGCATCATTCTTGTACGTGCTTTGTATGAAGTTCAGTAGGTGCTTTTGGTTCATGCAGGCTGCTGCATGAATGTGAGTATCTACCTAAGATTAAAAAAAAAGGCAGATGTTAATCCTCTTGAAAATCACTGGAAAACCATGGAAAGATGTCCACTGCATTCATTTCCATACAGCTACAGAAGAGTGTCTCGCAGTTACAGCGGCCCTTGAAGTTTTAGAAGTCAGGTTTAGATGCCTCATCTTTGTTCTGCAAATATCGGCTCGAAAGCTCAGAAAAATGAACACAAACCTTCCTGACGTTATAAAAATCTCTATGAGGGACGCTCTTCAGTTCTTTAAGCTCTGCTATTTCATTCAGCATCTCATGCAGGTAGAACTTTGATGCCAGGAAGTTCAGTCGTCTATGGCAGTAGGTTTTTCTGTCAATACACAGGGAAAAACTTGTGAGGCCAAGAAGTCATGGCAATACGTTACACGTACTTTCTCAAAACACAGAAAAATGAAAAAAAAAAGTCTGACAGCAGGAGCAGTCTAGTGCATTTCTTAGGTGATTGTAATGGCATGTTTGTTAATGTACTACGGTAGCCACACATGGTGTCCGTTTGGTCATTATTATGATTTTCGATAAATCGAAAGCAGAAAAGAGCAGAGGTTGCGCATTGTACAGGCAATGAGTTCTCCAGCCCCTGCCACACAATAATACAAAGAACTTCTTAACCATGTTGCCGTTTTCCAATAGGTTAGATGAAGTACTGTATATGAAAAAGTAGGATATTGGATTAGAAAACATTGATTAAATGGCAAAAAGCCTAAACTCAGCGGTATAATAGTGTCCCCTTTGTGGCTTCTGAGATATCACAACTTCCAGTACAATGTTGTGAAGATTCTGGATTAATTCTTTTCAATGCATATTCAATTTTCAAAGCAGTTAAATTGCATTTAATAGCATATGTAGCATTCTGAGAACACCGTAAGACCATAAGGCAGGACTAAGAGGAAAAGAGCTACATTTGTCAAATGGAATTAACTGGGATTCGTGTAGAGGCTGTAAAAGGAACAATACACACTCTTTCTTGGTTTGTAGCTAATGTAAGGCAAAGCACCATATTTACTGGGATGTCTCCATTAGAAAGATTTTATCTCATATCTGAAGAGACTTATAGTAGTTTAGCAATTAAACATAATTGGGAAGGACTTTCTTCTGGACTCATATTAAAAGAAATGCTTTTAAACAATTATTTATTTAGTACCTCTCCACAGAGGTATAGTTAGGAAAAAAGTTTTTTCCAGGGCTATTTTTACCAGTTACACCAGTGTGCTATACGTTACTTTGCATTAGTGGTATAGTGTTTTTTTTCATTCACAGCCTGTTGAAAACTCCACTCACGTCGGCCCGTCTGCGATCATGGCCAGAACCTGGCTGAGGTCTATGGCGAACGTCTCCAGGTCAGGGTAGGGCAGGCTCCTCGGCTGGTTCTGCTTCACAGCCTCGGCATTGTCGTACACTATGATGATGCCATCCTTCATCCTCAGCTCGTAATTCAGATTTTCTGGCACATCATCACTGCTGTAGGGGTCTTCCCCTTCTTCTGGGCAGGGACAAATGTCTAGGGGAAGTGTCATGAGTCTCATTAATCTTCCAGTGTAAACAGTGGAAAACTACTCCCTATAATGCATTTCACTCAGACAACCCTTTAGGCTGGGCCCCTTCTAAAAATATACGGTGCAGTAAGCGGTCCCATGGCGGATATGCTCTTCATACAGTGGTATTTTTTTACGTCATGGGATTTCTCATAATCAAGCACATATCACTTAATTGCTTATTTGTGTGCCTGTATTTATTCTAAAGATGCATGCTATACATTTCAGATTTTTAGTGCCTGGTCCTATTTTCCCCCAGTTTGCCCACTTCGGAGTTCTTTGCCAACAAGGAAATCGCATCTTTTGTTTACACGTGTAAGAGTAGCAAAAATTTAAATATTTAATTTAAATGATATTTAAGTGTAGTAAACACTTTTTCCATTCATCCTGCTATATAAATTATCCAGTTTTGCATATTTACTGACAGTTATTAAATAAGCATTTATTACAAAGGCGGAAATATACAGCAGAGAACCAAGAGCATTTGTTGCATTTTAATGCCCTTTATATTTCTGATCTTTAGTATTTGATCTACAGTATACGGTAACAGTACCTGGCATGACCTCATCCTCCTCTCTCCACTTTTCATTTTCAGCACCGCGCAGGAACTGGGCTGTAGTCCTGGGAAACCGGTGGTAGGCCAGTTTTGAATACTTCTCTCGGATATACAAAGCTTTCAACAGACTTTTTGAAGCCTGCTCGTAGTCCTCCACTGTGATCTGAAAGGAAGCGTTTTAAAATTCAAGTATGTTACAGTTCTTCCAATATTGCACAAGTCTTTTATTCTGTCTGTCATAATTTTACGGTTTTGGAAGTTGCCGATCCATGTACCAATATTCATTCTGCAAGGGCTTGAAGTATTTTGTGATCTCTCAGTGAAAACAAGTTGGAATTGCCTAGTATTTTTCTGTTTACATGAATATTATCTTATAATTTCTTGTGAGTTTAGTAAGTATTGAAGTGATTGTTATACAATCGACGGACTTTAAAGGCTTCAGTAATCAAAGTGATTTGAGGCATTTTTAGGTAACGCCTCTTTGGTTGGTGGGTTTCTGTCTACTTACTGTCTACTGCAGTAAATAGACCAGGGAATGGTATAAGGATTATCCTTAATTAAATTACGCAATTTGCAACAAACGTTTGGTAGAGACAACAGTAGCCAAGTTCAATTTCCCTCAGCTGTCGTAACTCTTATCTTATTTAAAAAAAAAAACACCACACTTAAGACTTTTCTCCTTCACATTCATCTCCTGCGCCCCTCCTCCACCCCTTGGTCTCTCCTCCCTCTGCTTGGGCGTCCCACAGCCAGGTGTCTGGACCTCAGCCAAGTGAGTTAAGCCAAACATTCAGTAAATATTTTTTTAATATATTTAATTCTTGGGTGTTGTTATTCTTCTCAAAAACGTTTTTGGCACCACATGCTACAGGTACACATAGTCCTCAACGATCCTCACCTCATTTCTTAATCTGACATCATTATGCAGCATAACCGTTCAAACGGCTATGATTCAGCTGTTTCATCTCATTGCATGAGATGGTACTGCGCCTGGCTCTCGCCAGCCAGTGAGGAGAAAAGGCACGAACAGATCGGTCTCTGAACAGCTGTGTTAGTGGTACGAGTATGAGGTATGCAATATGAGTTCGGATCAGTTAGCTTCAGTGTGGGGTCAGAATCAGACAGAGCGAAGAGAGAGTGTCGTTACCCCTGCACAGTAATCTCCACTGATGGTGACCCTCTGGAATTCTGGGACACTGTCCAGCATTGACGTGGGGGGAGAGGTGGGCGAGAGCAGAGGGGTGACCACTGACAGGGCCCATTCTGGATTGACAGGAATCTGCAAGGACATAGACTGGGAACGGATCAGCTTGAAACTCTTCTTCCTGAAAAATAAAACAACAATGCCGACAAATGAAAACCTTTACTCTCAGTGAAGACTATACCTGCTTGGACATACCTAATGATTGAGTATGTTTCCAAGCATACCCGTCACGTTTGGCATAGGGACATGTCTGTGAAGCAGTGTTCTGAATAGATCATTTTTTATTTATAAATGTTGATAGGATTGTTTCAGTGAAATTAAAGTATAAATCCTCTGGTCCTATATAATCTGAGTATCCCCAACTTGATTTTCCTTTATTAATCAAGATAGCATTGTACGTTTGTGCTATTGTAAATCCTAATTTAAAGTGAAATTTTAATTTGCTGATTTTACCATCAATGGACATTTTAAGGTTCTCAACATAAATACTTTTATCCACATTTCCAAAAAAAGTGAGACACAGCCTTGTCATTATTCAGCTTCTTCTGGAATTCTTTGCTGTGTGTTTTAAACTCAGCTGCAGACTGTCCTGGTGTTTGAATTTACCATTGAATAAGTTACAAATAAGTGGTAATAATACAAGACTGAGACCAATATTTTTCTTTAATTACCACAACCTAGAAAGCAAATACTACTGTCTCAAAATAACTTAGCCCATATGTTTCCATTTATTGAACATCTTGAACGTTCAATAACTGTTGCTGCTGTAACTCATTCTCCTAGCAAGATTGTTTTCTTTGTCCCAGTTAATTATACAGTGCCCCTTAAATGCAAATGTGCATTTACAGATAGGTCTTCCACTCTGCTGAGTGTAGCAGTCCTCAACAAAAAGATTTCCTTGAATGAATTGTTGTTAAGTTAGAAGACGTGTCAGTTAAGGAGTCGAATACCGCATGTTGAGTAAAACCATACCTTCCCCTGCCAGAAGCGGGGTCGTCGTGAACGTGCCCCGCAGGGCTGGTCAGCTCACCTCTTGGCGGTCTCCTCGGAGTGCTGCTCGGCCAGCTCCTTCTGCAGCTCGCGCTCCTTGGCCTGGTGCAGGCCGATCGGGCAGTCCTCCTCCACCGTGAACAGGGACAGCGCATCCTTGGTGCCCTCCTCCCGCAGCGCTGAGGCGTACACCTTCTCCGCTATGCGGCGCACGTCCTCGTCCACCTCGCTCAGGGAGACCTTGGGGAACTGCCGCGGCATCTCTGTAACGGCGGGCCACAGTCAGGTCCCGCTGTCCCTAACTGGGCTCCTCACCAGCCACGGCCACTGTGACCCGACAGACACGGCGCCTCTTCAAATGTTCATCATTTAAAGCAGTTCAGCATCTGAATCCCGTTTTAGTTCTTGGGCTAAACACTTTGCTTCGTACTCTGCTATACCTGTACCTTTCCATGTACACTATTTTTCTTATGATCAGGATGTAAAGAGATGGGAGGCATTTATTGGATAACATCTTTAAACTGCATGTAGTTTAACAATCAGCATTATGGTGAAAATAGGGTCTTGTCTAATAGTTTTTCATTAATGTGCTACATTTGCAACTACTGTAGCTCCCCTAAAAAGCTATCAAGTGTTCCCTGTTTTTTACATAAGTACTCTATTGTGGTTTTAGGAGAATTTGCTTATTTAAAATTTGTATTTTATCATTGTATTTGCAATCTACCCCAACAACTGAGAACTCATTTTCTCCTAATCATCGGTCCAATACATTTTTGGACACAGACCAAAGCACGTTTAAATTAAGTGAAGAGCTGTAGAGGTTGAAAACAAAAAAGGGTTGTTTTAGCAAATAGTGCACAGACTGCTAATGTACTTGAAAGAGCTTTCTCCAAGGACTTCAGGTTCCAAGTACTGTCATTTTGCACACAAATACAATGTAAAACATTTGCTACTTTTTTTAACAAAAGGTTTGCACAGTATATAACATTGATAGTAAATTGTTAATTTTCAAGGTTGAACTCCATATCCTTATAGGTTGATATAGAATATATATTTGACATATATATTCTTGCATCTTCAATTTTTCAGAGACCGTGATAATTAGCTTAATATTAAACACTTTGACACCTGCCAGCATAACACTCTCCTGTTACACACAAACAAATTCCTAGGAAACTGGTTTCCAAAAATGTACAGAGACAACACCCAAAATATAATTGCATAAAGTACAATAAGTTTCATATAGGACATGCAATATATTGTGGTTTTCTTCATTACGCATCACAATGCACTTGTTAGTGCTGTTCCTGTAAATAAACCAAATTTTGTGTACATTTAAAAATTCAGGTTTAAGCTTTTTGGAACAGTGAAATTATAATTTAGTCATATTTAGACTATAAATATTTATAGTTTTAGAATTAACATGAGTTGTTAATGAGTTTACAAGATGATTGTAATAGGTATATAGGTAAATAGGTATCTGTCTTGCTAAAGACACTTAAGAACACAAGCTGAGTTTTAAGGGACAATCACCCTGAGTTAAAGTCTCAGGCATGTGATTGGTCAGACTATACTTGTCCAAAGATACTTGCTGTGCATTTTAATGCTAGTGACCAGTGTGAGCTCTGTGGGGATGGCTTCCACATTACTCAGTAGTATGCATGTAGAAATACAGCTGACTCAATCATAGCAATTGCTTGTTCCATATTATGGAGGAGGTGGAGTATGAAGTGTTACAAATTTAAAAGTTGTATTACAGTTTTGATCTTTGTCATTTGTGAATTTCTGTGCTGGAAAGTCACTATTAAGAACAACTCATTTCAAAATAGCCACTGAATATTCTATGTGCAGACTTGTTTGTCTTCTGGATTTACAGTGCTAATCATAATCAAGCTTTTAACACTGACTGACCCTAAACAGAGCCACTGCAGAATTGTTGGCAGAATATTGCAATTGCAGAAGCATGGTGAGGGAAGATCTAAAACACAAACCACAAGAGCAAATCAACATGTACGGTAATGCTCTGTCTCGCAGTATGCCTGGAGCAGTAGTTTAAGGTAAAGCGTATCATTTTCAATCTGGACATGTATTTGTTAGGAGAATTGTAGCATGGTATTTTACAGTTCTGTTACAAGAATTGTAAACGGAGTCAAATGCTAAATGTTTAAAGGTTTTTAAAATATATATATATATTACAGATTAGCAAACATTATGGAAGCATTCCCGCTTTGTAGCCTCTCAGTGTTCTTTGTAAAGCTAATTGGATTACTATCTCTGAAAAATTAGGAGAACATTACTCTAGCACAAGTTACAGAGGAGAAGGCTGTAAGATGAAAAACAGCTTACTGGTTCTGTTTTTTGACAGCTGTAAACATGCCATTAGGTTTTCGATCATATGCACTTATTGCCTCATTGCAATTTCAACACCTTAGTCTTAGTCATATTACAGTAAACACAGCACTGGATAAAAACACTGATACTCCTGCACAGTATCAAGTTAGCATCCATTATAACTGATGTGTGCATTAGCAGATGTTTACTGCAATGTTCGGGCACACTTTCACTTTAGAAATAACCACTGGATTGCTAAGGCAAGGGTGGTGTTTGTGTTCAAAAGAGTGTAAACTGATTGCTCACAGATTCACAACTTTTTTTGTTTAGGCAGTGCAGTGTTTTACAGCACTGTGCATATATTCTGACTATTCAAATATGATAGCACAACATGCAAATTGTTCTCCATACCCAGTTAAACTGCGCTATGTGGTATTTTAAGCATTTCTAAAAAGCTAAGTGCTCTTTAAGAAGCTTATCGGTTTACCATATAAAAAAAAAAGTTTTGGTCCTAATCATAAGAAATACACCTGTAGCCAAGTGCAGGGGTGTGTCTCCTGCAATACCAGAAAGCCATTTATTCCTGGTAAAAGTTACAGCAACTCTTTCCAGTCTTGGAAATTGGTACTACACCCTAGATGGGATGCCAGTTCACTACCAGGCGTTCAGAGGTACACAGAGACCACACTTAATTAACTGGACAGCATGTCTTTTGAGAGGGCGTATGAATGAGCATATGCAAGCTTCACACAGAAGAGCTGTGTGCCGCCCTGCTTACTGGCACTGCACCAAGCCATCTGCTTTTCACACTACACACCCCTAATTAAACGCCTCTTAAACCTGTTCTCTCTATGAAGCTGTTGATTCCATGCGAAAAGCAATTTAGAAATATACCTCATCATTGCTACAGAATGGCTGATTTGGACTCCTAGGTCATCCTAAGTGTTACTGAGGTTATATTCAAGCCCCAGCTCCAAGACAGTTTGACACTTGCAGTAATGTCAGACTGCTTTGGGGGCGGCATGTTTATTTATGTTTGTTTCAGCTTAAGCTTAACGTAATTGAGCATTATTATTTTCTCAATAGGACATGCATTAAAAAAAAAACTCTTTTTGGTTGATTTCAAATCAATGCTGTCAGTGCTATCAGTGAATCAACTTTATACAAAAATGTATTAAACATTTCAATTTAGTAACTTGGAACAAAAATTGTAGTCCTTCAGGAACAGACATTTTCGTTTACTAGACAGAAGTTAGTACACACCCATGAGGGGGAAAAATGTCTGCTCAATCTGGAATAATACATAACACTGCTAAAATATAATGGGGTTAATACTACCTTACACAATACTTTCTGTTTCTCAGGTAGTGTATATGGGACCAGCAGTCTCGTTGGGCAGTTTGGTCCACTCACAGAAAGTTTATGAGGTTTTCTGGGATATTTTTGCAAAGGTCAGTTGAGGACAGCCAGCACGTATTCAGAAGAACTGGCTAGGTCACGGCACAGGTGAAACTGTGTGTGTCCTTTTAGTTATGTCAACTAATATCACGTGAAGAGGTTTGTGTTAGCTAAATACCAGCTACATTACAAGTCAAGGTTTTAAGAAAAACAGAGAAGCTGATACACTGCAGGTGAGGGACATTTCGCTCATTCTTGTCCCTGGTTCCCTAATATCTTGGCATTCCTGAGCAGATCGGTGTCACCATTTTAAAATCCATGATACAAGCATCAATGGCAAACCTACCACTTTAAAAGCAGTGTTAATACAATGGTGTTTTCATTCACAAAACACAATCTCAGATTATTGCATAAACTGTATAAACTTTAGTTATCACTATAAAATAACAGTAAGGGATTTTCTAAAATGTTTTATGTGCTTTCATAAAGCAGTAAGCCTCATTATTCAGGGTTTAAAAAGAGCAGGACATTTTTGATGCGCCAGGAGTTATCTAATGAATCAAGAATGGTTGGCTCTTATTATTACTAGTCTCTAATTTGCATATACAACTTTGAAATACAGGCACTCAATGACACTCTTGTGAAGAAAAAAAGATTAGATTTTTAAAGTCTTCCTTATGAAAAGCTGTATTATTTACATAATTTAAAGCCACTTATTGTGGCTTTATGATAAGAATTTATATCAATACAAAACTTATTGTCTCTTAACGGTGCCGAGTTGTTTTAAGAAGAAATCTCTCCTTCTTTCCCTCAGTAAGAGCTATCTGATCCAGATTTCCATGACCCCATCTCAGTAAGGTCAGGACATTTTCCATATTACAAATGAAGAATCGGTGTAGTTCTCATGTGCACTTTTGTATAAACAGTATACACCGAGAGACACTGCAAGCACAACAAATCAATATTGGATCAAAGAGTTGTTTTTAATGCCTCTCTGTAGTTTTGCTTGCTTCCATATATGGCAAACTTCAGTCTACAGCAACTGAGATCGATACCCAGGGATTCAGAGGTTGGCGACTTAAGTGTATTTCAAATATTGTCCTAATACTCCCATGTTTCTTGACAGTATACAAGGATGAGAGAGCAGGGTCTGGGTGTCTTTGTACAGTAACTGTTATACCATATTTTTCTTTAAAACGTTATTACAGCACATCTATCATAAAAACAAACAAGAATATCATTGTGTCCACAGTCTGTGCCAGGGCTAGTTCCCACTACAGGCCACCAAGCAGAGCTTCAGCAAGCTGATCACTTATGTACAGTCATTAGGTCTAATTCTGGAGCAGGGTTAAGTGTCAGAACTGTAAACGGATGAGCAGCGTACGTTCTGTGCACATGGAACTTGAGGTGCCCAAGTGCTGTAAGCGATTTCAACACTGTAAGACATAAATTTAGGACACTGGACTAGGAAGGAATATCATTGTTTCACCTCTTTCCACACATTTCAGCCCTTCGCAAGTGCTAAATGCGAGCAGATTCAGCATTACACCACTGGTGTACTGTACCGACCAGACATGCCGCAAATAAATCCCTTTCAACAAACGTGCCTTACCAGCAATAAGCTTCGCTTTTATCAACATTTCAATTAAATTCTTGTCAGTGTGTAAACAACATTAATTAATATCTGAATTATTCATATTGACAAGCGTTTATTGAGGGGGTATTTTTTCCATAGGATATATGTTGTCATTGGTGCGATAATGAGGTGGCCTTGAACAGGGAAAAAGGCTTTGTCATCCACCATTAAGTCAAAAGGCAGGGAAACCAAGAGAATAAATTATCTCCCTCTGTATACAAAGCCTGAAGGGTCCTATAACCCAGTATTGATTCAATAATGGATTCTCATGAATAACTAATGCCTGCTTCCCTGCCATTAAAAAAAACATCTACAGGATATTTCACTAATTAAACAAACAAAAGACAACACACTGAATCACAGTTACACAGTTTTAAGTTTATAGCTTATGTTCTAGAAGAAAATGTATTATGACCTAGTAACATTTTAAACTCTAGGCACAGGCTGCTTTCCGCTGTAATTTCACTTGGATTCTTTTTTTTAAGAACATTGTACCTCTCATTAAATTCTTAAAAGAATCCGTTAAATGCTCCTTTTAAACATGAGCTGCTGGACCACCCCACACAAAGCAAGAGAGCTTACCTTACCTTCTGGACTCGTCAGTGCCATTTTCATTTAAATATTGCTCGAGTTCAAAGACAAAGGTGCTGCAGATCAGCCAGCTGTGCTCGGACACCGTATCTGGTCCAGTCCAGCTCTAAAACTCAAACTGTCGTTGGTGGAGTTTATATTTTCTTGAGTGTCCTCTCTATTTTAAGAAGCCGATGGCATCAGAGGTAATAATCCTTATGGTATGCAACAACAGCAAACATAAGGGAGCTTGTTTCGATCCCTACTATGATTTGGGGTGAATTTTATCACCCACTGAATCCACTGTGATCGAAGGCTCAGAAAACTAAGAAACAACCGATAAGTTTTCCCATTTGTAAGAATCCACTGATAAAAAGGAAATGCCATGCGCAGACAGTGAATAACAGCGGTGTCTCACATATTGCATTACTCTAACACATTAAGGGCACAAAAGCCACACACATTCTGTTTCTAGAACTTGCAAGTGTTTTCCAGGAGAGGGATTGGGTAGCTATCACTAGGGCAAATCTGTTCCAGAGCCTTACTGCAGAGCTCTTACACTGACCTTGGCTTACACCAATAAGCCGCATAATGTTACAGGACTCGCAGCTCAAAATAAATAATCCGTATTAAGTTATTTGGATCTCGGTAAGTCATGTCATTCATCAAAGAAAGAATTTTGTTTATTTTTATTTTCCCCGCTGAGGGCTGTAACAGATCCAGCCCTGCGATAACTAAAAAGATTTAAAACTAGGTGATGACATTGAAATGCCAGCTTGCTGACTAATGTTTCATTCCTACTCCTCCTGTCTGACTACAGGCGATCGAAACAAAAGGGGAATGAAACATCCATGTTCTGAGAAGGATGCTTGGGCCTTCTGTTTAGAGAACAGGATACAGTCAATCAGGAATTTATAGCAGATGCAAAGCACTGTAAGCACTACAATCTAAGTGCACAAGCTTTAACTATAAAATATACAGTATTACCTTTATTCTTTATTCTGCTTTGGAATGGAATTTAGCCTCCTGCCTTCTCGATCGAAAGCTTTGCAGAGAACGCAAGCCAGAGAGATTTGTTTTTATAATTTCCCAGCCCAGCGTATCCTAATACAAGTGCTCAGGCTCAAATTTCCTTTTGAGGAAGTGAACGCCTACCTTATAACATGGCTAACCTTCAAACCAGTTCCTACTGAGCATGCCTGTGTTTCTAAAAGGGATCAGTCAAACAATGATTCACTTATACTTTTCTGAGACCTATAAATAACTTACACCTGTAAGTTTAATGAGAGGAACAAATTGCCCCAAAGACCTATATTGTTATCTTCTTTTATCCTGACAGTTTAAAAAAAAAAGTGTTCTGTAAGTACTCAGAAATGGCTGAAGATTTTTTTTTATTATTTCCTTTATTGATGTGGGAGACTGTAGAGCTGCAAAAACCAATAGATCAAATGACAGGAAGTTTTTATCTTGTTAATGGTGGAAAATGCAGATCATCATGTTATTCACCAGAAAACTGATTTATTGTTGATAGGGTAAATCTCAATAAAGGGTATGAGCCTAGGACTACAGATCAGCAAAATAAATTGCTTTTTCTTGACAACATTCACAAAGTACTGCACAGCTGATAATGTGTATGACCTCTTCCAATTCGCTTATACTTTGATGCACTGTAAAGAAATAAATCGCTGAAATGGGTGAAGTTAATATAAACAGTTTTACCCCTTGTAGTCTGACCTTATCGGGTATTTGAAGCTCAGCAAGGTTAGGCTTAGTCAATACTAGAATGGGAACTGCAAAATAAGACCAGGTTGCGAATGAGAGTACTGCTGGTAGACCAGTAGGTGGCGATCTTCTGTCTGGACAAGAATTTCCAGGCAACTGCCCCAGGGACCCAAGACAGTGAGCTTTAAGATGCCCTTTTCTTTAGCTTAGACTTTAAACCAAGCTAGCAAGAGTAGAGGTGTTTATCCTAGTGTCCCGTTTTAATCCATACAGTAGCCTCCTTAAAGTCCCCCCTTAATTCACGTACTGGATAATCTCTAATGGTGGTGCAGAATGGCTGCTGTGCATCACCTAGATGAATAAAGAGAATCCTGCTCTATGTGCAACACCTTGGGATCCTTTGAGACAAATGCAAGGTATTATTATAATAATAATATACTGTATCCGCTTTCAGTTATGGGGTATCTCACCTCCGATACCTTTTCAAAATTCAGACTGAAACTTGAAGACATGCATCTCGTATGAAGACAAATTATCAAGCCCCAATGGCAGCAAAAATGAACTCCATAGAATTATTTTCTGCAGTTTTAAATTATTTCTAAAAAATGTCTCAAAGTTTATAATACAGACTTATTGTAAAAATGTTACCAGATTTGTTTAAAACATCTTAATAAAGCCCCCTTGAACCCTTTAAGTCCTACAGCCTGTGACTATGTACAAGCAGGATATAAAGGGTATGGTAGAAAATCATTGTGTAGGTGTTTTGCTATGCATACGGTATGTATTTCAAATGCAGTTGCCTGAAAAGTATTCCTTATTCTTCTCTTGTCCAGAGAGGAGTGCTGCTCTCTCTGGTGCCTCAGTTCTGATAACTCTTCCGACAGCTAGAGGAAACCTTTTTAAAACTGAAAGAATGAGTCCCTTGGGAAAGGTCCTTGACTATACATATGCAAGACCCTAAAGAGGAAAGAAATATTGGTGAGCAAGATTGTTAAGGATAGGGGTGTTAGTAGGCACATCCCTCATACTGTAGATCAGTGTATGTCCCATAACACACACACAAACCTGTCTGAGGATCTGAAGTAGGAGAAAAGCCCTTTATTTACAGTCACTAGTGTTACCAGTAATTGATTGTAATTATGCTGGGTTTAATGTTTTATGATACAGGTTGAAAATAAGATCAGAACATTTACATACACTTTAAATATCAAGTGTTTTGAATTGCAATTAATAAAAATAATTCTTGGCATTTGAACTCTATCAAAAAATGATCCAAAAACACTTTACATGTAGGACAGAATCCACTTCATCAACCACTGAAGTGCAGTCATTATGAGCCTATTAAATTAAGGGGAACTTTAGGGAGGCCAGGTTGTGCAACCCTAGAGTGGTATTAAAACTGTGTGGGTTTTTCAAATTGATTTCCAAGAGACAAACTGATTAAATAAGGTGAAATATGTAAACTGTAATGGTGTTCATTCTATCACTGGAAATTGCAATTGTCAGTTTCAACCATTGTCAAAGCCATTCGTTTCTGAGAATTAATGCGTTCTTCTCAGCAAAAGACACTTAAAGATCACTGCATACCATTCCTTCTACAGTCTTTCTCAGAAAATAATTGACGTGGAAGTCTAATGTCCTACTTGTTCTCAACACAATAAGAGTGAATCAACATTAAAGAGTCAATCTTTCAGTACTCTAAATGGGAATTCAGAATGTTTCAAAAATCCATAAAAATGTTATGGAGTACTGCAAACTATACAGTAGGAATCTAAAGTTTAATATACCAACATATGAAATAAGTGATACAAAGAGTGGGTGGATTTGAAACGAATGTTTATTGTTCATTATTTTATCTTTGTTCTGTATTTCTGGATTTCACCGAGTTATGAAACAGGTTAACTGCATCACTATACTTACAATAGCTTGTAAATTACAATAACTTGTGAATTTGAGATGCTTTTAATGCTACAAACTGTATATTCTATGTGAGCCACCTTAAAATAAAGACACTATTGCTAAATAAAGCAATGACTGTCAATGCCAGGCTATGAATATCACCAGGTGTTGGGTAGTTTTAGGCAGCACCTATTATAGTAGTCGCTCAGCTCAGCTGGCATTACAAAGCACTTATAACACAACAACAGCGTTTCAGTCAAACGATATGCAGCTATGACTGTTTTAACATCCACCTTTTAGCACAGGAAGGACTAATCTCACAATTGAATAGCCTGTGCTAGAGCCCATGACATCAACCTTGTTTTGAGTAAAACAGGTTGGTAAAATACATGTGGAATTTTCCAGTCACGTTTCTCCCTTTATTGTTTTCAGGTTTGCTTGGCGGTCCAAATAACATGTAGTAGATAGGCGACGTGCTAAACTACCTGTTTTTTGCACTGCAGTGTTGGAATGCAGAAGATCAGACATCTGTACTATAATGCACACAGACACACAGCTCTCAACCTCCGAACAAGCCTTGAGCATTGTCCGTTGCATCTCACCATTAGCACACAGACAGTTTTCCATTACTAACTGGGATCTCATTTGACGAGTGCCAGAAAGTGCTGACTTTCCATACTGCAAAATGTTCTGAAGTCTATCATTGCTCTTATCTATGCTAAAGAAAGCTCTGTGGTTTCAACCAAAAGGCTTAAATAAACTCCGTATAATGCAGATTATGCATCAGCCCATCACAAATCATATCTCTAATAGGCAACCAGCAGTCATTCTGTTAAGAGTTAATCCAGGCAGGTTAGCGTACTTCCCCAGAGCACTTATACAGCACTGACCTCCAATCAGACCAACCTAAGCATTCCCAGTTTCCACAAACTCCCTTCATTAATCCAAGTACTGTACATACCATTTCCAAAGACTGGAGTGGACTGTTGTTTAGAGGAGGCAAAGTCTCTTCTTTTGATCATACTCATCTTCTGATCCTGGTCATTTTGTTGAAAGGAAAACAAGCATTTAGGCCTGACATAACCAATGAATTACAGTGCTGCCCATTAATGATTAACAAACTCAGCCATATCTAATTAACACTCGGTTTACAGGAATGATGGCAGATTCAAATACATTGGGTAAACCAGGCTACATGTGTATAACATCATCATCATTACTATTACTATCAATCACCCTTTTTACATTTGGAATTGGACATTGAGTTTGGAAAGGACCATGCAGAGAAATCATGCAAAGGGCTCCGTTTGTTCTCCAGAGGTTAATGGGCTAGACATCCGAGTGAAATGTTTTTACTGATGCAGGGCAACTGCAAGGCGGCCCCAGGGCTGGTGACATGAATCAAATGACATCTCTTAGAGTTCCAAAGCTGATTTAGATGAGCTACAGAGTGACAAACCCAGACAGATTAGCTGCATTTTAAATGAGACTTGGGTAAGGCTTCACATTCTCAGTGCCTGCGATTTTAACAGCCCTGAATGTGACCAGTCAGCACCCCAGTATGTGGGAGCCAGCAATGAGTTTTCATAGTGCATCCCAAGTCCTGGGTCTTCCTGTATCGTTTTTCTATACTCTCCATCTGTGCAATGACATCAGGCCATTCCCTAATCCCATAAAATCATGAGAGGATAATCCTGTAGGGCAGGCATTGTGTGGAACCACCTTTAAAACAATATAGAAATGCATTTTCCAAAAGATTTTTACCTATTAGATTTTGGTCTGGGCTTCTGCAAAATGGCAAATAAAAACAGTTGAGTTGTTGCTTAAAAAATAAGCAAGGCATGACAAATATTTAGAAAAAGGTCACATGTTTACGGGAACATGCAAAATACTTGTAAAAAAGATGGTTGACTGCACTTTAAGAAAAAAAGCTTGTCACTCCACCACAGAGCTGCAGCTTCAACATGCCACACTCGTGCTCTTCACAGATAAGTGAAAGAGGAAGGAGAAACTAAACTGAAGGCACATTATGCTAACTAGTAACACCAGCAATGCTTAATTTGTGTTGATCCTTTCTGCAATGCATCTATAAAATGAAAGATGTACCCTGTGCATAACCGTTTTGAATCCCCCCTTCTTATTTCATTGCTGTAAAAGGCAGGACTTAGACCGTTTGTGACAGCCAGGTCACACAACACATTACAGAGCGCTGAAGCCACAGAGCTTACATTTCAAGCCAGTGTGTGGTTTCTCATGTTTACATTTCAAGTCAAGACTCGCCCAGCAAGCACTGTACCGGTTTTCTCAAACCTGAGCTTGGTTCCGAAAAAGAATGCTAAATAATGCCTATGTTTTTTTGCTAACATTTATTAATTCTTGCTAAGCATTATGTTTGTTTCTAAAGAACGACGCAAAATCTTACGGAAACAGTTACGGAATATGGTCTGGTCGATGACAAAAGAGAAATAGACGTTCTCATACCTAACCACTGTACTGTTTTAGTCGTGGCATACAGTAGGGATTTTTTGCATCAGTGTATGAAACTCCAAAGATTTCAGTGTACTTACCTCTGGCAGTCTCAGCACCTTCTAAGTTTGAACCCTCTTCCTTGTTGTTGCACCGGATATATGAACGTCTTACAATTTCTGCTCTTCTTGCGGTTGTTGGTGATGATAAGCATTTAGCGCAGGGCTCCCGGGCATCAGAAACATCCGACTTAACTCTTTCACTGCCGTTACGTTTTCAATCTGTTTTACTGTGGAAAACAAAGCAAATCAGCAACACACAATAAAAAGCAACACTTCTCAATATTAACTAAATATAATAGCTAATGCTTTTTATTAACAAAATAGGATGTTTTCCATTTGTGAGAGTTCCTTGTAATGAAACGTTTTTTTCTTTTAAAGATTATATTTATATTTTAAATATATTTAAAAATTATATTTAAGTTGCTTTCTTCTCGTTCTCCAAAATGATACACGCACATCTGTGCCCATTAATTCCTGATGATACATGTTCAATTTTATAATTAGGCAACACAAGTTTCTTTTTTTGTCGGTTGCTTCTCCGTATTTCCCCAAATCGGCCTGTAAATTTTAAAAAAATGTTTAAATTCAACACAATTGGCACCGGGTATTAAAAAATCCGGAAGTATTCTAGTTATGCATAGTTAAAAGGTAAAGGCGATGTGTTCAGAAAATCAGCACTGGTGTGATCATTATCTTGGCAACCGAAATTTATAGGAAAATGTGTATCACAATTCATTAAAATAAGCCCAACAACAATATTATGTTTACAACAATCCAGTAATTACTTTTTGTCTCTGTACGCATGGAAGTACCTCAATATTACTTCCTGCTATTTTCACACTTCTAATGTCAGGAGAAAGAGTTATTCTTAGTTTTATTCCTGTGCTAATTGAATATAATATTAATGGTTTAGAAACATCATTTTAATTTTGCATCCTGGTCTTTTAGCCTTTTTCATCCGGCTTGCTTTAACTTCCTTCACAGGTATCACGAGGCGGGTGTGTCACCTTACCTGGAGTTTACCGGTTTTTTCTATTTAAATAAAGTCCAGACTCACACAAATGCAGAGATTACACGAAAACTGCCTTAACTTCTATCTTTAAGTAACTGCAGAGACCAAAATAATACAACACGTTTCCACTGACAATTGACACCGTTAGGACTCAAAAAAAAAAATACAGGAAAGGCATTGATGTTCTTAAATCAACGATTTTAGTTCCTTTTTACTCTATGCTTAAAAAGTCAAAGGGCGTCATCTTCTGGATATATGGTGTCATTACTTCTTCAAACGATAAATGTGGGACAGCTGTGCTTATATGAACGCAGGGGTGACTTGTTTCACATTGAGATTTACCGTGGAACCGGTTTATTGATCTGGATGAAAGAACTAATTACAAATCTGGATACCCGAATATGCTGTGCACTTTCCAATACGATAGTGCAGCGGAGTCAGATCAAACTGACCTTGAGTAATTCAATCAAAAAGAAGCTGTGAGATCTTGTTTGGCATTCTTAAATTTTCGTGCCTCCCTATACAGGAATACAGTTAGGGGATTAACACAAGCCTCTTAAACTGGCAATACTACAAAAGGCATCAACAGATACTTAACCAAGAATAAGTGAAATGCCTTTTTGACTAATGATGAGACCAAAGGTGCTTACAAACTGGCATAAAAGGGCTGCTGTATTCTCTGTGATGGGATTTACAAATGTTCGGTCTGTACTGAGGCTGAGCGTCTGAGCGCCTCTGGTATGAAGAGTAAATCTCGATTCACGTGTTTGGGGTTCTACAGGCGCTAGGTTAAGGTTCGGGCTAATCGCAGAAAATACTGAAAGCAATGTTTAATTAAAATGGAAATCTTCAAATTTCCTTCGTCACCAGACCGAAAGGTGTTATAGAAAGTTAGTGCCGCTTTTCCCATTTGTTCTGAAAAAATAAGTCAAAAGGTATTTCGATTTCTGACATGAATAGCTGAGTATGAAAAACACGTCCTGTTAGTAAAACCCTGTCAATTTCTCTGTGGGGATCTTCCCCAGTACTTCAACGGCTGTGAAATTATTGTCAGTTACAATCTTCTCAATTACAAGATTATGTATCAGGTGACACCTTACAGTATCTTTACCTTACAGTACTGCATGGGTTGAAGGTAATTGATAGAAATGTGCTCAGGAGTTCCTGCTCATTAAAATTACAGATAATTTACATCTCTTAGATGTACTGTAGGTGAAGCTTTCAAATCAAGACATGCTATGTCAAAATTGTATAATACATATTGTACTCCAGTAAGGCCTCATTCAGAATAATGTGTACAATGTTGCTCACCACATTATAGAAAAGAGTGCTGCTCTAGAACCAGAAACATTTTGAACATGAAAAGGGACATCTTACATTGAACAGCTGAAAGAACTGAACCTTTTTTTAGTCTTGAACAGAGAGGACTATGACAGACTTCATACAAGTATTCAAAATCCTCCAAGACATTTACACAGTCAATGCAGTAGTCCAACCATACATCAGCAGGCTTGTACAAAGAGTAACTGCTCTTGTTGACATATGAACTTCTATCAGCCTGAAGGTAGAGCCAGGAAATATTGTGGGCTTTCAACTTGCCGTCAGTGTTTGGGGTAGTTGGTGATTGAAAATCCCCCTTCGCCATACTTCCACCAGTGGGCCATATTGCGTACCATGAGGGCTGGAAACCAAAAGAATAAACCAGCAAAGCAAAGGACAAGAT